>NW_022681469.1:131868352-132468352 GCF_009764315.1 Trachypithecus francoisi | reverse complement strand
TTTTTTCCCCCTGGTTATTCTGGTATATTTTTTCTTCTGAGGGAGGTTTTCCTCAAACGTCTCATAGTGTTTCGTTTTATTAACATTTCATAGGCATGCTCTGAAAAGCAGATTGGAAGCTGTGTCTGGTTTAGCTTGAGGGCTCCTCATTCATTGGCTGTTCTTGTTCCAACAAAATAAGTCATGAAGTTACTCAGAGAAGAAACTGCCAGTCTCTTACCTTGGATGGGAGACAGGGAGGAGCTTAGCTACCAGCCTTTCATGCATGTGGCAGGAAGGAGGCTGGAGGAGTTAATTGTATACAATTTTTGTGCTGCCTACAGGAATTCAGTTTTGCCCTGTGCCTCATCATCACTTTCCTCTGCACTTAGTGTCTCCTAGTCCCGAGTCCCTCCCAGTCCTGGTGTGTGAACTGTCATTCTTCATTCCTGCCTTTGTGAGCATGGCTTCCTTACCTTATTAAATACATATATGTTCTGTTTTCTATAAATCGATTGAACTTGCTTTGCTGTTGCTGTCCCCATTCCCATGTTCCCCTGTATTTGTCAGTTTAGATCTTATTTTCTCTTTAATGTTCTTTTTAGAGTATTTTTGAAGGGAGGTTGGATGCATAGTTGACTGACTCCATATATTTATCATGTAATTTGGCTCCCTCTTGCTTTTGCTAATTTTAATTTTGTTGGAATATATTCCATAGTCATTCTCTTAAATGCAGTCAGCGACTGGTAAATTGTATGATGTTTAATCACTTAGGTTTCCTTTACATTTAAATAATAGATTATTTTGCTGAGAAAGATAAAAGATATTTTTCTCAGAACTTAGAAGATTTCACTCCATTATCTTCTAATGAGATATCTCATTTCCCTCTGGCACAAATTACATAAATAATTTATGGTTGTTAGCTGCCAGTAAACAGGAACTTGAGAAGTTTTCCCCAACTTTATAGTAGGAAAGTGTTCAAATAAGTAGGAAAGTTGAAAAAAATGGTACAGGGAACACCGATGTACCTCCCACCTAGGTAAGCCTTTAGCTGTATTTGCCTGGTATTTCTCTTTTTATGTGTGTGTACGTTCTTTTGTGTAACCATTTGAAAATAAGTTGCAGCCCTTATGAGAATTCACCCCTAATTATTCAGCATACATCTACAAAAAATAAGGAAAATCTTCCATTAGCCACAATCCTCTTACTATAGCTAGGAAAATTAATACTTATTATTTTATGAGAAATATGTTCTTCTCTCCTACATTTTAGAATTTTTCCTTGATGTTTTGATGTTTTACTTTTGTGCACACTTAAGTTGGAGCTTTCTTGTTTAAAAAGCACGTTAAGAACTTTATTTTTTATTTTATTAAAAAACTTTTAAGTTGGGGTACATGTGCAGGTTTGTTGTATAGGTAAACTGTTATGGGGGTATGTTGTACAGATTATTTTATTACTCGGGTATTAAGCCTAGTACTCCTTACTTATTTCTTCTGATTCTCTCCCTCCTCCCAACCTCTACTCTCTAGCAGAACCCAGTGTATGTTGTTTCCCTCTTTGTGTCCATTGGTTCTCATTATTTAACTTCCACATATAAGTGAGATCATGAAACATTTGGTTTTCTATTTCTGCGTTAGTTTGCTAAGGAAAATGGCCTCCAGCTCCATCCATGTTCCTGCAAAGGACATGATCTCATTCTTTTTTATGGTTGCATAGTATTCCACGTTGTGTATGTACTACATTTTCTTTATCTAGTCTATTGCTGATGGGCATTTAGGTTGATTCCATGTCATTGCTATTGTAAATAGTGCTGCAGTGAACATACGCATGCTCGTGTCTTTATGATGGAATGATTTATATTCCCTTGAGTATATACCCAGTAATAGGATTGCTGAGTCGAAAGGTAGTTCTGTCTTTAGGTCTTGGAGGAATTGTCACACTGTTTTCCACAATGGTTGGACTAGTTTACACTCCCACCAGCAGTGTATAAGCTTTCTTTTTTCTCTGCAACCTTGCCAGCATCTGTCGTTTTTTTGATTTTTTATAATAGCCATTCTGACTGGTGTGAGACGGTATCTTATTGTGGTTCTGATTTGCATTTCTCTAATAATCCGTGATGTTGAGGTTTACCTCAACATCATCAGTTATATGCTTGTTGCCCACATGTATGTCTTATTTTGCAAAGTGTCTGTTCTTGTCCTTTGCCTACTTTTTTATGGGGCTGTTTTTCTCATATATTTGTTTAAGTTCCTTATAGATGCTGGATAATAGACCTTTGTCAGATAGATAGTTTGCAAATATTTTCTTTCATTCTGAGGTTGTCTGTTTACTCTGTTGATAGTTTCTTTTGTTGTACAGAAGCTCTTTAGTTTACTTAGATCACATTTGTCAATTTTTGCTTTTGTTGCAATTGCTTTTGGTGTCTTTGTCATGAAATCTTTGCCTGTTTCTATGTCCAGAATGTTATTGGCTAGGTTGTCTTCCTGGGTTTTTAGAGTTTTGGGTTTTGCATTTAAGTCTTTAATTTATCTTGAGTTAATTTTTGTATATGGTGTAAGGAAGGGGTCCAGTTTCAATATTCTGCATATGTCTTGGCAGTCATCCCAACACAATTTATTGAATAGGGAGTCAATTTCACATTGCTTTTGTCGACTTTGTTGAGGATCAGATGGTCCTAGGTGTATGGCCTTGTTTTGGGGCTCCCTCTTCTGTTCCATTGGTCTATGTGTCTAGTTTTGTACCAGCACTATGCTGTTTTGGTTACTGTAGCCATATAGTATGGTTTGAAGTTGGGTAAGATGATGCCTCCAGCTTTGTTCATTTTGCTGAGGATTGCCTTGGCTATTTCGGCTGTTTTTTGGTTACATATTAACTTTAAAATAGTCTTTTCTAGTTCTGGGAAGAATGTCATTTGTAGTTTGTTAGGAATAGCATTGATGTCTTTGGGCAGTATAGCCATTTTAACAATATTAGTTCTTCCTATCCTTGAGCATGGAATGTTTTCCATTTTTTTGTTTCATCTCTGATTTCTTTGAGCAGTCTTTTGTAGTTCTCCTTGTAGAGATGTCTTACCTCCCTGGTTAGCTGTATTCCTAGATATTTTATTATTATTTTTGTGGCAATTGTGAATAGAGTTGCATTCCTGATTTGGCCTGCAGCTTGGCTTTTGTTGGTGTAGAAGAATACTAGTGATTTCTGCACATTGATTTTGTATCCTGGACATTGCTGAAGTTGTTTATCAGCTGAAGGAGCTTTTGGACTAGGCTATCTAGATATAAGATCATGTAGTCTGCAACCAGGGATAGTTTGACTTCTTCTCTTCCTATTTGGATGTCCTTCATTTCTTTCTCTTGCCTGATTGCTCTGGCCAGGACTTCCAATACTATGTTAAAAAGGAGTGGTGAGAGAGGGCATCCTTGTCTTATGCCAGATTTCAAGGGGAATGCTTCTAGCTTTTGCCCATTCAGTGTGATGTTGGCTGTGGGTTTGTCATAGATGGCTCTTATGATTTTGAGGTATGTTCTTCAATACCTGGTTTATTGAGAGTTTTTAACTTGAAGGGGTATTGAATTTTATTGAAAGCCTTTTCTGCAACTATTGAGATAATCATGTGGTTTGTCTTTAGTTCTGTTTATGTGATGAATCACATCTATTTATTTGTGTATGTTGAACAAATCTTGCAACATAGGGATAAGACCTACTTGATTGTGATGGATAAGATTTTGATGTACTGTAGGATTCAGTTTGCCAGTATTTTGTTGAGGATTTTTGCATAGTTAGACTGCAAGTTAGATTAATATTGAAGAAAAGAGAGAAGATTCAAATAAACACAATTACCAATGACAGAGGGGATATCACCACTGACTGCACAGAAATACAAATAATCTTCAGAGACTATTATGAACACTTCTGTGAATAAATTCCTGGACACACACACCCTCCCAAGACTGAGCCAGGAAGAAATTGAATCTGTGAACAGACCAATAACAAGGTCTGAAATTGAATCAGTAATAAATAGCCTACCAATGGCCCCCACCAAAAAGAAAAAAAAAGCGTAGGACCAGATGGATTCACTCTGAATTCTACCAGATGTACACAGAAGAGTTGGCACCATTCCTATAAAAACTGTTCCAAAAGATTGAGGAGGAAGGACTCCTCCCTTACTCATTTTATGAGGCCAGCAACATCCTGATACTAAAACTTAACAAAGACAAAAAAAAAAAAAAATAGGCCAAAGTTGGATCTTTATATGTGATTTCTTTTTAATCTACTCTGCGTAGCACTTAAAGAGGCTCTTACAATCTTACACCAAGTCTTTTGCAGTTCTAGGACATTTTCTTCTTTGGTTTTACTGCCTCCTCCCTTTTCCCTCTATGCTTTCTTCCTCCAAAACTGCCTCTGAAACTTCTGAATATCCATGCTAGTTCTCTTATCCTTCCTTCCATGTTTTCTATTTCTTGGTGTTTTGGGGATTCATTTAGGTAGAATTCCTTAGCTTGATCTTTCAGCTCAGTAATTTGGTTTTCAGCCTTGTTGGTTTTACTGTTTATCCCACCTCTACCTTTTACATTTCATAATTAATTTTTGAATTTTGTAGATTTCTGTTGGAGTCTTTACTGAATAAAAAGTCTTTCTGAACTTCTCTGGGGATGGGAAGGAGAGGAATTCTTTTAGACGTTTTCTAAAGTTTCATTCAGTTTTCTCTGTTAGCTCGATTTATTCCAGAGGTCGTTCTTCCTTTATTATGGAGCCTCTATTACTTTATAGTTTTTTTTTTTCTGAAAATGTATTGTGATTACTGGCTGTGCATTCATCTTTATTTGCATTTCCCTGCCAACCTTGTGGACATACTTTGTTTTTACTGTAATCAGTTGTTTTTATTGTAATCACCTGAGAAAGGCATTCGTCATATCTGTGAATTACTAGGGCTGGATCTCTAAGGAAAGTGTAGTGTGTCTCTCAGGATTATCCTTCTGAGGATCAACAGAGAGAAGCAATTATCCATCATTTCCTGACCTCCAGTGATCAAGGGTTCACCTATGGGTTTCTAATGCCCCTGAGCTTCTGGGCTGCAAATGCATGCACGTGGAGTGGTCTTCTATGTCTTACACTGCAGCAATGTGAAGCCCTGAGCAGACAGCAAGAGCACTTGAGGTTATGTTAGTATCACATGAGACAAAGGCTTCATGGAACTATTTGTCACAGCTGTTGCTAAAATTAAAGGTGAGACCAAGAAGGTCTAAGGAAGGTACTAGTGGCACCTGAATCAGGACATGAGATAGGAAATTTCAGGCAAAAAATGTTATCTTTTCAGTCATGGTCCCTGTGAGACACAGGGAAATCTTAAAGCAAAGGAAGTTTCTGCTTACACTTACCTGACCTCATAAGGACAATGACAAATCCAAATGAGCCTCAGGTGCACCAGCTCTGCACAGTACTTTAAACCTGATTAGACCAGGATATTCCAACACCACCTCACCTCTTCTCATTGACACTTTTAGAAATGGCTCCTAATGTCAGAATCTATCCAACGCTAGCCATTCACAACACAATTGTGAGGAAGTGGGCCAGCGTTAGGAAATGTGGAAGTAACTAGTGGCACACACTGTACTATTTTCACCTCCAGTGCAGGGATGTTTGTCCTTGGAAGTCTCTCGAGGACAAAAAAGTCTACTTCTTGCGATTTTTAGCACTTTCCCAGGAGTACTGACAGACGTGGACTTTACTGGACATCTCAGAACAAGATGATACATTTTCAATCCTTATTAGATCTGATGAATATTAATATTATGTATATTATTTATATTTAGTAGGGGAAATTATGCTCTGACAACAATGATGTGTAAGTTTTTACTGAAATAACTTCATTTTATAGGTAACCAATAGAAGAAGGCTACTATGTAATTGAAACCAGGACAAAAAGGAGAAATGTTATCAGATATTGACTTTTAACTCCCAATTGTTCTGGAAAGCTTCCACAGTTTCTACTGTCTATTTCCCTTTTAAAGCATCCATTTAAAAATGTTACTGCAAGAGCAAAGACAGCCAGGAAATAAATAATTATTTCTTTTCTTTTTTTTTTTTTTGAGACAGAGTCTCATGGTTGCCCAAGCTGGAGTGTAATGGCATGATCATCACTCACTGTAGCCTCGACCTCCCTGGGCTCAGGAGATCTTCCCACCTCACCCTCCTGGGTAGCTGGGACTAGGGGTATGTGCCATGATGCCCAGATAAGTTTTCATATTTTTTATAGAGATAAGGTTTTGCCATGTTGCCCAGGCTGGTCTCATACTCCTGGGCTCAAGCCGTCTGCCCACCTCAGCCTCCCAAATTGCTGTGATTACAGGCATGAGCCACCATGACCTGCTGAGAAATGATTTTTAAAATTTGGGAAATACCATGCATTTCATGATGCTCCAGCAGCCAGAGGCTGGAGTTTGTGACATTTATAGCTAAAGGGGAGGTGAGGATTACATTGTGAAGAAGCAGTGTCACAATAACCTGCCAAATATTATTCTGTAGGCAGTCATTGCAGGGTGTTAGGCATGACCGTGCTAAAATCAGACCTCATCAAAAAACAAAGAAGGGTGGATTGGAAGCTTTGTGGAGAAAGAATATGAAGAAGTATTTAAGAGTCCTTTGTATCTTCATGCAAGTTACAAAGGCAGCCTGAACCTTAGCATTTACAGTGCAGACATAGAAGAGGCTTTCAGGTACTAGACTATTTGATATATAATCAGTGACTATGTTAAGGGTATGATGTAAACAGTGAAGGATAAAGGAGCTACAAGGTGACTTCAGATTTCAAGCGTGGGTTAAAAAAGATGGGTATTGATATAGCCAGTTGAGATTGGGTATACAGAAGGAATTAGGAAAAGGATGCACAGTAGTGGGAAGACTTTCATTTAAGAAATATTGGATTTGGGAACCTCTCAAGAAGTAATAATCAGATTCAGCCAGCTGGTAAAAAATTTTGTCCAAATCTCAAGAAGGGGAAGTAATTGAGATAAAAAAAAAGTTCTGAAGCACACTGATGATACCTAAAAATGGCATGAATTAATTTTACTTGTTCTTCTTGTGTATTAAGGGAGAGAACTGAGAAAATAATCCAAAATAAAGAATGTATTAGTCCATTTTCATGTTGCTGATAAAGACATACCTGAGACTGAGTAATTTATAAAGATAAAGAGGTTTAATAGGTTCACATTTCCATGTGGCTGGAGAGGCCTCACAATCATGGTGGAAGGCAAAAGGCATGTCTTATTAGGTGACAGGCAAGAGAGAATTTGTGCAGGGAAACTCCCCCTTATAAAACCATCAGATTTTGTGAGACTTGTTCACTCTCACAAGGAAAGCATGGGAAAGACTTACCCCCATGATTCAATTACCTTCCACCAGGTCCCTCCCATGACACGTGGGAATTGTGAGAGCTATAATTCAAGATGAGATTTGGGTGGGGACACAGCAATACCATATGAAGGAATATGTGAAAGAGACCCCACTTATAGAAATAAGAATAGAAATATTAAAATAGTGTGTTTTGGAAACCAAGAACATTTCAAATTTTAAAAAGAAGGCGAGGCCAGTTGTGGTGGCTCTCACCTGTAATCCCAGCATTTTGGGAGGCTAATACGGGAGGATTGCTTAAAGCCAGCAGTTTGAGACCAGTATGGTCAACATAGAAAGACCCCATCTCTACAAAAAATGTAAAAAACTAGCTGTGCAAAGTGGTGCATGCCTGTAGTCCCAACTACTCAGTAGGCTGAGGCAACAGGGTCACTTACAGCCAAAGAGTTTGAGGCTTCAGTGAACTATGATGGTGACACTGCACTCCAGCCTCGGTGACAGAGTAAGACTCCATCTCTTAAAAAAGGTGGCGAATAGACAATGTCATATGAAGTAGAGAGATCCACTAAGATATAAACTAAAAATGAGTCTTCACTTTGGCTGTAATGTTATTATGAAATCCAACAGAGCAATTTCAACAGCATGCTGAGAATGGGAAACAGAATTCAGCAGACAAAGTGCAAACACCAGATAAGGTAGTCTGGTTTTATCTCTTCTTACTGATTAATCTGAACTTATGAGATTAAAAAATAGTTCTGGGAGTATGAAATTCAAGGGAAGGTATTTGTCCTTATATCTGTTTTGGTGTGGTAGTAAAAGTAAGGGAGCAGATAGGGAAGAAGAGATTGAATATGTAAGGGAGATAGTGGATGACTGAAGGTTGTGCATGAGGCTTGGGGCTGGGTGGTTGGCTGTCACTGTTAGACCAGAGGACAAAGGTAACAATGGGTGGTGGTAAATACATTTTTGGATGGACAGTTCAGAATTAAACACACACAAACACACACACACACACACACACAAACGAACCACTGAACACTGTAAGCAAAATCTAGAGAGAGGTTAAGATTGAAAAAATGTGTGAGAACAGGAAAGTAGGAGACTGGGTTGGATTGTGATTTTTTTTTTTTTTCAGGACAGAATCTATCTCTCTATCACCTAGGCTGGAGTGCAGTGGTACGATCTCTGCCCAAGTAGCTGGGACTACAGATGTGTGCCACCATGCCTCAGTAATTTTTGTATTTTTAGTAGAGATGGGGTTTCACTATGTCGGCCAGGCTGGTCTCGAACTACTGGCCTCAAGTGATCTGCCTGCCTTGGCCTCCCAAAGTGTTGGGATTGCAGGCGTGAGCCACCACACCCGTCTAGATTGTGAATTTAATGGAAGAGAAGGGCTGGTCTAGATTTAGAAGAGTCATTGCATGGAATAAAAGGGAAATTTTACCATGAGCAAGAAAAGTGAGCAAAGGACATGAAAAGTGAGCAAAGGACATGAACAAAGGCCACCATGACTGGCCCCCCTTTCTTTTTAAAATCTGATATGCTCTTGGTTTCTAAAACACACTATTTTGTTATTTCTATTCTTATTTCTACAGGTAGGGTCTCTTTCACTATTCTTTGATATGGTTTTGCTGTGTCCCCAGCCAGTTTTCTAAAGAAGACATACAAGTGGCCAACAAAAATACGTAAAAATGCTCAACATCATTCATAATCAAAGAAATGCAATTAAAACCACAATGAGATGCCATTTTATAGCAGTCCGAATGGCTATAACGAAAAAGTCAAAAATAACAGATGGCAAGGACGTAGAAAAAAAGGAATGCTTACACACTGTTGGTCGGAGGTACAACCTCTATGGCAAACAGTATAGAGATTTCTCAAAGAACTGAAAATAAAACAGCCATTCAATTCAGTAATCTCACTACTATCAACCCAAATAAAAATGAATCATTGTATAAAAAAGATATCTGCACTCATTTGTTTATTGCAGCACTATTCACAACAGTAAACTCGTGAAATCAATCACATGTCCATCAATGTTTGTCCATCAAGATAAAGAAAATGTGGTATTTATGTATTCTATACCATGGAATACTGCTCAGTTACAAAAAAAAGGGATGAAATCATGTGTTTTGCAGCAACATGGATGGAACTGAAGGCCATTATCCAAAGTGAAATAACTCAGAAACAGTCAAACACTGTATGTTCTCCTTTTTAAGTAGGGGCTACACAATATATCCTGGTAACAAAACTTCACTTGCACCCCCTAAATCTATTTCTTAAACAGCCAAAAAATATTGCCAATAGGAGGTACCCATGGCTCTGTGAGGACAGAGACTCAGAAGTTTGGTTTCATCAATTTGCAGGGTCGCTTGACTTTCTCTAGCAGCTCTCAGTCCCTTTTCAGGAGGAAAAGTTGGATTGTTTCTAGTCTTTTGTCCAAAGATTAGACAATATTTGCAATGAGTGTGGCAGGATGATAAGATGTAGGTAAACTGAGGTACTGGTGAGAAGGGAGAGAGATAATCATCAGGTTCAGGTAGATTATAAAGCTACTGGTGAGAGGGCACATACAGTGGGGTGGGTGGTGATGAGGAGTCCAGGAGGGGATGGCTCTGGGGGTAAAGTCAAGGTCAGAAGGAAGAAAATCCTCTGAGAAATGGAAGGTCAGGAGGTTGTGGTGAGAGTCTGAACCATTGTAATCTAGATTTTCTGGAGTCTAAGCACATTCTTGAGGCCAGTATTGAACCAGACTAGTCTTTGAGCATAGAGAGAAGAGGAAGAACAAAATAATTATTTCTATCACAGTTAACTGTATCTTCACCAATGTCCCAGATCAATACAGGGGATAAATCTATGCAGTGGTTATGAACTGACAACTCACAAAACTCAGTGGTGATTCCTGTCCCTTTTATCTTATCATTTAAGGGAAATCTAGCTAAAAGTGTCCATTAATCAGAGCCTGGGAAGTGCTGACTATTTGAAAGGATGGAGAAGATAATTATTAGACATGCCCTCAATCACCACTCAAACATAATGTGACTATGAGCCATCACTGGTGGGAATATTTTCAAGGTGCATGTACCACAGGAAATATCATATTACATATTTATTTCAATATATTTTAACAAAATGCCATGCAATGGAATAATTTGATACTAGGTGTAATGTTTAAAGATACGTCAAAGAGAGGATGACTTAGCCTAGAGGTTATGAAACACTATGGAAAAAATGGAAATCTTGGGCTGTTCTCATTAACTATTGTGGATAACCACTATATTTCCCAATGTGCAAAGTATGCAAATTGTGGAAGATTCACAAAAATTTTTTTGGAAAGTGGCAACAAGAAAGTAGATAAATAATTTTTCCTCCAGGGCAGATTTTTAGAGTTTACCTTGGTTTTCTATTGTCCTCTTAATTGTATCACCTACAACTCACATAAAAACTAGACGATACATACTCAATTTTGGCTTTTGTTACCTATCTGTCATTGTTGAAAGCTTCATTAACTTTTTTCATCGCAAAAGGATATGACCTTAGAATCCTGAAAGAGGAAAAACTACTCTGGCATTCTTGGATCACTTTACAACCTTATTCAGATTTTCTTTTTTTTTTTAACGTTTATTTTAGGTTGAGGGGTACATGTGCAGGTTTGTTATATAGGTAAACTTGTGTCACTGGGGTTTGTTGTACAGATTATTTCATCACCTAGGTACTAAGCTTAGTACCCAATAGTTATTTTTCAGATTTTCTTACCTCTTTCTACAGAATTGGTGCTCTGACCTTAGGAAAAAAATGGAAAAGCTTAGCAACTGAAACAAGATCCATTGTCAATCTAAGCCACTTTTTAATGTATCTTAAACTGGGCTGGTGGAGTTCAGTAATCAGAATGATAAAAGCATCATTTTCTTTGCCTTGCTGGTTTGGAGTGTTTATGTACTCTATGGGTTTAAGTTTTTAAAAAGTTCACCCTTGCACTTAAGTTTTCTGTTCCATCAGCAGAATTTAGCTGAGTTGGCCTAAAATATGCCCTCTGATAGAACGAGGTATCCTCCAAAGTACTGACCCCAAACTCTGCTGCTTAATCAAGGGCATATACATTTTCTTAAAAAGACACTGTGTGACCAGTCGAATGTAAACGTTTAATAATTCAGAAATACAAGAGCGCAGCCTGCTTTGATTTAGTTCACAACCTTCCAGCAGCAAAACTGCCTCAAGCAACAATGTAATGCAAGTTCCAGTCAACTTATTTATTTATTTTTTTAATTAGGGAAAATAAAATTTTAAAAAGTGCTTCTTAAACCATCTCAGGATCACAGAAGGACAGTAATGAATAGTTGGCTTTGATGAACCCAAAGCAGTGGGATGGTGACAGGAACTGATTGAAAAGCTGGTGACAGACTCCTAGAACCCTTGTCTTCACATGCTAATTTATACTACACACAGTAAATTTCTTTTAATTTTTCTAACTCCAAAATTTTAGCCTTGCTCGATTTACTATTTCCAGTTGCCCTAGGACATTTTCAGTTACAGAAATGGATTTAGTCCCAATGAACTCCAGGTAGGGAACAGATTATGTAAATTCTGTTCCATACAGAATGGAATACATCTCTGCTCACCTCAATCCTACCCCAAAGATAACTTGATAACATAGTTTCCATTCCAAAGAAGGAAGGACATTTAATTAAAGAGGCTTTAAATTGTACATTTCTCTGGTTCTCGATATAGTCAGGTAATTTTTTTGTAGAATCCCGTGGGAAATTCTTTCACTGAGACGGAGCTGTTGGGCACAGTGAGCACTGAGGCAGACATGTTATTTCTGAAGGAAAATCCTCTCCGCAGATAGTTCAGAAAGGGAGTGAGAGCTTTAATGTTTGTCTTGTGGTTCTGTTTTGCTTTACTGCACTTTGTAATAAACACTCTGGTCGAAAGACCAAGTTCCAAGTTCTGATGAAGTGGCACAAAACTGCATGTCATCCCATAGCCTTAGAAAACAAGGTCTCTGTGTTTTAATTTGTTTTTATTTTAAGCATAACATAACGTGGGATCCCATAACAATCTTTGAGAATTGAACTATAACAACATATAACTGGTGTTTGGATTGCCTATAAACCACAATAGAACAGCTACAATGCCAGCAACTGTCCTTCCTTCACTTCAGCTAAGCGTTTTAAAAGCTGTATCCTGGAATTGTAATGTAGAGTAGCATTGATTTCTGGGGTAAAAATGGTTTTAGAAGAAAATCACTGATTAGTTCTAATGCAGCATAAGGTACCTTAGACAGAAATTTTAGCTATTTTTACACCCAGTAACTAACTGCGCAATTGAGGCCAAATCATTTGGTGCAATTGAGGCTTTCCATTTAACAGATGGGAAGGTTGATATTGAAGGCAATGAGCTTCCTTACCTGTAAATGAAAAATACTCAAAAACTTGAATTTGATGATCTATTAGACCTTTCTATAATTCTAAACTTTTTCTTTTTGCTTTGGGAGGGGTTCCATTACTGATGTAAAAAAAGGATTGCTGAATATCCTCCATTTTAGAAATCAATGACTTCTCAGGAAATATTTTTTTAATTCATAGGAAAATTAATAAATTAATAATATGTACTAACACAAAATGATTTGCTTGACTACCTCTAGAACTGATTGGGAAGAAAGGACGTGCAAGTCTACTTCCTGGAAGATCTTGGAGACTAGGATACAGGCACATCTCATGACCATGCAAGAGAGTAATCAGATTCCTCATGGTAACGAGGAAGCAAGGCTCAGGAGTTAGGCGGTATTCACTTATCACTTGTTGCCATGGATATTCACTAAGACACCTTTCCCACTCCTGCAGAGAGCCAGAGCTGCTGTGGTGGTTTCAAAAAAATAAGAGCCACGCCTTGAGAATGAGCTGCTTACAGGCTGGTGGGAAGTCAGCTGGGAAGCACTGGAAGATGATGCATAGCTTATTTCCACTCTGACTTTGGATTATTTGTGAACGGCTCTCTCTGATTAGTTGAGAATTTATTATATGTCTATATTAATATATTTCCAGAACAAATTGGACAATTCGTCAAAGTCATTTCCAGCTTGGTCATTTCATGATCCTCAAATCCATGTTCAGTTAGTGTTTTTTAATGTATACTCTTCATCTCTAATCTCCACTTACAGATACAGAAATATTTCCCTGAGAAAGAACATTGGTATAGAGTGAAATTATATAAGAAGCATCCTTTACTGAATTGGAAACTTTATTTAACTATCATTTGCTGCTCACTTGCACACACGCCTAGCTTTATAACAGACGATAAGGACACTAATTATTTTAAGGAGGAACTGGTAGATTATTCTCTTGGGATTGAGCTGCTGAGGATGCTTCACCCAGTTCACATCCAAGTCTATGAAACCAAAATACACAGCTTTAATCCATCCAAGGTGATGGCTCCATGAAGAGCAATTCTCCAGGTAGTAGAGAATTTTTAGGCATTAATATTATAGCTTGTGTTTGCAAAAAGGTCAGGTGTTGCCATAAAGGAAAGTTAATTACTCTTTCTTGGATTAAAAAAAAGGGATGGCCGTTGAGGCAGAGAGATGGAGAGGAAGTTCTTTCACTCTGGGGGATGATGAAAGAAGGTGGGAGGGAGGAGAGGTAATCCTGGGCAATTGCATGACTAAGACTGAAAATCCCTCCAAATTCATCTGCCCTGGGGGATCTTATAAAAATGGCTTTATATGTAAACTTGAATAATGTCTTAATTATAAGACTGAAGTTGTGGATGGACCAAACCTACAATGGCACAGAAATATCATAGTTGAAAGTGCTACCAAGGAGACATTTCTTATCCCTATGGAGAAACTACCACAGACAAGAGATGAATGACAGTGGTGCTTGTGGATCCTTAAAGCACTCCTTGTAGTATCCACCAACCACAGCGTGGCCTGGTACTCCGCGACAATACTGTAAAGCAGGGACCATACCTGTGTGGCTATGTTCCCTGTGTTTCAACAGCGACACCGTGTGGCAGCAATTATAAAGAAGAGTGGCTTGCATCACTGACAGAGCAGGTGTTCTGCTTCTCCTTCAAGAAGAAACTTAAGCATCCCCGGGAGATTTGAAGTTCTCCTAGGAAGGCGAATCCTAGGGAGAGAAGGGAACAAATGACTGTAATCCAAATAGGCCATGCCACTATCTGAAAGGGACACTTTCCTTCCCTCCTCTTCAAAAAGAAGATAAAGAAATATCTATTTTCTTCCATCTGGAATTATCTCTTCACTCAACAGAGAAAATCAGAATTCATCAATCTGAGGGCTCAGAAAGAACCAGCATGAATGGAAAAGCAATTCTACAGCTCCAAACTCCAACGCCAACCCTATTCCCCAAATAATCTCTTTGCAATAAGGGCCTTGGAGTAGAAGCTAAAAGCTTAGGCTTTGCCTCAGATCTACCTGGGATTAAGCCCAGGTTTGCCACTTTGTATCTATGACTTTGGAAAAGTAATTCACCTTTGGGCCTCACTTTTTCCACCTGTGGGATGAGAAGGAAACACTATGCCCACAGAGAGATTTTGAGAACCTAATGCATTGATCCACATAATTTTTTAAAAACTCTTCTCCCAGGCTGGAGTGCAGTGGTGTGATCTCAGCTCACTGCAACCTCTGCCTTCCAGGTTCAAGTGGTTCTCCTGCCTCAGCCTCCAGAGTAGCTGGGATTATAGACATGCACAACGATGCCTGGCTAATTTTTGTATTTTTAGTCAAGACTGCATTTGGCCGTGTTGACCAGGCTGGTCTCGAACTCCTGACCTCAAGTGATTCACCTGCCTTGGCCTCCCAAAGTGCTGGGATTACAGGCATGAGCCACCGCACCTGGCCCTAACCCGTATAGTTTTTATACCAGTGCTGGATCCAGTAAACTGACATTTGCTGGATGTGCTTGTACTTTTATCTTTTAACAGTGTCTGGCTGTTTTTTTTTTTTTTGCTCTTGGGTTCTCCCTTGTTTTCTTTAATTCAAGATTTTTGTATCATCCTGTAACCAGGTCTTGATTCTTGTATGATTTACTCTGTTTTAACTTTACATCTACAGTTCTGAAATGCATTCCAATGTGAAATTATACTTTCATTACTGTTTTAGAATAAATGGCCATTGCTCAAAAGTTCTGGTGAAATGATAATGCAAGGATCACAAAGTTGAATACCTGCAGGGACCAAGCAGGAATATAATTAATTAAAGCACATGGGAAGAGAAGCAGCAGCAGGGCCTGATATGAAAAGTGCATCTTCCCTCTGTGGGAGCAGCCTCGTCCCATCAGGTGCCTGTTGGCAGGTGGGGAAAGACCTAGTTTGCCAAGTCTTCCATTTTTCAAGAAACGCAAGAAAGACAATTTTATAGTGTAAAAATCTCTAATCTTAAATATTAACCAGTCATCCACATGTTTGAAAACACAATAGGCCAATCAAAGCATATTTGTGAGCCATGTCCAGGCCCTGCCCATTTGCAGCCTCTGCATCACTTTCCCTGGCAGATACAACTTTGGATGAATGCCACCTAGTGGTAAGAATTGTAATTAAGAGACAGATAAGAAACAAATGCTTTACAGTGTATGATTCCAATGCTAAGGAAGAAATGGTGACGGTTGTCTTTTAATCTTTTCTTAAGTAATTAGCCATGGATGCCCGTGGAGTCCATTAGCATTCACATCTTTAATCACAAACAGTGGTGCCATACTGTTTTTCACTCTAATGACCCAAGTGGCTACAGAAGGGCTGTCCGGTAGTGCATCCATAAGAGCTCTTACATTCCAGTCTACAGTGTCTGGGGATTTTTTTTTTCTTTTTTTGAAACTGAGTCTCTGTCTGTCGCCTAGGCTGGAGTGCAGTGGTGCGATCTCGGCTCACTGCAACCTCCGCCTCCCGGGTTCAAGTTGGTTTTCTGCCTCAGCCTCCCGAGTAGCTGGGATTACACGCCACCATGCCCGGCTAATTTTTGTATTTTTGGTAGAGACGAGGTTTCACCATGTTGGTCAGGCTGGTCTCTAACTTCTGACCTCGTGGTCCGCCCATCTTGGCCTCCCTAAGTGCTGGGATTACAGGTGTGAGCCACCGCACCCGGTTGGGATTCTGTTTTTTAAAACTCTGGATCGTCTGCTATTGGGAACTATTCTCCCAAAGCTACGTTCTAATTTTTCCTTGTCTAGAACTTATGTAAGGTGGGGATGAGGGAAACGGAAAGAAATCGTGGAGTTAATGATGGGTAAGAGCATCCAAAACAACTTACATACCACCTTTGTTCAATTCCTTTTCCTTTACCTATGCTAGCTCCTGAGGCTGAGTTTTCTTGTAATATCATCTATCTTAGTTTATTTCTTTGTATCTTAAAATATCTTTTTTGCTTATCCATAAGGCACAAGATTATGGTCTTCCAATAAACCAGAGGTCAGCAAATTATAGCCTGTGGGCCAAATATGGCCTGGTGCCTGTTTTTTGAATAAATTTTTATTAGAGCACAGGCATGCTCATTTGTTTACATATTGTCTGTGTATGCTTTCTTACTAGAATCGCAGAGTTGGGTAGTTGTCAGTTATGACTTATAAAGCCTAAAATGTTTACTGTCTGGCCCTTTACAAAAAGAAAATGCCAGCCCCTGCAATAGGATTTTTTTAAAAAAACAGTTTGCATAGTATATCTTTTCCTATCCTTTTGCTTGTAATCTTTTGGTATACTCATGTTTTAAGTGTGTCTTCTTTAAACAAAATATTGCTGAGTTTTATTTAATCTAATCTTAATTTTTATTTAACTGGTCAATTCAGTTAAACTAGTATATTCAGGTTTATTTTCACCATCCTATTTTGTGGTTTTAAGTAATATTACTTTCCTTCATACTTCATTTTTTTTTCATCTTTTCAAGGTTTCAGTAGTTTTTTTTGGGCAAAAATTCATATAACCCAATAATATTTTGAAGGGTTTATGTTCCATTTCTATTATTTGAATAAATACTCTTCAACATTTAATGTGTATACGTGACTTTGCAAAGTTCAGTGTTACCTTTATCCTTCACCTGGAAAGTACAGATTCTTAGAAGACTTAAATAACACATTGCCTCAGATCTAACATATTATTATTTCCCTATTTTAGTTGTGAATTATTTTTATATTCATGAAACAGTTTGTAAATAATAATTTTAATATTTTATATGGTCAATTGTTGTTGATATTGACCCTAGTGTTTGTTAGTTCCATTTTTACCACTGTTTCTTGCTTCTTCGTTCTTCCCTTAGGTTGCATTTCTTTTTTCTGGAAGCACATCTTTTAAAAGATATTTACATGAAGGTCTACCATATATGAAACTGGAGTTCTAGAAGGGGAGAAGATGAGAATGGGGAAGAAACAATGTTTCAAGAGGAAATCTCTCAAGAATTTGCCAAGTCTGATCCAAAACATCAAGCAGTTGATCTAAGAAGTGTATAAGCCCAAGCTGGGTAAGTACAATGAAAACCACACTTTGGCACACCAGAGTCAAACTGAGGGAAATCAAAACAATAATAAATCATTGAAAATGCACATTACCTTCAAACCAACTGCAATAAGATAAATAGTTAATTTCCTAAAACAAATTATGAAAGCCAGGAAACAATTTAATGACATCTTTAATGATAAAATTATTGCCAGTTTACAATTATCTGCCAACTAAAAATTTACTCCAGAATTGAAGGTGAAATAAAGATATTTCTAGACAAATAAGCCTGAGAGGTTTCATCACTGACAAATATTACGGTAGGTACTATAGAATTCTTCAGGCAGAAGGGAAATGATCAAGAAAGAAATACGGAAATGGAGGAGGAAAAAGCAAATCAGTGATGTTGGTAAATATACGGACACATTTAAAATATTAATTATAAAATAACATTTTGTGATATTTACAATATATGTTGAATTAAAATGCATGACAACAATAACACAAAAAGCTAATGGGGGCTAATAGAGTTCAAAAATTATAACACTTTCTCGTTTCCTATAAAGTAATAAGAATCCAGGCCTAAATATGCCTAAAACAGCTCTTTCGATAGATATAAAAATATAAGATGTAACTTAATTGGCAACCTTTTTCTTCTGCCCAGAAGTATAGGAAACAATGGTATGTTTTACAATTGATTGCATCAATAAAATATGATTCAGAAAGTTTGCCACATAAAGTGATGACATAAAGAACATAAAGTGCTCCTTCTTTATTCTGGAATTGGAGCTTGCTATCTATTACTAAACACTAGTTATATTATAACCTTTGGAAAGGATAAGTAACCGTTACATCAAGCATCAAGCAACAGATTCCTCTATTTCCATTCTCCCATTTTTTCAGATGTATGAATCTTATATACACATAGCAGCAGGGCAGCTGGAATGAAATACTAGTGTGCATAGGATAATAACATTCTATAATTCATATCCATGATAGGATATCCTGTAACTTTGTTGACAAATTTGTCACTCTTCTATTTTAAAGTCCAGCTTCTGTTCAATTCTGTCCCATTGAGCAGTAAGCATCGATTGTGGGGGAGAGTCTAGTTTGTAAACTATATCCAGTGGCTGGGATTACATCTGTTCATAATTATATAGATCAGCCTGCTCAAAGTGGCAAAAGGAAGACATGAATGACACCTACAGAGTCTCAATGACATAATGAATACCCTATATCTGCAGTGCAAGATAGGTTGTGTAGCAGGCCAGTTCCTTTAGACCCTACCATATTGCTATCACAGAGGAAAGGCTTGGGGCATAAAACTAATAGTTTTGGTTTTCTACAGTCTCAATCTAATGTTTCATTCCTCTGTCCTTGCTTATTTTATCCTCATTAGGTTCACACAGAGTTTAAATTTATTCTCCACCCAAAAACCCACAGGAATCAAGCAAATGTGTTTTGATGGATTTCTGTAGTTTCCTTTCAGAACCAGATGTTGGACAGCAGCCATCTTAGAAAAAAACACTTGCTAGATGAGGCAGGTTAAAAAGGGAAGGAAATTTGAAAAAGAAATCAATTGAAAAAAAGTTGTTTAGCATATTCATATATAAGAAATTCAATTAGATATCAGATATTAGTATTTCAAATATTTGAAGTGTATAATCACTGGAAGCAACATGGAGCTCCACTTACCAAGGTCAGCCTGACCATAGCCACTGATGGATGCCCAATATGCCAGCAGTAGCAACCAGCACTGAGTCCTTGAAACGGCATCATTCCCCAGGTGCACTGTGCATCAGAGAAAAGGAAATAATCAGACCTTTTGAAGATTACTGAACACTGGCTTTGAATTGACATTAATTCTAAGAGAATCAAAAGTCACCGTGGTCCACCAGTCAGAGTAGAGGCTTGTAGAGGTCAGGTGATCAGTGGGGTTTAGCTCAGATCCACTCCACAGTGGGCTGAGTGGAACCCTGCCTCCATCCTGTGGTAATTTCCACAATTCTAGAATGCTTAATTTGAATAGTTACATTGAGTAAGTGGCAGAATTCCCAGCAATTCTTATATGTTAGTGGCATCAGAATTGCTATGAGGGCTTGTTCAAACACAGATTGTTGTGTTTCTGATTCTATAGGTCAGGAGTGGTATCCAGGAATTGCATTTCTAACCAGTTCTGAAATGATACTGATGTTGCTGGTATAGATGTCACTCTTTAAGGAAGGCTTATTTAAGCCATGGGACCAATGAAATATTTTACTTTTCTGTTAGTTTCTTGCCAGAAGTATATGAGACTACAGAGATGCTATTTGGAACATAAGTGAAGAGGTTATTTGAGTCCTATATCTGTAGATGCAAGAGTGATGAGGGAAATTTTAAAAATTCGGGAACTAAGATTCACATGTTCTTGTTGAGAAAGTCTCAGTAAATTTGAAATAAATGCAAGGTCTTTCATCCCTCTTATTTTCTTCTGCAATATGAAGAGCCTCTGAAGTCAGAAGAACTAGGAATAAAAATTTTTTTAAAAAGTAGATTATAAAATATTTTCAATAAGATTTTGATTAAAAAACTATGTATTAGTTTCCTGGGATTCCATAACAAATTATCACAAACTGGGTGGCTTAAAACAACGGAAATTTATTCTGTCACAATTATGAATGCCAGAAGAGTGAAGTCTGTGTGTCAGCAGGGCCATACTACTTCTCAAGGCCTTGGGGGAGATCCTTGCCTCTGCTAGCTCTTGGTAGGTCCAGACGTTCCTTGGCTTATGACAGCATAACTCCAATCTCTGCCTCTGTCTTCACTTGGCCTTCTTCCCTCTGTGTGTTTAAGTCTTCTCCCCTTCTTATAAAGGCTATTGTCATTGGCCTTAGGGCCCACCCAGTTATTCCACAATGATTTCATCTTTTACTTTCTTATATTTGCAAAGGCTCTTTTTCCAAATAAGGTCACATTTATAGGGTACCAGGGGTTAGGGCTTGGACATGAGATTTTAGAAGTAGTTATTCAACCCACTGCAAATCATAATTTATTTAGCCTGTGAAAATGAAAAAAAAAAAAAACTTTCCACCAGATTGAATATTCTTTAAAGATTCATGTATTTATAATTTTGAGAAACACAGAGTGAGATGCACTTTTGCAATCAAACTACCACGTGGCTATATATAGAAAAAGGAAAATGATAATGGTTTTCATACAATACTTTTGCTGGAAAATACTTTTGATATGTCTTACTGAAGCAAAGCAAAAGTAAACATTTGTGTGGTAGGTTGTCTGCAAAGTTGGTTGTCAGTGATTACTCCCATCCCAATGCATGTGTGCCTCTTCTCTGCTGCAAGAGGAACTTATTTCCCTTTTCCTCTCCCTGAATTTTGCTTGGTCCTTTGACTTGCTTTGACAGATTGAATGCAGTTGAAGTAATTTTGTATTAATCATGGATGTAGGCCTTAAGAAGTTTTGGAGTTTCCATTTTTACCTGCTTGGAACACAGCTACCATTTGAAAGAGTCAAGTACCCTACTAGAGCGAGAGGCCACATGAATAGAGAAAGGTGCTGGAGGACGAATGTATTAGTCCTTTCTCTCACTGCTATGAAGAACTTCCTGAGACTGGCTTATTTATTTATTTATTTTTGAGACAGAGACTCACTCTGTCACCTAGTCTAGAGTGTGATAAATAACAAAATCTCAGCTCACTGCAACCTCCACCTCCCGGGATCAAGCAATTCTCCTGCCTCAGCTTCTCAAGCAGCTGCGAATACAGTTGCCCACCACCACACCTGGCTAATTTTTGTATTTTTAGTAGAGACAGGGTTTTGCAATGTTGTCCATGTGGGTCTTGAACTCCTGACCTCAGATATTCCACCTGCCTCAGCCTGCCAAAGGGCTGGGATTACAGGCATGAGCCACTGCACCTGGCTGATACTGGGTAATTTATAAAGGAAAGAGTTTTAATTGACTCACAGTTCTGCATGGCTGGGGAGACCTCAGGATACTTACAATGATGGTGGAAGTTGAGGGGAAGGAAGGCACCCTTCTCACAAGGCAGAAGGAAGGAGAAATGTTGAGTGAGGAGGGAAGAGCCCTTTATAAAACCATCAGATCTCATGAGAACTCACTCACTATCCTGAGAACCACATGGGGGAAACTGCCCCCATGATCCAATTACCTCCACCTGGTCTCACCCTTGACATGTGGGGTTTATGGGAATCATGTGGATTGCAATCAAGATGATATGTTTGATAGGGATATAGACATAGCATGTCATTCTGCCCCTGGCTCCTCCAAAATCTCATATCCTTACATTTCAAAACCAATCATGGCTTTCCAACAGTCTCCCAGTCTTAATTCATTCCAGTATTAACTCAAAAGTCCAAGTCTAAAGTCTCATCTGAGACAAGGCAAATCCCTTCCACCTATAAGCCTGTGAAATCAAAAGCAAGTTAGTCACTTCCTAGATATAATGGGAGTAGAGGTATTGGGTAAATCACCCATTTCAAATGGGATAAATTGACCAAAACAAAGGGACTACAGGCCCCGTGCAAGTCCAAAATCCAATAGGACAGTCATTAAACCTTAAAGTTCCAAAATGATATTCTTTGACTCCATGTCTCACATCCAGGTCATGCTGATTCAAGAAGTGGGCTCCCATGGCCTTGGGAAGCCCCAGCTCCATGACACTACAGAGTACAGCCCCCTTCCTACTACTTTCATGGGCTGACATTGAGTGTCTGTGGCTTTTCCAGGTGCATTGTGCAATCTATCATTCTGCGGTCTGGAGGACAGTGGGCTCTTCTCACAGCTCCACTAGGCAGTGCCCCACTGGGGACTCTGTGTTGGAACTCCAACCCTACATTTCCTTTCCTCCCTGCTGTAGCAGAGGTTCTCCATGAGGGCTCCAACCCTGCAGCAAACTTCTGCCTGGACACCCAGGCATTTCCATCCATCCTCTGAAATCTAGGCAGTGGTTCCCAAACCTTAATTCTTGACTTCTGGACACTCACAGGGTCGTCAACACCATATGGAAGCTGCCAAGGCTTGGGGTTTGCACCGTCTGAAGCAATGGCCATAACTGTACCTTGGCCCCTTTTAGTCATGGTTGGAGCTGAAGCAGTTGGGACACAGAGCACCATGCCCTAAGGCTGCACAGAGCAGGGGACCCTGGACTGGGTTCAGAAAACCACTTTCCCTTTGAGGCCTCCTCCAGATCTGTGATGGGAGGGACTGCTTTGAAGATCTCTGACATGCCCTCGAGACATTTTCCCCATTGTCTTAGTGATTAATATTTGGCTCCTCATTACTTATGCAAATTTCTGTAGCAGGCTTACATTTCTCCCCAGAAAATGGGTTTTTCTTTTCTACTGCAATATCAGGCTGCAAATTTTCCAAACTTTTATGCTCTGCTTCCTCTTGAGTGCTTTACTGCTTAGAAATTTCTTCCACCAAATACCCTAAATCATCTCTCTCAAATTCAAAATTCCACGGATCTCTAGGGCAGGGGCAAAATGCAGCCAGTCTCTTTGCTAAAGCATAGCAAGGGTGACTTTTACTCCAGTTCCCAGCAAGTTCCTCCTCTCCATCTGAGACCACTTCATTGTCCATTATCACTATCAGCATTTTGATCAAAGCCATTCAACAAGTCCCTAGGAAGTTTCAAACTTTCCCACATTTTTCTGTCTTCTTCTGAGCCATCTAAACTGTTCCATCCTCTCCCTATTATCCAGTTCTAAAGTTGCTTCCACATTTTCGGGTATCTTTATAGCAGTGTCCTACTACCTCAGTACCAATTTACTGTATTAGTCCATTCTCACACTGCTATGAAAAACTGCCAGAGACTGGGTAATTTATAAAGGAGAGGTTTAATTGACTCACAGTTCAGCATGGCCGAGGAGGCCTCAGGAAACTTACAATTATGGCAGAAAGCAAAGGAGAAGCAAAACACCTTCTTCACAAGGTAGCCAAAAGGAGAAGTGCTGAGCAAAGGGGGAAGATCCCCTTATAAAACCATCTGATCTCGTGATAACTCACTTACTATCATGAGAACAGCATGGGGGAAACTGCCATCTTGATCCAATTACTTCCACCTGGTCCCACCCTCGACATGTGGGAGTTATGGGGATAATGGGGATTAAAATTCAAGATGAGATTCTTGGTGGGGACATAGGCAAATCACATCAAAGAGAGACTAAAAACGGAAAGAGAGGCATGGCCAGTCCCACGACCTTCCAGCCACCCCAGCTAGAATCATGGGAGTTAAATTCTAGCTGCCCTGCCCCTGCCCAAACATTTATGGAGCTGAGAAGAGCTGAGATTTGCCCAAGCCATAGTTTTGGAGGTGCTTTGTTATGCAAAAGTAGATAACTGAAATAGTGTCTTCTAGGTTTAAACAATCACACACATCTAGTTCTTAGTGAAGATACAAAGTACAATCCCCTTATTGTAAGAAAATCCATTCTGACTTTTTTATTGTTATCATTTTCCCATAAGTATCAAAGGACTTTCTATGTTATTTCTATCAAAGTTATTTTGGCATGAACTGAGATGATAAGACTTAAAAGGGTCAAGAGATAACTTTGTGAAAAAGGGCAGTTGTTTTTCTGGGGAGGATGTTATTATTCCTTTCTGGCTTGGTGCTTTTGCTAAGAATGGTTAGAAGACTGTAAATGTATTGGAGATACAGAAGTACATTAAAATAAAATTGTAAAAGAGGTTGAACCTACTTTAGAATGTAGAATTTCAATCCAAGGAATTTTGACTGAATAGTAAAGAACTATCATATATGAGTGATCTTAAGATATATTAGAAAAATTGAAGTTTTTCACTCAGACTGCCATTCAGCATCTTCCTACTGCTCACCAATTAATTTGTATCTATTAGATTACTCTAAACATCAGAATCAGGGAATGGACATTAGGGTACCCAGAAGGAGGCTACTGCAGTGACCAAATTATAGGATAAATTCTAGGGATACACTGTAAATTAGCCAATGAGGAAGGAATGAGCCACAACTTCTGCACAGTCCTCCTTAAAACTAATTTCCTATTCCTTACAGTCATTGGGAGCGAGAGTCCTTGAGAATTTGGAGAACGGCAATGGAAGTTGCAGATATAGAAAGCCAGTTAAAGAAACAGCTTCACAGTCTAGTTTTAATCATATTGAATTAAAGGTGGCATAAATATGTTAACAGATAACTGTGAAAGGAAAGGAGAAAAAAGATGTACGTATAGATTTTGGGTCTGTTTTCTGGCAATGCAAAGCAGTATAGCAGGTGGTTTAGGAAATGATCTGGAGAGTAATCAGGTGCTAATTCTGGCTCTGATACTTAGTAAGTCTGAGACATGAAGTTGCTATTCTTTGAATCAGCTTCATCATCTGTACAGAGAAGAAAATATAAGCATTTATCTTCTAGATTGTTGTGATGATTAAATGGGCTAATGTATATAAGGCATTTAAAGCAATGTCTGGTATTTAATATGTGTTATATAAATGTTAACAACTAATTATGTGCTTGTTGCCTCACCATTATCAATTCCTTGCTCTTGTTTAGAATAGAAACCTTGTGAATTTAAATATTGCAATGTTCTCAGCTAAAAATATTGTATTTTCAAATCTTCCTTATATATACGGTTGGCAAAAAACCTATACATGAAAATTGTTCAATGTGACTTTGAAGAAAATTCTTTATTTTTTGGCTTTAATGAGGTATAATTGATAAATAAAAATTGTACATATTTGCATACAGAGTGATGTTTTAATATACATATTCATTGTAAAATGATTTCCGTAATCAAGCTATTCAATACATTAATATACTTAAGATCTACTCTCAGTGAATTTCAAGTATATGATGCATTATTATTAACTATCATCACCATGCTATATGTTAGATCTCCACAACTTACTCATAACTACAATTTTGTACTCTTTGACCCACATCACCTCATTTTCCCCACCCTAGATCCCTAGTAACTATCCTGCTATTCTGTTTCTTTGTTTCAACTTTTTAAACATTCCACATCTGAGTGAGATCTTGCAATAATTGTCTTTCTGTGTCTGGCTTTTATTTATTTATTTATTTATTTGCCAGTAAGTACTGATTGGAAACGTGTCTGGCTTATTTCAGTTAGCAAAATGTCTTGCAGTTTTATCCATGTTGTCACAAATGGCAGGATTTACTTCTTTTTAAAGGTTGAATAATATTCTATTCTCTCTCTCCCTTCTCTCCCTCCCTCCCTCTCTCCCCTCCCCTCATCTTCCCTCCCCTTCCCTCCCCTCTCTCTCCTTGCCCTCTTTTTTGAGACAGGGTCTCACTCTACCACCCAGGCAGGAGTGCAATGGTGCGATCACAGCTCACTGTAACCTCAGACTCCTGGGCTCAAGTGGTCCCCCCGTCTCAGCCTTCTGGCTTAGCCAGCCACCAAGCCTGGCTAATTATTTTTATTTTCATAGAGACAGGGTCCTGCTTTGTTACCCAGGCTGGTCTCAAACCCATGGCCTCAAATGACCCTACCAACTCAGCCTCCCAAAGTGTTGGGATTACAGGCATGAGCCACTGCACCTGACCCAGAACGTCCTTTCTAAGAATGTTCACTCTCTTAGCCTACTTATACCCCTGTGGTGGTGGCCTGCTGCCTTAACAAGGAGTCTAAGCTCCTCTGCACAGAGCCTAAACCATATCTATCTATCTATCTATCTATCTATCTATCTATCTATCTACCTACCTATCGAGAGATGTATATATATCACATATATCTATTATATATATATCATATATATCACAATTTCTTTGTTTCAGAAGAGTGATTTTATTTCCTCTGGATATATACCCAGAAATGGAATTGCCAAATTGTATGGTCATTCCTTTTTAATTTTTTGAGGAGCTTCCATTATTCTAATGGCTGTGGCAATTTACATTTCCACCAATAATGTATGAATGGAGATTTCCTTTTCTCTTTATCCTTGCCAACACTTATTATCTTTTGACTTTCTGATACTAGCCATCCCAATGGATATGAGGTGATATCTCACTGTGGTTTTGTTTTGCATTTCCTTGATGATTAGTGATGCTGAGTAACTTTCCAAATACCTGTTGGTCATTTATACCTCTTTTATAAAAATGTCTATTCAAGTCTTTGGCTCATTTTATAATGGGTGATTTGTTTTATTGCTATTGATTTGTATGAGTTCTTTATATATTTTGGATACCACTCCCTTATCATACATATAGTTTGCAAATGTTTTCTCACATTTGTAGGTTGTCTTTTCACTTTGTTGATTGTTTCCCTTGCTGTGATTTAGTTTTATCCAGTCCCACTTACTTATTTTTGTTTTTCTTCTCTGTGATTTTGATGTCATATCCAAAAACTCATTGCCAAGACTGATGTCATGAAGTTCCCTTATGTTTTCCTCTAGATGTTTACAATTTTAGGTCTTACGTTTTAAATGTTTGATTCATTTTGAATTGTTTGAGCATTGTAAGACAAGATTCAATATCTATTTTTTTGCGCGTGGATATACATTTTTCCCAACACTACCTGAAGAGACTATCTTTTCCCCATTGCATATTCTTGGCAACTTTAAGTTGACCATATATGTGTGAGTTTTTTTCTGGAAGTCTATTCTATTTGTCTTTTCCAATGTTTTTATGCAAATACTATGCTGGTTTGATTACTATACCTTTGGAATCAAGATTTGTGATATCTCCAGCTTTGTTCTGCTTGCCAAAAAACTGCATTAGCTATTCCAAGTAAATTGTAGTTTAATACAAATTTTAGAATTGTTTTTTCTATTTCTGTGAAAAATATCACTGTAACTTTGAGAGAGATTGCACTGGATCTGCAGATTAACTAGTGTGAACATTTTGGCAGTATTGATTCTTCTGATCCATGAAGAGTGAATATATTTTACTTGTGTCTTCTTCAATTTCTTTCATCAATGCTTTACAGTTTTTAATGTAGAGTTCTTTTTTCCCTTGGTTAAATTTCTTCCTAAGTACTTTATTCCTTTTTGTGCTGTTGTAAATGGGATTGTTTTCTTATTTTGTTTTTGCCAATAGTTCTTAATGTATAGAAATGCTGCTGATATTGGTATGTTGATTTTGTAACCTATAGCTTTATAGAATTTGTTTATCAGTCCTACAGGTGTTTTTTTTTTTTTTTGTTTTGTTTTGTTTTGTTTTGTTTTTGACTGAGTTTTGCTCTTGTTGCTCAGGCAGGAGTGCAATGGTGCATCTCAGCTCACTGCAACCTCCGCCTCCCGGGTTCAAGCGATTCTCCTGCCTTAGCGTCCTGAGTAGCTGGGACTACAGGCGCCTGCCACCATGCCTGGCTAATTTTTGTATTTTTAGTAGAGACGGGGTTTCACCACATTGGCCAGGCTGGTCTCGAACATCTGACTTCAGGTGATCCGCCCACCTCAACCTCCCAAAGTGCTGGGATTTTGTGGTGGAATATTTAGGGTTTTCTACATATAAGATAATGCCATTAGCCATCAGAGACTATTTTATTTCTTCGTTTCTAAATTGTGTGTATTTTATTTCTTTTTCTTGCCTGACTGCTCTAGCTAGGACTTTCAGTGCTATGTTTAATAGAAGTGGCAAGAGTGAGCATCTTTGTCTTTTTCCTGGTCTTATTGGAAAAGCTTTCAACTTTTTGCCATTGAGAAAAATACTAGCTGTGGGTCTGTGATATGTGACTTTTTTTGGGGGGGGTATCCATTTACATTCCTTCTGTACCTAATTTGCTGAGAGTTTTCTTTTTATTATGAAAAGATGTTAAATTTTGTCAAATGCTGTCTCTGAATCTTTTGAGATTATCATAAGATTCTTGCTCTTCATCATGTGAATGTGGTGTATCACATCTACTGATTTGCATATGTTGAACAATTTTTACATCCAAGAATAAATCCCACTTGGTTATGGTATATGATCACTTTTATTTGTTGTTGAATCCAGTCTGCTAGTGCTTTCTTGAGGATTTTACATCTGTGCTCATCAGAAATATTTGCCTGTAGTTTTATTTTCTTACAGTGTTTTTGGCTTTGATACCAATGTAATGCTAGCCTCATAAAATGAATTTGGAAACTTTTTTCTCTTCAAATTTTTGAAATTTTGATAGGGTTTGGTATTAATTCCTCTTTAAAGGTTTAACAAAATTCAACTGTGAAGCCATCACTGAGTTTTCCTTTGGCAGGAGACATTTTTAAAAATTAATGATTCAATCTTCTTCTTATTGATCTGTTCATATTTTCTGTTTCTTCATGATTCAGCCTTGGTAGGTTGTATGTTTCTAGGAATTGCTTCTTCTAGGTTATCCAGTTTCTTCCAGGTTATCTAATTTTTTGATGTAATTGATTATGGCAGTCTCTTATACTTTTTTGTATTTTTATATTATCAGTTGTAATTTCTCCACTCTTATTTCTAATTTTATTTGAGTCTTCCCTTTTCTTCTTAGTCTAGTGAAAAGTTTGCCAATTTTGTTTTCCTTTACAAAATGCCAACTCTAAGTTTTAATGATCTTTTCTATTGTTTTTCTGGTCTCCATTTTATTTCTGCTTTGATCTTTGTTGTGTCCTTCTTTCTATTTACTTTGGGCTTATTTGTTCCTTATTTCTAGTTCCCTGAAGTGAATCATAAGGCTGTTTGAGATATTTCTTCTTCTTTAATGTCAGTCTTTATTGCTATAAACTTTCTTCTTAAAACAACTTTTGCTGCATTCCATATGTTTTGGTATGTTGTGTTTTCATTCCATTTGTTCCAAAATACTTAAAAAATTTTCTTATATTAATATATATACACACATATATTACATGTACATTATATATGTGTGTTATGCATATGTAATCATTATATAATGACCATCTTTGTCTCTGTTTATAGTTTATTACTTAAAATCTGTTTTGTCCATTATAAGTATATCAACCACTGCTCTCTTTGCAATTCCATTTGCATGGAATATCTTTTCCCATACCTTAACTTTTAGTTTATATGTGTCCCCAAAGCTGAAGTGAGTCTCTTGTAGGCATCACATAGTTAGGTCTTGTTTTTTGTTTTTAAAAACCCTTTCAGACACTCTGTGTCTTTTAATCAGAGAATTTAATCCATTTACATTCAAGGTGAAAATTGATAGGTAAGGACATACTATTGGCATTTTGTTCATTGTTGTCTAGATCTTTTGTTTCTGTTTTCTTCTCCCTCTCTCTCTCTCTTTTTTTTTTTTTTTTTTAGACAGAGTCTTGCTCTTGTTACCCAGGCTGGAGTACAATGGTGTGATATTGGCTCACCACAACCTCTGCCTCCTGGATTCAAGCAATTCTCCTGCCTCAGCCTCCTGAGTAGCTGGGATTACAGACACGTGCCACCATGCCTGGCTAATTTTTGTACTTTTAGTAGAAATGGGGTTTTGTTATGTTGGCCAGGCTGGTCTTGAACTCCTGACCTCAGGTGATCCACTCACCTCAGCTTCCCAAAGTGTTGGAATTAAAGGCATGAGCCATCACATCTGGCCTCCCTTTCAATGTTTCTTGAGATTTCACACTTTTATGTAGTGATTTGCTTTAATTATTTTCTCTTTCCCTTTTGTGTATCTACCATAAGTTTTTGTTTTCTGATCACTATGATGCTTGTCTATAACATTTTATAGTTATAATAGTCTATTTTAAGTTGCTAATTTCAATTTCATTCAAAACTCTACATTAAATTTTTTACTCCACCCTCATATATTGTTTTTGATGTTACTTTTACATATTTTTATATTGTGTATCTATTAACAAATTATTTTTGGTGTAGTTATTTTAATAGTTTTGTCTGTTAACCTTTATTCTAGAGATATAAGTAATTTATATATCACTATTACAGTATTAGGGTATTTTGAATTTGAGTAATCCTTTTGCCAGTGAGTTGTATACTTTCATGTTTTCATGTTACTAATTATTATCCTTTAATTTCAACTTGAATAATTCCCTGCAGCATTTCTTGTAAAGCAGATCTATTGGTGATGAACTCTCTCAGTTTTTGTTTGTCTGGCAAAGTCTTTGTTCCTCTATTTCTACAGGACAACTCTGCCAGGTAAAGTATTAGCTTTTCATTTCTTCTCTTTCTGGAATTCCTGTAAAATAAATGTTAGCTCTCTGTACGGTGTTGCATACATTCCATAGGCCTTCTTTATTCTTTTTCATTGTTCTTTTCCTTTTTCTTCTCTAGGTGGATATTTTCACATTCCCTGTCTTTTACTTCACAGGTTCTTTCTTCTTCTTGATCTAATCTGATGTTGATGCTCTTCATTGCATTGTTTTTTAATTTCACTTTTTGTATTCTTTAACTCTAGAATTTTTGTTTGGTGCTTTTCATTTCTATCTCTCTGTTGATTTTCTAGTTTTGCTTGTGTATTGTTTTCTTAATTTAATTAAGTTGTCTGTCATTGTTTTCTTGCAGCTTGTTGAGTTTCCTTATAGTAATTTTGAATTATTTGTCATGCACCTCATACATTTCCATTTCTTTGGGGTCAACTATTAAAATATTATTGTGTTCTCTTGGTAGTGGCATGTTTCTTCATGTTTTTTTTCGTTTATATATTTTTAGATACGTAATTACTATAGTGTTACAGTTACCTATAGTATTCAGTACAGTAACATACTGCATGGGTTTATAGCTTAGGGGCAATAGACTGTAACATATAGCCTACATTTGAGTAGATTATATCATCTAGGTTTGTGTAAGTACACCTTATGATGTTTGCACAACACCAAGATCACCTAATTACACATTTCTCAGAAAATATCCCCATGTTAAGTGATACACAACTGTAATAGAAAAATAAGAGAGAAAAAAGCACTTCCTAACTAATTTCTATGAGATCAATATTTTCCTAACGCCAAAATCAAAGACATCACACACATAAAACGATAGGCCACAGATCCTTACAAATATAGATTTGAAAATTAGACATATATCCCAAACGACACTAGCAAACTGAATCTAACTGAATCTGAAAGGATTACGTATGGTGACCAAGATGAATATTTCCAGGAATGTAAGGGTATTTCAATGTAAGAAAATCATTTAGCATAATATATATCACATTAATAGAACAAATAAAAATCACCACATGATTATCTCAATTGATTCAGAGTACTTTTTCCATTTTAGATTTTTTTCCTACTTTCTTGATAGTTGTATTGGTCTGTTTTCATGCTGCTGATAAAGACATACCCAAGACTGGGAAGAAAAAGAGGTTTAATTGGATTGGACTTACAGTTTCACATATCTGGGGAGGCCTCAGAATCATAGTGGGAGGCAAAAGGCACTTCTTACATGGTAGCGGCAAGAGAAAATGAGGAAGAAGCAAAAGCAGAAACCCTTGATAAACCCATCAGATCTCATGAGATGTATTCACTATCATGAGAATAGCATGGGAAAGACTGAGCCCCATGATTCAATTACCTCCCCCTAGGTCCCTCCCACAACACATGGGAATTCTGGGAGATACAATTCAAGTTGAGATTTGAATGGGGACACAACCAGACCATATAAATAATGTTCTCTGATGTACAAAGTTTCTAATTTAAAATAAGGTGTAATTTATCTGTTTTTTCTTCTGTTGCTTTTTAGCATTTATAAGAATTGACTACCAAATCCACCATCATGATGATGAATTCCTCCTAAATTTTCTCTTAAGGGTTTTACAGTTTCAGCTCCTATATTTAGGTTCTTGATCCAATTTGAGTTAATTTTTGCATATGGTGTGAGGAAGGGATCCAACTTCACTCTTTTGCATGTAGTTATCTAGTTGCCCCAGCACCATTTGTTGAAGAACACGTTTTCAGAAAAAGCACGTGACAAAATTCAGCACACTTTCATGATAAAGCTACTTAGAACACTAGAAATAGAAGGTAACTTCTTCAACATAATAAAAGGCATTTATGAAGAAAGAGCACACAGCTAACATACTCAGTGGTGAATGACTGAAAGTTTTTCCCCTAAAATCAGGAACAAGATAAGGATACCTGCTTTCACCACTGTTCTTCAAAATTGTACTGGAAGTTCCAGCCAAAGAAATAATGTAAAAGAAAGAAATAAAAGGCATTCAAATCATACAAGAAAAATTAAACTTCTCTATTTGCAGATGACATGATTCTATATAGAAAAGCCCAAAGAATCTACAAGAACTACTAAAGCTATATAAATAACTCAGCAAGATTGCAGGGTACATAATTGAAACACAAAATTTAGTCTATTTCTACACACAATGAATAATGTGAAAAGAACTTTTAAAAATTTTATTTACAATAGCATCCAAAGGAAGAAAATTTATGGTATAAATTTAACCAATGAGGTAGGATACTTGTACCCTGAAAACTACAAAACATTGTTGAAAGAAATGAAAGAATACCTAAATAAATAGATAGGCAACCCTTGTTCTATATTGGAAGACTTACTGTTGTTGATGGCAATAATAATCAGAGCTATATACAATTTAATCAATCTCTGTACAATTTCTGATGATCTTTTTTACAGAAATGGAAAAGCTAATTTTCAAATTCACATGTAATTTCAAGAAATCCTAAATAGGATTATTATTATTACCATCAAAAATAGTAAGTTTTCCTCAGTATAAAACAATGAGTGTCTTTCTATTTATTTAGGTATTCTTTGTATTTATTCATTTCCTTCAGCAGTGTTTTGTAGCATTCAGTGTACAAGTATCCTACCTCACTGGTTAAATTTATACCTTTTCTTTTGGATGCAATCAAAGACAACATTGAAAAATAAGAACAAAGCTGGAATAATTACACTTAACAATTTAAAAACTTACAGCAAAGGTACAGTAATCATGACAGTGTGGTACTGTCATAAAGATAGACATAAAGACAAAAGGTATAGAATTGAGAGTCAAGAAATAAACTGATATATCTGTGGCCAATTGATAATGGCATGAAGACCATTCAGTGGGGAAAAAATAGTTCTTCAACAAATGGTGCTAGGAGAAATGGATAACTACATGCAAAGTAAAGTTAGATCCCTTCCTCACACCATTTGCAAAAAATTAACTCAAAGTGAATCAAGAACCTAAATATAAGAGCTGAAACTGTAAAACTCCTAAGAGAAAACTTAGGAGGAAAACATCATCATGATGTTGGATTTGGCTGTCAATTCTTATAAATGGTACAAAGCAACAGAAGAAAAAGATAGGTAAGATAGACCTTATTTTAAATTAGAAACTTTGTACATTAAAAAACATAGTTAAGAAAGTAAAAAAAAAAAAAAAAAAACTAAAATAAAAAAGTTATAATTTATATATCTGATAAGGTCTAGTATGTAGAATGTCTATAAAGAGATCTTCTATTACAACAACAAAAATATGAACAACCTGTTTTAGTCTGCTGGGGCTACTATAACCAAATAGCTTAAGTTGGGTAATTTATACACAATGGGAATTTGTTCCTCACAGCTCTTGATTAAAGATTAAGGTGTCAGTAGATTCAGTGTCTGATGAGGGACTATTTCTCATGGATGGCACCTTTTATATGTCCTTACGTGGTAGAATTGGCAAGGAAACTCCCTCCAACCACTCTCATACTTTGTTTCCCAAAATGCTTTACTTCTTAATATTATTCCATTGGGTACTAGGTTCCAGCATGTGAATTTTAGGGGGATGCTAACATTCAGACCACAATACAAACCAAATAAAAAATATGCAAAGAATTTGAATAGATACTTCTTTAAAGAAGATATACAAATGGCTTAGCTGGGAGTGGTGGTCTGCACCTGTAGTCCCAACTTCTCAAGAGACTGAGGCAGGAGGATCACTTAAGCCCAGGAGTTCAAGATTGCAGTGAGCTGTGCTTGTACCACTGCATTCTACCCTGGGCATCAGAGCAAGACCCTGTCTTTATTTAAAAAAAAAAAGAAAGAAAATATACAAATGGTGAGCAAGGACATGAAAATGTGTTCATTATATATAAAAATATAATAACATTCAGAATATAATATGTTATTATATCATAACAGAATATATAATATAATAATAACAGAACATTATACAGAATATATACCACAATTTATTTATTCATTCTTCTGTTGATAGATATTTCGATTGTTTCCACATTTGGCTACTGTGACTAGTACTACAATGAGTTTAATATGAACATATTATTATTACATAATAACAGAATGGGATTGGATTACTGATATATATGCTACAATATAGATGAACCTTGAAAATATTATACTAAGTGAAAGAAACCAGGCACAAAAGATCATATATTATAAATATGATAAATTCAAGCAGAGGGAATAATGTCATTTAAATATGCATAGTAATAATTTTCATATTTATTATCTATTCTAATATTCAGTTAGATTGCTGTAATGTAATGTTCAATATATCTAAGGTACTGCTTTTAAAACATAAATGATGCTTGGCTTGGACTGAAGGGACTGAGTCAATAGGAGAGAGAATCAGAAGATTTGTATTAATGATTTCTTTTTTTTTTTTTTTGAGACGGAGTCTCGCTCTGTCGCCCGGGCTGGAGTGCAGTGGCTGGATCTCGGCTCACTGCAAGCTCCGCCTCCCGGGTTTACGCCATTCTCCTGCCTCAGCCTCCCGAGTAGCTGGGACTACAGGCGCCCGCCATCTCGCCCGGCTAGATTTTTGTATTTTTTAGTAGAGACGGGGTTTCACCGTGTTAGCCAGGATGGTCTCGATCTCCTGACCTCATGATCCGCCCGTCTCGGCCTCCCAAAGTGCTGGGATTACAGGCTTGAGCCACCGCGCCCGGCCTGTATTAATGATCTCTAAAACCAGACAAGAACCCTAGACAATTGTCGTCAGGCTTTTCCCAGTTGTTTTCTACTGGCACAAAAAAACAATGTTTATTAAAACAAGCACATCTGATTCTGCCTTGGCAATCCATACACATTGTCCTTTTTCAACTCCAAAGGATCATCTGTGATTTTTGCTGCTGGTAGTGTATTCTCTAATTCACTAGTTAAATCCTTTTTCATAGATATATAAGCAGATTAGGAAACTTAACTGTCATGTGAGAAATTACAGTGGTAGTCTTCAAGCTACCCCAGAGATGCTCACAGACTAAACTAAGATGCTTGAATCATTCAGTTTATTAAATCAATTAGAAACACAGAAAGAAGGAAGAGAAATGGGAGGTTAACACATCAAGACTAAAAGGCAAGCAGGGCAGAAGGACCACACAAACTGAAGTTTCTTTTAATCCATGTTTATATGATCCACCTCCTCTGCTGCATTAGGATTCCTTATTGATCTTGGGGTAATGAGGACCAGAGTGGGATTATAAGGACCAAAGTTAAAGGTAAGCAAGAAGGCTCAGCAAATGCAAAGTGTTCAGAGTTAACAATATACACAATTGCTGTAGCAAACAGACGTAGGAACAAGTAGTGTCCACAGCTGTTGTTCACCATCTAGCTTGATGAGATGCTATCAATTTTATTTGTACTTTTGACCAGAATGTGTGTCAACCTGTGTGGTTATTATAAGGTGTCAGAAATGTTGAGTGCTTAATATGTCTAATGTATCATTATATCATAAATATTAGGTGACTTTTGGTCCTTCAATCCTTGCTTCTTTATCTATGGTCCATGTCCCATATATTAATATCTGGCTTATCTGTGTTAAGTCACATAAGGACTTCTGACCATGTCTTATAGGCCACTTGCTTATTCATTATTTATACCTATACATTTGGTGAGTTTCACCTATGTCTTACAAACAACTAATTTATTCATTATCTATGTTTAACATGGATTTTAAGTTTTATTCATCCTATTTTTTTTCCTGTGTTCCATAACAAAATGAAATATTCCCAGTTAATGCTTTAGACACACATTGTAATAATTACTGGAAAATGTCACTTAAATATGATTAACTATGTCTAAAGCATTACATGTATTATACTTGTAATAGAACTCACTTCAGGATTTTATCTGATGAATACAAATGAGATCACATTAAATAGTGATAAACTGCATTTTACTGGCTAATGCTCTTGCTTCCCTAATACAGGACCTCATCCTATCCAAATTTTCTGACAGGTAATTTGGGGGTCCTCAGGGTTCCTCAGGTATACTCATAAAAAGTCTGCTTCATCTGAGCACTGCGCTTCTCTAGTGGATAAAATGTACTCATGTGTTTCAGGTATGGAGCATACTTACTCTTTAGAAGGTGTATGAGCCACCAACACAGATACTTACATTCTATTGTCATTTAGCATTTATTTTAAATTCTCTTCATCCACTTCTCTGAGGTTCTCAGATATGAGTCCAGTGTGGAAGCTAGGTAAAACCAGATCTCAATGATTCTGAGTGATTCTAAGCATAGTACAATGTCTGGGTAGCCTTACTAGATCAAGTGCAATCTTGAAGCTTCCTTAAGAATCACTTTTTAAAGGCACCATCGCTCTGTTCCAATGAGCATCTTGTGGTTTTACTCCACTGATTCATTAGGAGTAACTCTTTAATTGTGTAAATGGCTGGCTTTGGCTGAGACATTCCACATCCACACATATATCACAAAATAATTATTCCAAATCTTTTTAACTACTTTGGATGATAGGTAACATCACAGTTGAGAACCTAAATTTCCACAGGGGTGAAGAAACTTGCCCAAGTATTATAGTCCCTGCTAAGCCTATCATGCTTCCTCTTAATTCTTATAATACTGAATGTGACTGCACATGTGCTTATACCATCTAGAAGTGACTGAGGATATGAGATGTTGTTGCTAACATACAACCTCCTAACAATAAAGCAAGATGGCAGTAGTGGAGAAAGAAATTGTTTCTGGAACCTGATGGTTAGCTCCAGGTGAGGGGGCTTGTACCATCCTGTCAGGCTGATGGTTGTAGTACAGGTTGCCATTAAGTTGGTGAGCAAAAATTGGACAGATGATCAATCTGATGTTGGTTTCAAGGAGACTCTTCCATATCTTCTATGATCCTTGACAGCAAGGAAAAGGAAATGTTTATAAGACCTTATAAATATCACAGTTTCTATCCTTTAGCCACAGCTGTGATTCTGTAGACTGTTAGAAATTTTGTACCCAAAGACTAACAGTCATCTGACTAACGGAAGTTTTAGAATTAACAAAAAGAACTCTAAATAGTAGCCTTCTCATAAAGACCTATCTACTTGGGCATGGCAGTTTGGAACTTAAAAAATGGTCTATTTCCTTTGAGAAAAATTTTGGACCAAGATGCAACATTTAATGAGATCCCTGGAACTCAAAGTCTATGGCATAGTTCGGAACAATCAAATTAAATATGGTTTGAGGTTTTGCAATAAAATCTCATATGATCTTACGCAAAATATGAAACTCCCTTCCCAAAGTCTAGGAAAGAACGTAAACTGATGTTACTAAAAAATAGGTTAAACCAAACCAAAGGAAATAGACAGTAGGATGGGAGGCTCTGCCAACACTTGATGGACTGGAACAGATAGTCACATACATTATCATTTTCCAAAACATCCTCTCTCCTGGAAGCCAATGTTACCACTTGGCCTTCCAAAGGCCATGTGACCAGCCATTAATAACAAACTCAGATCAACCATATCCTATAAAGTCTTAACCCTTGAATCTCACAACAGTACCATTTAAAGATGAGTTGGCATATTTATTTGCTGAAGAAATTTGAAGATCTGAGGTAGCCTAGAATAAATTTTTTCAAGGGACATATTTCTTTCAGAAGTTATGTTGTCTGCTTTCAGAAGGACCTGAGACTCTTAAGTTTGATGTTCAATAATTCAGGGACAGCATTTACCATTTCATTGTGTGTATTGTAGCTCAAAGGTACTTCCATGATAAGAAATGAGGTTGAATGTTAACTTTCTCATATCAGAAGATGACCGTTAAAAATTTGCCTTGCATTTTAAGCCAATCACAATAATTTTTAAGAAATTCTTTTCTGCATTCAAATATTCCTCAATCAATTTTTTTAAAAGAGGCATTTTATGTAAACACACGAAATAAAAATTTTATTAGGTACTAAAATACTAGTTTTTCCTCTCTAGATAAACATTGCACTTGAGATTTTAATTGATGTCTTAATTTAATCCTAAAAGTAACTTTGCTATGCAACATAGAAAGTTGGAGAAATCAAGCCCCAGAGGGGCTAAGTAATGATTTCATTCAGTATAGGGGCTTGGTTTATGCAATGAATGTCTCCTTTTCCAGCAATACCCATAATATTCCCAGGGAAAATATAATCAAATTTTCTTTGAAATTGAAATATGCATTTCCCAGTGAACTTCTTTTTCTATTTTTTTTATTGTGGTAAAATTCACGTAATGTAAAATTTACCATCTTAAGCAAGTCCAAAACTTATTGAACTTAAAAAAAGTCCAATAACATTAAATATGTTCACAATGTTATACAATCATCACCACCATCTATCTCCAGGACTGTTTCATCTTGAAAAATTGTAACTCTATACCTATTAAGCAATAATTCCTCATTCTCCCCTCCCTTCAGCCCATTACCACCACCATTCTAGTTTCTGTCTCTATGTATTTGACTACTCTAGGTGATATGGTTTGGCTCTGTATCCCCACCCAAATCTCATCTCGAATGGTAATCCCCATGTGTTGAGGGAGGAACTTGGTGAGAGTGATTGGATCATGGGTGTGGTTTTCCCCAGTCTGTTCTCATGATAGTGAGGGAGTTTCATGAGAGCCAATGGGTTTAAAGTGTGGCACTTCCTCATGCTCTCTCTCTCTCTTCTGCTGCCTTGTTAAGAGGATGCTTTCTTCCCCTTCACCTTCTGTCATGATTGTAAGTTTCCTGAGACCTCCACAGCCATGCAGAACTGTAAGTCAATTAAATCTTATCGTTTATATATTACCCAGTCTCTGGTAGTATCTTTATAGCAGTGTGAAAACAAACTAATACAGAAAATTGGTACTGGGATAGTGGTGTACTGCTATAAAGATAACCTGAAAATGTGGGGGCAACTTTGGAACTGGGTAATGGGCAGAGGTTGGAACAGTTAGGAAGGCTCAGAAGATGGGAGGATGTGGGAAAGTTTGGAACTTCCTAGAGATTTGTTCAATGGTTTTGACCAAAATGCTGATGGTAATAGGGACAATGAAGTCCAGGCTGAGGTGGTCTCAGATGGAGATGAGGAACTTATTGGGAACTGGCATAAATGTCACTCATGCTACGCTTTAGCAAAGAGACTGGTGGCATTTTGCTCTCAGCCTAGAGATCTGTGGAACTTTGAACTTAAGGAAGAGGATTTAGGGTATCTGGTGGAAGAAATTTCTAAGCAACAAAGCATTCAAGAGGTATCCTGGCTTATTCTCAAGGCAGTCAGTTATATGCATTCACAAAGATGGTTTGAAACTGTAACTGATGTTTACAAGGGAAGTAGAACATAAAGGCTGAAAAATTTGCATCTGGGCCATGTGATAGAAAAGAAAAATGCATTTCTGGGGAGGAATTTAAGCAGGTTCAGAAATTTGCATAAGTAATACAGAGCCAAATGTTAATAGCCAAGACAATGGGGAAAATGTCTCCAGGGCATGTCAGAAATCTTTGCGGCAGCACCTCCCATCACAGGCCCAGAGATCTAGGAGGCAAAAATGGTTCCATGGGCTGGACCCAGGGTCCTGCTGCTCTCTACAGCCTCAGGACTTGGTACCCTGTGTCCCAGCTGTTCCAGCTCCAGGCATTGCTAGAAGGGGCCAATGTAAGACTCAGGGTGTTGCTTCAGAAGGTGCTAGCTTCAAGCCTTGGTGACTTCCATGTAATTTTGGGCCTGCAGATGTGCAGAAGACAAAAGCTGAGCATTGGGAACCTCTGCCTAGATTTCAGAGGATACATGGAAATGCCTGAATGTCCAGGTAGAAGTCTTCTGCAGGGGCGGAGCCTTCATGGAGAATCTCTGCTAGGGCAGTGCAAAAGGGGAATGTGGGGTTGGAGCCTCCACACAGAGTCCCCACTGGGACACTGCCTAATGGAACTGTGAGAAGAGGGCCACCATCTTCCAGAACCCAGAATGGCAGCTCCATTGACAGCTTGCATCGTGCACCTGGAAAAGCCACAGGCACTCAACGCCAGCCCATGAAAGCAGCCAAAGGGGCTGTAACTTGCAGTCCCACAGGGGCAGGGCACCCCAAGGCCTTGGGAACCCACCCCTTGCAACAGTGTGCCATGGGTGTGAAATATGGAGTCAAAGGAGATCATTTTGGAGCTTTAAGATTTAATGAATATCCTGTTGCGTTTTGTACTTGCATGTGGCCTGTGGCCTTTTTGTTTTGGCCAGTTTCTACCATTCGGAAAGGAAACATTTACCCAATCCCTGTACCCTCATTGTATCTTGGAAGTCATTAATTTGCTTTTGACTTTACAGACTCATAGGTGGAAGGGACTTGCCTTGTCTCAGATGAGACTTTGGACCTAGACTTTTAAGTTAATGCTGAAATGAGTTAAGACTTTGAGGGACTATTGGGAAGGCAAGATTGCATTTTGAGATATGTAAAGGACATAAGCTCTGGGAGGGGCTAGGAGTGGAATGACATGGTTTGTTGTTGTTCCCTACTCAAAACTCATCTCTAATAGTAATCTCTATGTGTTAAGGTTAGGATTTGGTGGAGGTAATTGGATCATGGTGGCAGTTTCCCCCATGCTATTCTTGTGATAATGAGGGAGTGCTCATGAGAGCTAATGATTTTAAAGTGTGGTGCTTCCTCGCTCTCCCTCTGTCTCTCCTGCCACCTTGTGAAGAAGGTGCTTGCTTCCCCTTCAACTTCTGCCAAGATTGTAACACTCCTGAGGCCTCCCCACCCATATAGAACTGTCAGTTAATTAAGTCTCTTTTGTTTATAAATTACCCAGTCTCAGGTAGTATCTTTATAGCAGTGTGAGAACAAACTAATATACTAAGTATCTCATAGAAATAGAATCATGTGGTTTTAGCCTTTTGTGACTGAATTATTTCACTCAGCAAAATGTCCTCAAGGCTCATTTATGCTTTAGCATATGTCAGAATTTCCTCCTTTGTAAGACAAATAATATTCCATTGTATGCACATATAACATTTTGCTTATCCACTTATCTATTGAGGAACACTTGGGTTGCTTTCATACTTTAGCTATTGTTAATAATGCTACTATGAACAGAGTATACAAATATCTCTTCAAATGTGCTTTCAATTCTTTTGAGTTTACAGCCAGAATTGAAATCATTTGGCATTTAAAAACATTTTTTTTGAGGAACTGCTTGCTGTTTTCCCTAAAATCTGTACCATTTTACATTCCCAGTAACAACGCACAGGGGTTGTATTTTCACCACATCAAAGACAACACCTGAACATATGTTATTTTGTTTCTGTATATATAAACAATATATATTATTATTATAAGTTATATTATAATAAATATAATCACATGTAACCATCCTTATATATGTGATTACATGTAATAATTATACATCTAATATTATTACATATAATATAATGTTATTTGTGTAATTATATATGTAATATACATGTAATATTATTGCATTGTAATAATACAATATGCATAATATACATACATAGTAGCTATCTTAGGGTGTATAAAGTGGTATCTCATTGTAGTTTGGGTTTGCATTTCTCTAATGATCAGTGATGTTGAACATTTTTTTCATATGCTTATTTGCTATTTGTACATCTTTGAAGAAATGTTTTTGTAGGTTCTTTGCCCATTTTTAATCAGGTTGTGTTTTTGTTGTTGAGTTGTAGGAGTCATCTATATATTCTGGATACTAATCTTTTATCAGACATATGATTTGCAAGTATTTTCTCCCGTTGCATAGAATGCTTTTTCACTCTGTTTATAATGCATGTTGATGCATGAAAACTTTCAGTTTTTATGAAGTTCAATTTCCGTATTTTTTTGTTTGTTGCTTGTACCTTTGGTATCATATCTGAACAATTATTGCCAAATACAATGTTGTGAAGCTTTTTTCCTGTTTCCTTTTGAGAGTTTTATGGTTTTAGCTTTAATGATTAGTCTTATCCATTTTGAGTTAATTTTGAATTTTATGTTAGATAAGGGTTTGAATTCATTCTTTTGTAGGTGGATATACAGTCTTCCTATTATAATTTTTTGAAAAGACTCTTCTTCTTTCATTGGTGATCTTGGTACCCTTGTCAAAATGAAATCTTATTTTCATATATGCAAGGGATTACTTCTGAGCTCTCCATTCTATTTTATTGGCTTTTGTGTCTGCTGTCTTTATGCCAGTATCACAGTTTTTATTACTGCAGCTTTTGAAATTAAGTTTTGAAATCAGTAACTGTGAGTTCTCCAGATTTCTTCTTCATTTTTAAGATTGTTTGGGTTGGCCAGGTGCAGTGCCTCACAGCTGTAATCCCAGCACTTTGGGAAGCCAAAAGCAGGCAGATAGCTTGAGCCCAGGAGCTCAAGACCAGTTTGGGCAACATAGTGAGAACTCTTCTCTACAAAAAATTAGCTGGACATAGTGACACATGCCTGAAGTCTCAGCTACCTGGAAGTCTGAGGTGGGGGTTTGCTTGAGCCTAGGAGGTCAAAGCTGCAGTGAGCTGAGATTGCGCCACTGCACTCCAGCCTGTCTTAAAACAAACAAAGTGACAAAGTGAAACCTGTCTTAAAAACAAACAAATGAAGATTGTTTGGGCTATTAAGGGTCTTTGAGATTTCTTATAACTTTTAGAATAAATGTTTCTATTTTTACAAAAATTTATTGTTGAGATGATTATATTTAATCTACAGATTGCACTGAGTATTATTGACATCTTAACATTATTAAAACTTCCAGTCTATGCCTATAATCCCAGCACTTTGGGAGGCAGGTGGATCACAAGGTCAGGAGTTCGAGACCAGCCTGGCCAATATGGTGAAACCCCATCTCTACTAAAAATACAAAAATTAGTGGGGCATGGTGGTGCATGACTGTAGTCCCAGCTACTTGGGAGGCTGAAGCAGAAGAATTGCTTGAACCTGGGAAGGTGGACATTGCAGTGAGCTGAGATTGTGCCACTGCACTCCAGCCTAGGAGACAGACTGAGACACTATCTCAAAAAAAAAAAAAAAAGCTTCCAGTCCATGAACATAGTGCATATTTCCATTGATTTTTCTTCTTTAAATACTTTTGGCAGTGTTTTCTAGTTTTCATGGTACAAGTTTTTGCCTCTGTCATTAAGTAAATTCATAAGCTTTTTAAAGACTATAATAAATGGAGTTGTCTCAAATTTCCTTTTCAGATTGTTCTTTGTTATTACATATTACTGCAACTGATCTTTGTGTTAAATTTGTATCCTACTACTTTGCTTAATTCACTTATTAGTTCTAAGAGATTTTTTGTGTGGAATCTTCAAAGTTTCTACATATGGGATCATATCATCTGTGAACAAATGTACTTTACTTATTTATTTTTAATTTTGAGAACATTTACTTCATTGTTTGCTTAATTGCTCTGGCTAGGACTTCTAGCATGATGTCGAATAGGAGTGGTGAAAGCAAACATCTTTGGTTGGTTCCTGATCTTAAAGGAAAAGCTTTCAGTCTTTTACTACCAAATACGGTGTTTGCTATGGGTTTTTCAGGCGTGGCTTTTATTATATTGAGGCAATTTCCTTTTATTCCTAGTTTGTTTTTATTTATTCCTAGTTTTTATTATAAATTATGCTGAATATTGTCAAATATTTTTTGTTTATCAATTGAAATAATTATGTAGTTTTTGTCCTTTATTCTGTTAATGTGGTATATTATATTAATTGATTTTTTAATATATTGAACCATCCTTACATTCCCAGAATAAATTTTACTTGGGCATCATTTATATTATTTTTAAGATGTTGTTGAATTTAGTTGACTACTATTTTGTTGAAGGTTTATGCATCAGGTTTTGTAAAAGATATTGGTATGTAGTTTTCTTTCCTAGTATCACCTTTTTCTGGTGTTGGCATTAGGATAATGCTGGTCTCATAGAATGACTAAATAAGCAGTCCCTCCTTTTCAAATTCTTATAAAGCTTTAAGAAGGATTGTTCTCAGGAAATACAGATAATTCCTACAAGATTCTACAGAAGAATATCATCCCTATGACACAAAATCATCAGATTTTCCAAGGCTGAAATGAAAGAAAGAATGTTAAAGGCAACTAGAGAGGAAAGGCAGGTCACTTACAAAGGAAAAACCACAAGGCCACCTACAAGCTAACATCCTACAAGCCAAAAGAGATTGGGAGTCTATGTTCAACATTCTTTAAAGAAATTGTCAACCCAAAATTTCATATTCGGCAAACTAAGCTTTTTAAGTAAAGGAGAAATAAGATCCTTTTCAGCCAAGCAAATGCTGAAGTTTACCATCAGACCTACCTTATAAGAGATTTTGAGAGGAGGACTAAATATAGAAATGAAAGAACAATACCAGCTAATAAAAAGTCCCACATTTAAACACACAGACCAGTGTCACTATAAAGCAACCATGCAAACAAGCCAACATAATAACCAACTAACAACACAATAACAGGATCAAATCCACACATATCAATACTAACTACTAATCTTGAATGTAAATGGGCTAAATGCTTCACTTAAAAGGAACAGAGTGGCAAACTAGATAAAAAGCAAGATCCAATGGTATGCTGTTTTCAAGAGACCCATCTCACATGTAATGACATATACAGGCTCAAAATAAAGTAATGTAGGAAAATATACCAAGCAAGTGGAAAACAGAAAATAGCAGGGGTTGCAATCCAATCCTAATTTCACGCAAAACAGACTTTAAACCAACAAAGATAAAAAAGACAAGGAAGAGCATTACATAATGGTAAAGGGTTAAATTCAACAAGAAGACCTACCAATCCTAAATATATATGCACCAAACACAGGAGCACCCAAATTCATAAAACAAGTTTTTAGAGACCTAAAAAGAGACATGGACTCCTGCACAATAACAGTGGGAGATATCAACACTCCATTAACAGTATCAGATCATTGAGACAGAAAAGTAGCAAAGATACTCAGGACCAGAACTCAACATTGAATCAAATAGATCTGATGGAACTCTACAGAAATCTTCACACCAAAACACCAGAATATACATTGTTCTCATCGCCATATGGCACATTCTCTAAAATTGACCACATAATTGGACATAAAACAATCTTCATCAAATACCAAATAACTGAAATCATACCAAACACATTCTTGGAGCATAGTGCAATAAAAATAGAAGTTAAGACAAGAAAACCACTAAAAACCGTGCAAAAATTAAGCAACATGTTCCTGAATGGCTTTTGGGTAAATAATGAAATTAAGGCAGACATCAAGATGTTCCTTGAAACTAATGAGAGGAAAGATACAGCATACCAGAAGCTCTGGGACACAACTAAGGCAGTGTTAACAAGGAAATTCATAGCAGTACATGCCCACATCAAAAAGTTAGAAAGATCTCAAATTGGCAACCTAACATCACAGCTGATAGAACTGGAGAAGCCAGAACAAATCAACCTCAAAACTATCAGATGACAAGAAGTAACCACAATCAGAGCTGAACTGAAGGAGATTGAGACACAAAAACCATTCAAAATACTAATGAGTCTAGGAGTTGGTTTTTTGAAAAAAATTAATAAGATAGATGAGCCTCTAGCTAGACTAATGAAGAAGAGAGAGAATCCAAATAAACACAATTAGTAAGATGAAGGCAATATTACTACTGACCTTACAGAAACTACCATGAACACTTCGATCCACACAAACTGGAAAACCTAGAAGAGATGTATAAATTCCTGAACACATACTCTGTCCCAAGACTGACCCAGAAAAAAACTGATTTCCTGAATAGACCAATAACGAACTCTGAAATTGAATCAGTAGTAAATAGCCTACCAACCAAAAAATGTCCAGTACCTGATGGATTAACAGCCAAATTCTACCAAATGTACAAAAGAGAGATGATACCATTCCTACAGAAACTATTCCAAAAAATCAAGAGAAGTGACTCCTCCCCAACTCATTCTACGAGGCCATCATCATTCTGATACGCAAACCAGGCAGAGACACAACAGCAACAACAAAAAATTATAGATCAATATCTTTGATGAACATAGATGAGAAAACCCTCAATAAAATACTTGCAAACCTAAACCATCAAATTAGCACATCAAAAAGCTAATTCACCACAATTAAGTAGGCTTCATCCCTGGGATGCAAAGTTGGTTCAAAATACAGAAATACATAAATGTGATTAATCACATAAACAGAACTAAAGACAAAACCCACATGATTATCTCAATAGATGCAGAAAAGACTTTCAATAAAATTCAACATCAATTCATGTTAAAAACTCTCAATAAACTTGGTATTGAATGAGTATATCTCAAAATAATAAGAGTCATCTATGACAAACCCACAGCCAACTTTATACTGAATGGGCAAAATCTGGAAGCATTCCCCTTGAAATCTGGCATAAGACAAGGAGGCCCTTTCTCACCACTCCTATTCTACATAGTATTGGAAGTCCCAGCCAGAGCAGTCAGGTAAGAGAAAGTGCATCCAAACAGGAAGAAAGTCAAACTATCTCTGTCTGCAGTCAACATGATTCCATATCTAGAAAACCCCAGTCTCAGTGTAAAAGCTCCTTCATGTGATAAACTTCAGCAAAGTTTCAGGATACAAAATCAATGTACAAAAATCACTAACATTCCTATACACCAGTAACAGCCATGCTGAGAGCCAAATCAGAAATTAGATCCCATTCACAATTGCCACAAAAGAATAAAATACCTAGGAATACAGCAAACCAGGAAGTTGAAAGTTCTCTACATTGAGAATCACAAAACGCTGCTCGAAGATATCAGAGATGACACAAACAAATAGAAAAACATCCCATGCTCATGGATAGAAAGAATCAACATCATTAAAATGGCCATAAGGCTCCAAGCAATTTACAGATTCAATTATACTCCTATCATACTACCAATGACATTCTTCACAGAACTAGAAAAAAACTATTTAAAAATTCATACGAAACCAAGAAATAGCCCAAATAGCCAAGGCAATCCTAAGCAGAAAGAGAGAAGCTGAAGGCATCACATTACCCACTTCAAGCTATATTACAGGGCTATAGCAACCAAAATAACATGGTACTGGTACAAAAATAGGCACATAGACCAATGAAACAGAATACAGAGCCAGAAATAAGGCTGTACACCTATGACCACCTGATCTTTGACAAAGCTGACAAAAACGAGCAATGGGGAAAAGACTCCCTATTCAATAAATGGTGCTGAGATAACTGGCTAGCCATATGCAGAAGACTGAAGCTGGACCCCTGCCTTATACTATATACAAAAATCAACTTAAGATGGATTAAAGACTTAAATATAAAACTGAAAACTATAAAAACCCTGGAAGACAATCTATATAATACTATCCTAGACATAGGAATGAGCAAAGATTTGAAGACAAAGACAACAAAAGCAACTGCAACAAAAGCAAAAGTTGACAAACAGGATCTGATTAAACTTAAGAGCTTCTGCACAGCAAGAGAATGACACTATCAACAGAGTAAGCAGACAAGATACAGAATGTGAGAAAATATATGCAAACTCTGCATTTGAGAAGAGTCTAACATCCAGCATCTATAAGGAACCTAAATTTACAAGAGAAAACCAAACAACCACATTAAAATGTGGTCAAAGGACATGAACAGACACTTTTTTTTTTTTTTAGATGGAGTTTTGCTCTTGTTGCCCAAGCTGGAGTGCAGTGGCACAATCTTGGCTCACTGCAACCTCCACCTCCCGGGCTCAAGCGATTCTCCTGCCTCAGCCTCCCGAGTAGCTGGGATTACAGGCATGAGCCACTGCCCAACCAACAGACACTTTTTGAAAGAAGACATACATGAGGCCAGTACGCATATGAAAGAAAGCTCAGTATAACTGATCATTAGAGAAATGTATATCAAAACCACAATGAGATACCATCTCACTCCAGTCAGAATGGCTATTATTAAAAAGTCAAAAAATAACAGATGCTGGTGAGGTTGTTGAGAAAAGAGAACATTTATACACTGTTGGTGGGAGTACAAATTATTTCAACTATTGTGGAAAGCAGCATGGCAATTCCCCAAACAGCTAAAAGCAGAACTACCATTCTACCCAGCAATCCCATACCCAGTATACCCAGAGGAATATAAAACATTCTACCATAAAGACACATGTATGTGAATGTTCATTGCAGCCCTATTCACAATAGCAAAGACATAAAATCAACCTAAATGCTCATCATCAGTGACAGATTGGATAGAGAAAATGTAGTTCACATCCACCATGGAATACTATGCAGCCATAAAAAACAAGACTATCTTGCAGAATTATGGATAGAGCTGGAGAGTCTTATCCTCAGCAGACTAACCCAGGAAGAGAAAACCAAATGCCACATATTTTCACATATAAGTGGGAACTAAATGATGAGAACTTATGAACACAAACAAGGGAACAATAGAAACTGGGGTCTACTTAAGGGTGGAGATTGGGAGAAGGGAGAAGAGCAGAAAAGATAACTATTGGGTACTGGGCTTCATACCTGGATGATTTAATAACCTGTACAACAAACTCTCATGACATAAGTTTACCTATGTAACAACCCTTCACATGTACCCCTAAACCTAAAATAAAAGTAAAAAAAAATAGACACTCAGTTGAGCACATTACATGTTCATATTTGCAAACAAATCACTATGAGGAGGATTCGGTATATACAACAGATGAAAGAATTAATAATTCAAAACTCAAAAAATACAGGAATTGAAATAAAACGTTGATGGATAAATTAAGTAGTAGATGAGAAGAGATAAAGAAAACTGATACATTGAAATGATGGTCAATAGATACTGTGTCTGCAATTTTTTCAGATTTCTCCAGTTAGCTCTTTCTTCTGATACAACAATTAATTTATGCCTTCACCACTCTCACCAAGTTTCTTAACCATCACAGCTCTGTGCTCATTCTTTAGTTCATAGAAAATGAGATGACTACATTAAAAGCTCTTCAAAATGAAGAAAAACACAATGAAAATTAAAATGTAAATACAGCCTGAAAAAGATTTGTAATATTTATATTGAGAAATTGGCTATTTTTAATGTAAAGAAAATGGTTGGCTGGGCACGGTGGCTCACGCCTGTAATCCCAGTAATTTGAGAGGCCGAGGCAGGTGGATCACCTGAGGTCAGTAGTTCAAGGTCAGCCTGGCCAACAAGGTGAAACCCTGTCTCTACTAAAAACACAAAAATTAGCCAGGTGTGGTGGTACATGCCTGTAGTTCCAGCTACTCAGGAGACTGAGGCAGGAGAATTACTTGAACCAGGGAGGCGGAGGTTGCAGTGAGCTGAAATCATGCCATTGTACTCCAGCCTGGGCAACACAGCAAGACTCCATCTCAAAAAAAGAAAAAAAATAATTAGAGATAAATAAGAAAAAAATGATTTTAATTTTAAAAATAGAAAAAGAACATGATGATCCACATGACTGGCTAAGGGTTGGATGAGACCCTTTTTCATCAGTTGATCTACCCAGCTCTGAGCACAGAAGGGACTTGCTTGGCAAGTACAAAGGGAAATTGTTTTTCTCTGCCGCTGGCAGAAATGAAAATTGTCTTCCAAACAAGTTGTACCAATTTAGATACATATTATCAGAATTTTAAATTTAATTCCACTTTTAGGAACCCACCCAAAAAGTTTGGAACTGATTTTGGCTCCTAATTTTATAGGAGAAAGTCAAGATAGAACATAAAGCTGAAGACTGAAGTTTGAGTAACAAGTATTTCTAGAGTTGAGGATAAATGAAATAAGACAGTCAAGAGAGACAAGAGATATTCAGGCAGGTAGATGGAAACTAGAAAGTGCGATGCCGAGGAAATCAGAGAGAAAAGTGAAATTTCAACAGGAAGTCAACCGTTAGTATCAACTTTTATAGAGAATCAGATAACGTGATTTTCAAGCAGATGAAACTGGCTCACCCTTAGAAACTGATATTGGAATACTGTCTCAAACTTATTTAACATTTAATATCATTTTCGGAAATTGTAAAATGCATCTGGTACTCACCAACGGTTTAAACCTTGATGAGGAATACATACACACATTTGCTTTTGTCTTTTAAAAATCTCATTTTCAAATCAAAACCAAATGCAAGATGGATCTAAAATCTGAATCTCAGGCTCTTAGACAAGGTCATACAGCTTTGTTATTTTGCTTAGATAGCCCATCAAAATACAAACCATTCAAGAAGTCAGCTGCTGCTATAAAAGTCATCTGGAAAGCCCAGAGAAGGACCATGTGCTGCTGCTGGGAAAGGAAAATTGTCCTCTGGGCTCGTGAGCTGGTGTGTTTGTCTGCTGAGTGGCTTCAGTGGTTTTATCTGTTGCTAAAAGAGCCAGAGAAAGGGATAAAACAGGACTGTAATCTACACCACAATGAGCTGGAGGAGAACAGTAGCCAAGTGAGTGTTTTGTTTGTGTGCTGCCCCCTCTGGCACATTGAATTGGTGCAGAAATTGTATGAGTTTTTAATTATCATTCAGATATGAGTGATCCAACCTTGGCATTCATTGGGTTTTTATACAGCTTTCTAATAACCCAAAAGTGCTAGCACCTGCAACTCCCAAATTATAATTTTCAAAGCAGAGTGATATCATAGCATGAAGGTTAACTACCTTCCACAATCTGATATCACATATACATTCATGGAATAGTCCCGGAGAAAATACTAGATAGAACTGATTTTTGCTTTCAGTTAGACAATCTCTCTGCAGATTGTGAGCATCCACAGATTTTGATATATGTGGGGGTCCTCGAATCAATACCCTGCAGATACCAATGGATGACCGTACTGATTCCATTTCAGATCACAAAAATAGGCTGGAGATCTGTCATGGTTTTGAGCTTTGAAATTCAGATGGGCTCTGAGGTTCAAATACTGGGCATTGAAAATTCTCTCCTCTTTTTTTAGAGTCTTTTTCTCTTGTTCCCGAAAACCTGAGGGATTAATCTAAATAATAAATTATAAGGGTTTTCCATTACAAATATCAAACTGATTAGCAAAAATGACAAAAAGAACAAAACTCAATCTTTATGGAAATATGAGGAAGTAGATGTCTTTTCTTTAGTAAGTGAGAAAACTGTCCCATATCTTTAGGAGGAAAACAGTGCAATAGGAACCAAATCTGTAATTCTCTATTGAGTCAACATTGATGTTGGTAGGAATTTACCCTAAGGATCTAATAAGGCAAGTGTCTAAATAGCTAAGTATAAGATGTACTGTAAGCTTTAAAACAACCTACATGTTTAACAGTGATGGAATTGTATTCCATTCTTTAGGTGTTGCTGATTTTATGTTCTTTAAAATGTTGTCGGAGCATATTTGACATAGAAACATGTTGTGTTCTTTTTCTTACTGACAGTTGAATATGAAAAAAATTTAAGCCCTCAGACAAACTGAATGAATTGCACAGAACACATCCATGTAACTACACCTAGATTCTTTAATTAAACTCTTACTATACTTGCTTTATCACAGATCTATCTGTCTATCTCTGTCCATCCATCAATCCATCTTTTTTGTAACGCATTTCAAAATAACCTGCAGATATCACTTTACTTCCATCTAAATAGTTTGCATATGATTAACTGATATCACTATTTTTTATACTTTTCTAGGTAAAATTCACATAAATGAAATGCACAAATCCTAAGAGTATCATTAAATGAATTTTGACAAATGCATACACCTGTGTAATGCAAACCCGTCAAGATATAGAATGTTACAATCACCTAGAAAGTTTCACTGCCTCTTTCTCACTTTCTGCCTTGTCCTGCCACAGCAAACACTCTTCCAATTTTTTCATCATAGATAAGCTTCACCTGCTCTAGAACTGCGTACCAGTGGACTCATGCAATGTGTACTCGACATGTAGAGCTTTTTTCACTCAGCATTATTTTTTGAGATTCGTCCATATTGTTTGTATATAGATGGCTCATTCCTTTGTACTGCTAAATCCTACTCCAGTGTATAAATGTACCACTGTTTATCCAGTCTCCTGTTGAGGGACACCTGGGCTGGGAAAGGTGTAATGTGCAACGTGTAATGTTTTCTTAAATAACCAACATCACAACAGGGAATCCCCTGGGTGGTAGATTTTGGAGACCAACTTTTCTACTTACATGCTTTCTAGGTCTTCTGCAATTAACCTTAAATAATTAACAAATAATTTACCCTTTTAAATTACTAGACTGCATGTGGTATACTGTAAGGAACTGATAACAGTCAACATTGAGCTATAAGCCGAGTCTCCTTCCCTGAAATCATTGGGAAGAACAAAAATGTAATGCTTGGCTGGAAGAGCCACCACAGATGACCGTCTCCCCACAGAAGCCTGTAAAATCACCAAAGTGCTGTCTGTGGAAAAACATCTTGTGAAAAACTCTTTTCTAAACAAAGACTCAGACTGGAGTCCTGTGCCTGGATTAGAAAGCCACCTCGTAAAATCTCCCAAAGTTATTTTTTCTCTTTATTACAAAGATGGTGAATTGACCTTTTCTTGTTTCCTAGGGAGAACAGGATGAAAAAAGAAATAAAGTATTTTACTAAAGGTGATTGAGAATAAATAATGAAGAGGGGAAGCAGGAAATCTAAGCTTGTGTGAAAGGGCAAAAAAACCTAATGCCAACTAAATGCATTACCTCATCTCATTAAAGCCATGTGAGATGCAGAGGGTACGTTTTAGTTTCACTGACAGAGTGGGAGTAGTCAAGTGATGTGACTTGGCAAAAATCATGAAAAGTGGTAGCTTATTATTTGTGAACCATAAGTTTTGTGCCTTTATTCATAAAGCAAAATTCTTGTGCCTTTATTTGTAAACCAAAACTCTCCCTGATTTATCTGAAGACCCTCAACTGTGTAATTAAATTTACATTTTTTAAAAGTTCTATCTTAATTTGAGGCATTGTGACTTTTGTTTGTCATTGAATCCAAAAGGCAAAACAGCGGTCATTTGCAATGAACAACTACCTTGGCAGTCTTCAGGTGGATTCCTAGAAGCTCAAACCTTCCTGAGGGACCCACATAGCAGAGTTCTCAGTCGTTGGAAAATGGGGTTGGAGGCTGAGGAGCCAGTCCTGATTCTTCTCCCTGTCCGCTCCTACTCAGAAAGGGAATGATTCAAGAGCACAGGATTACTGATGGGGAAGGAATAGAACCTAGACTTTCTCACTTTTGATTTGAAAGTCAAGCCATTGGATGAAGCTTAGTTAGGACCACAGTGAGCACCCTTGGACACTGTGGTTCCACGGCACCCCGGGCCTCCTTCTGCACTTATCCCTTTTTATACAAAATGAGCCAGAGTGCGGCCTTTGGCCAATCTGCTGTGTGAGGGCCTCAGAGAGCAGGCCTGAACCACAGGAAGACCAAGGGATCCTGCAGTTGCCTGGGTTACTCTTCCAAGAAGGCCCAAGAGAAGGATTACTTAGCAGAATAGTAGGCAGAGCCCTGGATGTGGAATCAGAAGATGACTTTCAACCCCAGCCCTACCCAAGGGATTAGGGCTTATCTCTTGAAGGCTCAGTTTTCCAATATAGGTTGACAGTATACCAAAGAAAATACTTTACTATGTTAAAGAACTTGCAACAGATCCCAGTTTTAATATCCTCAGTTAGAACAATTTACTCAGATTTTTCTTAAGCACTCATTTACTTAACACTTTGTGTTAGGCATCAATGATCATATAAAGACAAATAATTTAATGATTGAAAAACTTAGACTTTAGAGTCAGACTATCTCATTCTGACTTCCAGCTCCACTTCTGGTAAGTGGAGAGAGACTGGAAAGTTATTCAACCTGTCTCTGCTTAGTTTTCTCATCTGTTAAATAAGAATGACTAAAGTTCCTTTCTCAGGGTTATTATGAATATTACATGAGTTGATATTTGTAAATGACTTACTATAGCTCCTGACTGGGGAAAGTGGTATCTATTTTGCTGTTATTAATGTTATTAACCATGATACCTACTTTGAAGACAGGAATGATTATAGAGATGAGAATAACAATATATTCAGCTGTTTTCTGATAAAGTTATTGGTACAAAGGATACAGTAGTCAACTTGTGTATGAGCCAGAAAGTTAATAATAACTTACTTGAAATTAGAAGTAATCAACCAAGAATAGCTATGGATCACTGCCTCCCTCCCCGCCGGAAAAATGTAAAGAAGCTGTTAATCTGTCCAGGCATTTCAGGTCTGGGCTGATGCAGTGTCCTGTTATGGAATAGGATCCACCAGGGCCCCAGAGCTCCTAAGTAAATCCCTTCAACTCCATCTACCACCATAAGTAGCATGGGTGAAGTGGGGAGCAATCCCAGGGAGAGAGCTGTGGGCCCCTTGTCGTGGCCCCCTTGGGGGTCAACTACTCAGCCCAGGCCAGCTCTCCATGTAGTCCTCTCTCTTTTCAGAAGCACAGTAATCTATGCTGGCCTTTCTTGTTGGACCTTCCCTTTCTTTTCACAGATTCATTTCTCCAGAGGGAGAGATTAGGAAGAATAAAAAAATTGCACAACTCTTTCCCTTTCCGCCTTTGCTAAAATTATCCTGATGCACTGGCCACAAAATACCAGTAACTCAAGAAGAGGAGTCTGGCAGGAGTGTGTTGGGACAGAAGATAAACATGAGGACCAGTTGGAGAAGACAGGGCAAAATCAAGAAGGCAAGCCAGAGTCTGAGACCAGCTGTCAGCACCGCACTGTTTAACAGCTGGCAAGGGTATGGATACCTGAAAGTTAAGCCAAAAATGGGAAAAAGCAGAAGTAATTATTTCTAGGGTAATTTTTTTTTAAGTCATGTTTTTAAAAAAATGTAATCAGACTGCATTCACAGTTATCCTATGGGATTTCTTAAAGATAACAATTTGCTGCGTTTGACACAGTATATATACATATTCAGTAATAAAAATATTTTATGTATCTATAAATATACATTTACATAAATAAACATACTTTACTATTGAGTTTTATGAAGAAAGTTATAGACTCCCAAAAAATCATTAAAAACATACAGTACTAGTCTTTCAAGGGAGAGGAAATGCTTAGTTTTTTCTCCCTAGATGAAGTTAACCATTATGGACAGACAGTCCATAGAGAGAAGCCCATAGAAGCACCATGAGGTTGAGTCAAGCAGCAGGGTGAGGTGATGGGGGATCTGGAGGCAGGATGACAGACCCCATGTGGCATCAAGATGGAGTGCCATCTCTCTCTTGACCCAGGTGGCTACCCAGAGCTCATTCTCCTTAGTCCTCACTTGAAGGTGCAGAAGCTTTCTGTTATAAACTCCATTGCCTTTCTCAGTGTCAAGGCCCCAGCATTTTTAAAGAAAGTCTTATGGGTGTCTTGGGCCATTGAAGAGAGGGAAGTTCTGATTGAGGACACCTGGAAGTGGACTGTCTTAGCAGACAGTTCTTCCTGCTAAATGATCAACAAGTGATAGGTGAGTGTTCATGTTTGCATGATAGCCAGGAGAACAATTGAAGTCCTCCTAAAGAGATGTGTACAGAGCTGTCTTAAAGGTAGTGGGCCCTGCAATTATTGGCTCACTTGGAATGGACTGCCATGTCTCTGGCAGAGGCTGGGCCATCTTCCAACTCCTTTGCATCTGGTCCCTTCAAGTGTGGTCCCCTTGCATGGGGTCCACTGACTTCCTCCCAGGTCATGTGCCCTCCCCATCCCAGGCCTAGCTTCCCTTATGGGGAGATGGTGGTTGGGTTTTTCATTGAATCCCCTCATAGGATAATATTAATGTCATAAACTCTGTCCTTGATTCCATCAGGAGCTAGTATTTTTTATGCTTAAAGTCTGTGTTGGCAATGTTATTTTAAGAACTTATTAATTTATTTGCCATTTGTCGGGCTAACTGGCTGGCTGACACCTGTGCTGGATCTTAATTTCTGTCCCCAGCTTCTTGTTCACATTCTCCCGATAGAATCCCACATATATCAGAACATGGACTGTCTTTGGCCATTTTTACACAGCTTACCCTGCATGTTGAGATCTAGAGATCCTCAAGCAAGAACCTGAGAAAAATAACCTTCCATTCCAAGTTCAGGCACAGCCTCCATAGTAGATAACTCCTGGGGAGAGACAACTATGTTATGTTGAATCAAATATTGTATGTTTGAAATACAACTTCTTTAGAACTGGAAGAAGACACTTTCAAATATCGAATTTCCTTCCATTAGGATAGCATCATCTATGTTAGCCCTGGGACCAGGGCTTCATCCTAACATACCCAAGCATTCTGGCCTCTACCTCCATGATGCTAAAGTCATGTCCTTTGTTTTCCATTATTTCTGACCCAAATTAAAGGAATTAAGACAGTTTCTCTTGCCTTCAGATTCCCAAGAACCACTGCCCATGACCCTCCAAGATTTCAGTGGATTCAATATTTTAGGGTTTAGAGAATTTAAGAAGTGGAGGGTGAGATGAAGGAGAGAACAAAGAGAAAACAAAGATTTCATCACTGCTCCCAAGCCATAGTCTCTCTCTTTCCCCTCATCTTCCCATTTATCAGCCTGATTTTCCTCCATAATTATCTTCATGTGGATGATTAGGAGTTTTACCAGTTCCTTCTTTATGACTGTGTGGAAAGCAAGTTCTAATTAACATAAGGAGGGGGCCTGGCCCCTGCTCAGGCCTCAAGAGACCAAACTAGGACTTCTTCAGTTCCTCGGATTTTAGGGCCTATGGGAGCTCTTCAAAGCCCAGCTTCATTACGTCATATTTCACGTTTGGAGAATGTTTTTGAAGGAGTTGATCCCCATAGGTGATTCTGGTGGAGATTGATGTGGTGGGAAGAGTTCTCCTCAGCTCCTTGCTCTAACTGCCCTGGGTGTGGCTGGAGGTCTCAGGAAGGTCTTGAGTCAGGAAGAGTCCTGAAGACCAAATTGTATTTTGTTCACTCCAAGGGCTGCTTTGAAATAGAGCGGTCATGATCTGCTAAATCATTTGGGAAACATTTTCTGAAATTTTAGCTTGAGATTAAATGGTAGGGGGAAACCCAGATCTCTGGTGAATTGAATGGAAATACTCTTTTCCAAGAGAAGTGAGAAAACTTCTTTAGCACGTAACTGAGGACTGACATAAACGTCCTAAATGCCTTCCACAGATTAATGGATGCTCCTCCGGCTAAAAGACTCCAAAATGCTAAATTCCTGGCCATGGCAGGACAAAGGCTGGTCATCTCCCATTTGCCTCCACCTCCCTTCTTAATAAATGACTGCTGGCTGCAGACTGGCTTCAACTGGCCTCCAGAGGATGCACAGTTCCTGGACTTTTCCCTACATTTCACCTTTTACCATGTAGGACCTATTTATAATACATTGAAATGTCAAATCTCCATCCCCAAAAGAACATGAGTCATTTGTCACCATGTGTCTCAGACACATAATATGCGTATGTTTGGTGCTTTTCATGAATATTCATAATATGTTCCTATATCCTGTTGAATATGTATGTTCTGCCTCCCAATTTAGCATAAATACCTACTTCTTCTTTCTCTCATTTGAATCATGGCTTTACATTCTAGGTTGGAGGCTTGCTTTCCACCTGCAAGATGTAACCCCCTTAGAAATAAAGTTATCCTTTGCATTTGCTGGCATTGTGACTCTTTTTTAGTTACATACATACCTCATTTCATTGTTGACCCAATCTGAGTGTGGCATAAAACATCGTATTTTTAGACCTGTGATGCTAATTTAAGACATCGATTTTATGTTCATTTATTCAGTTAACAGAAGAGCCTAAATTCAAGTGAGGGCACTGCTTTCAATGCAATAAGACAGTCCTTGCAGTCCCCTTCTAAAACAACTAATTTGAATACATTGCCTAAGCAAACCTTTTAAAGTTTCATACGTTGTAAATTAGGAAAGTAGAGGAACATAACGCCATAAAAGCATTCCCAGAACTTGAGAATGAAAAATAATCTTATAAAGAAAGAAGCAGAGTCCTAAAATGAGAACGTGAGACTAAAGTCACAGATTCACCAACTTCATAGCTGCCAAAACTCTAGAACCCATTCTGACTTTTATTTTTACCTCTTTAAGTGACAAAATATTTCAAACACATAGAAAAGAGTAGAGAAGAATGCATTGAACATTCTTCACATAAAGTGTTGCCCTATTTTAGTAAAAATCTTTCAACCTGAATTTTAGAGCCCTGTATACCCCTCACTGATTTTTTCTTTCTTCCTCCTCAAAGTTAACATCCTTCTCAGCTTACTGCTCATCATTTTCTGACATGTTTTTGTTTGTTTGTTTGAGACGGAATCTCACTGTGTTGCCAGACTGGAGATCTCAGCTCACTGCAACCTCCGCCTCCCAGGTTCAAGTCATTCTCCTGCCTCAGCCTCCCGAGTAGCTGGGACTCCAGGTGCCTGCCACCACACCCAGCTAATTTTTGTATTTTTAGTAGAGATAGGGTTTCACCATTTTGGCCAAGATGGTCTCGTTCTCTTGACCTCAACATTTTAAATATAAATGGAGGAGCCCATGAAGAAGCCAGAAGAAACAGAACAGAAGAAAGATTAAGGAACGTAGTGTTGTCACAGTGCATCATTGAAGTGTTGAAATGGTTAAGTGTCAACTTTTAACTATGCTGTTTTAAGAGGTATTGTGAGAATGTTCAGTTTTCATGTAGGAAGGAATGAAGGGAATCGAAGAATTTATTCTACCACAAGACAGAAAAGCATTCAATCTTTTTCTCTGCCCACAGCCCCTAAAGCACACAATTAAGTTCTTTCACTTAGAGAAACTTATGTGACAGTGCCCAGAATAAAAGAATTTCAGACTTTGTAAATAAACTACACATGAATAGTCTCTGTGAAATAGTTCAGAGTACAGTTTCTTCTTATCTGTTAATATTTCCACCTATAAGAATATCACTTCAAAAAACATTGCTTATCAAAACTAAACCCTGTACAAATCCTTACCCACTATGTTTTGTTGCCTTCTCCAAAAGAAACTTGAGAGTTGAGGTTTGGAGCCAGTTGGAATTCCATCATCAGCACTTCACTGGGCAACATTGGACATGTTATTTAACCACTATGAGCTTCAGCTTTCTCTCTCTTAAGTGGAAATAATAGGTTTGTTTTGAGGATAAGTCAGTTATACATGTAGTAAGTGCTTAACGAGTTGCAGTAATGCTAAGGCTCTCATAGATATTTTAAAATGCCATTGCTTTTCCTTTTGGTACCTCTTCCTCTCAACATCTGAATCCAACTCTTTTATGTTTGCAACCTATGGCTTTGGTTTACATGTACTTATTTGTAACTGAGTATTCATATAAACAGTGTGATGTCTCCTTGATAAAATTGGGCTCCTGCCCTCCTCAGAACTTTTTTTTTACTCCCAGCACTTGTATGGCATCTCACTCTTAGTATGTGACACAATAATAGACTGAACAACAAAATCATGATAATCTTGGCAGAAGAAGAAAATGTATATGATGAAATTCAACATTCATGATTTAAGAAAAACACATACCCTTAGCAAACTAGGTTTAAACAGACCCTCAATAATCTGAAAAAGAATATCTACAAAAAACACAAAACAACAGAACTTCAGCAAATGTCATACTTAGTGATAAAAACAGAATTATTCCCTTTGAAACTGGGAACAAGGCACAGATATTATCTTTTTTATGCAGCATTTTGCTCAAGTTCATAGTTAAATAGTCAATATAATAAGACAACAAAAAAGACATGAATGGTATAAAGTTCAGAAATAAAGAAGCAAAAGTAAACTTCTAGTATATGCAGTCAATATGATTTTAAGTAAAAACTAAAATAATTCACAGATAAATAATAAGAATTAGAAAGTGTGATCTGCAGGATTGCTGTATACAAAATTATTTAAAGATCAGTTCATTTCTCTATATTGAAAAATGTTAAAAAATAAAATTTAACAAATGCTTTTATAATAACATCACAACGTCATATGCCTAGGAATAAATCTAACTGAAGTTGTGATAGGCCTCTATACAGAAAGCCACAAACATTAAGAGAAATTAAAGAAAACTTAAACCTACATTGTGTGTTCTAAAATATGGATGGATTATAACACTCTATCTTATATCAATTCTTGAAATGATGAGATTAAAACTCTTATAGGCTTAAATCTTTTGTGTTTTGGCAAGCTGATTCTAAAGTGCATAAGGAAATTCAGATGAATTAAGATAGCCAAGACCTTCTTTAAGAAGAAATACAAGATGAAAAGACTGATTTAGCAGATACTAAAACTTATCATAAAGCTACAGCAGTTAAGATAGTGTGGTATTGTCACATGAATAGGCAAATATATAAATGTATATTAGATATAGACCAGAGAAACCAGAAATCATCTGCTGCTATGAGAACAGCTGACACTGCAAAATATAGCTTCTCAGATCTGGCTGGACTCCACCTTGCACTGGAGTATTCTGATTGATTAGGGGTTCTGGGGACCAGGAGCAGCTGTGTTGGGCTATGCTACACCTACTTCTGCTCAGTGTGACTGCCTTGCTCCCATTACATTTTAGTGTCTTTGTCTAGAAAATGTATATATAGCCCATTCGATGTATAGCCCATTTGAAGTTACTTCATAAATGTTATCGGTGTAATGACCTCATCACTTTGTCTACAATTGGGGATGAATTCCAAGATTCTCTAGAAGAGAAGGGGAACCAGAGGATGTCAGGTTTAGATACAATAGTGCATGACAGGAGGCTGCTGGGTGTTTGGGGTCAATTTTTGTGAGCAAGTCATATCAGTAGAATTTGTCTACTCAACCCCTAAATTCAACTGGTAGGGCTTTGGGGATAAATAAAGAAGGACAATTGCTACAAGGAATAGATAGATGCCCCTGGCTCCCAATATTGGTAGCAAAATGCTATGAGCATAAACCACCCAAGCTTGAAAGGATGATTAAAATCTCCAAAGGAAGTTGAAACAGCAAAGAGAGGAAAGACTGGGGTTCAAGTTTCAAAAGCAGAAGTCTCATCTCTGGGAGCCTGAGATGATAGCATTAGGGTGGAAGGAAGATCTGAGTCTCTCTCAAGTACCTGATGAACTGGCATCTGTGACTTTTCTATTAGAGAGTAATAAATACTGGAATTGTGGATGCAGGAAGATGTGAGTGGAACTTTCATTTCCCCTAACCCAACTCTCTGTCTAGAAGGGGCTAGACATTCAGAGGCTGACTACCAGACAAAATGGAGGTTTTAATGCCTGTGTTACTTCTTTTAGTTCAATAACCTTGTTTATACATGGAAGTTAATCTTTTTATTCTTCCCAACTCTTCTGCCTTTTGAAAAAGAGCTGGACGAAGCTCTCAACTAGTTTCTATAAAAGTGTTTTGAACTGTATGACATTTAAAAAATTTGTGTTCAGATGATAAAGTCTCAAATAGTTTCCTATTTGGAAAAGATACAAAGTAGAACATTAAGGATACTTACTGAAGACATGGATCATTTATTAGTAAAGTACAAATATTTTTGACAATAATTTTTAAAAGGGAAACATTTTATTGCTGGATAAGGATGGAGGAAAAATAATAGAGAGAAATACACCAAAAATAGATTTTAAAAAGTTTTTCATTAAATGAAAAGTATGAGAATGGTTTCAGATATAGCTGAATCCAGATACTCTCACAACATGACCAGAAAATGATCTGTATTGATGAATCTCATCTCTGAATTTCTTTTCACTATTTTCATTCTCTGAAAGACCCTTACTGCCTGGTGATAAAAATGAACCCGAACAACTTAAGTCTTCATTCTCCCACCTTCACAACTCCAGTCAAAAGAGTGCATTCCTGAGTCATGTAGATTAAAAAAAACGTGAAGGAGGATTTTCCCAAAGTACTGCTGTGCTGATAAACATATTTTTCTACTGCAAAATAGTCATTCACTAAATGGAGCTGCTACAAACACCTCTCTTAGAAAGTATTTGCTGTGCTTGTAAACTTCATCAGTCTTGCCAGTATACCTTCTTTACTCTTGGAAGATACTTTGGTTGTCTTCACTCCTGACATTCACCTCCTTTTTAGATCTTCACAATTTCAGGTGGGTAGAGGTCACTGAAACCCATGGTTGATCATGTTTTTTTCCAGGGATTTTTTTGTGGTTTTAAAACCAGTGCTATTTTTCAAGTTACTCTTTTCCTATTTAATAAAGTGTTTAATTTATGTGTATTTTAAAGATGTGGCCCATAATTATTTGGCCCACAGTTTTGGCCAAATCTGTCCTCAAAAGTATGCTTGGTGAGATACTTTAATTCCAAAAGTAACCTTCCCCACCACTAAGTCATTCAACAGCCATTTACTGAGTGCTTGATAATTACTGTAACTGTTTAGGCACAGAGTCTATTCATTAACAAATTAGGATCTCTGTCCACAAGATCCCAGAGTAATGAATCTATTTCCCCAACTTCAGATCTATTCCTTCCTTCCCTAATGGAACCTTAGACTTACCTCTAAGAAATTTAAATTTTGTCCCCAAAAGTTTGATATTTCATGCTAACCAAAGATATTTTAAGGCAAGTATCAATAAGTGGGGTCTGATACAAATGGCACCATTCATAACAAACAGAAACAAGACACCTGCCAGTTTTGAATCATGCTTTGGTAAATTGAACATGCACCCAAACTCTCATCCCTATGTAATATTTCTGCAACTTAATTAACATAGTAAGTATCAGAAACTCCTTAAAGCTAGCTTACATATCAGAAACCGAAGTGGTCCTACCAGGCTCTGTGATAATTCTATAGTCTTCAAACAAGCTATAACAAAAGATATACATAGATAGATAGATAGATAGATAGATAGATAGATAGATAGACAGACAGATTGAAGTTGTTGATTTTTTTTCTTCTTCTTCTGCTTTCCTTGTTTTTCAGGAAGAAGCAAAAAGCAACCTAATGAATTGGAGACAATTGTTGGTGGTTTATAATAATTTAGCCCAAAGGTAAGTTGGAGTTTGTAGAAAATAGCATGGAATTCTCTCTCTTTGTTCCTGCCTAGGCTCATGGTGGCTGCCAATGTTTTCAGTTCTCTTCAGAGCAAGAAAATCTGCAGACAACTAGAAGAATGCAAGTCACAGCATCTAAAACATACAGTTGTTATAGTAAATACAAACACAGTCAAAGACTATTGCAAATTCGCATTTCTGAAAATAGACACATCTGTGTGCCATGCTTGGCAGGGGGCATATGGGCGACAATCCAGGCTGGCCACTAAGTGAGAAACCAGCTCTCTTTGGTCTTGTTTCAGGGACCAGATTTCCTTTGAGGACTCTGGATAAGCTCTTGGTCTTGCCTGTCTGGCTGACCTGGAAACCTACATCATACATCAAAGGAACTGGTAGGTGATGAGATAGGGTTCAGACTTTTCATCCTCTAGATAGGATCTCTCCACTTCACTCCAGAAAACAGGCAAAGAACTCACCCTCTTTGCAAAACTGAGAGAAGGTTTTCCAAGGGAATACAAAATCCAAGTTCAGCTTAGATTCAGAAAGTCACTGCACCAAAGAGTCCATGAACCTCTCTTTTTTTTTTTTTTTTTTTTTTTTTTTTTTTTTTTTTTTTTGAGAGACGGAGTCTCGCTCTGTCACCCGGGCTGGAGTGCAGTGGCCGGATCTCGGCTCACTGCAAGCTCCGCCTCCCGGGTTCACGCCATTCTCCTGCCTCAGCCTCCCGAGTAGCTGGGACTACAGGCGCCCGCCACCTCTCCCGGCTAGTTTTTTTTTGTATTTTTAGTAGAGACGGGGTTTCACCGTGTTAGCCAGGATGGTCTCGATCTCCTGACCTCGTGATCCACCCGTCTCGGCCTCCCAAAGTGCTGGGATTACAGGCTTGAGCCACCGCGCCCGGCCCCATGAACCTCTCTTGCTGCAGAATCAAGGGAAGCAGTTCTGGGCCAACCAAGGTCACATTTCCTAAGCAAAATGGCCTGCCTTCCTTTCACCTTCTTGTGTTTGCAGCTCTGAGTTCAAGAGCAAGCAGATGCAAGCTGATGACACCAGTCTAGAGGCATAGAGGGCCATTCCTATTCATTGTGGGCATCTAAGACAGTAGATATCAGAATGGAAAACTATTAAATTCAGAGATATCTCCCACATGTCTGTTATATGCAAAGCACTTTTAATGACAAAATGCTGGGAAGGATTTGATGAATGAAACCAACCAACTCACTAATGCATTTTTAAATCCCTCTTTCATTCACATTCACTTGCACAGTGAATACATTTGATAAATTCAAGCAGAGGCACCCCGAGATTTCTTAGAATAATTCATAAACAAGTGGTTTTGCTATTACATCACTATTCCTGATGGCCCCCAGTCTAAGCCTTTCTTTTTATATTATAACTCATTATTATTTATTCTTTTTGTTATGTGACTTGCCTTTTCAGCCTTTTCCTCCAAATAAAACAAACTTTAGCTTACGGCTTTGGCATCTATTTAAACACAAGGTCTCCTTCAGGTATTAATCAGTATGATTACTCTTTTCTGCTAAGATGTGAACTTTAGTATCCTATCCGCTGGGTATAGAAAAGAATAATCAAAGGCAGGGCCCAAAATAACCCCAACCAAGTTCACCAATTTGCAGACTGCCCACTAAATCTGGCCTGCAAATATTTTCTTTGGCTGGCCCAGTTATTTTTGTTTTGTTTTGTCTTGGTTTTGTAATTGAATTTGAATGACTTCTGGCAGAAGATACTTTCTCAAATTTCATAGGCCCACCACTCTCTATTGCCTTATACCCCACCCTGGTTCAAATATGTAGGTAACCTTCATGAAACTTATAGGCATTTGGGTTTATGATGCCTATTCTATACAGTAAGGAGTGGTAGCATGTATCCATATTTCATTCCCAATCTCATGAGTAAAGCTGTCACCTCTCACTTTAATAAGGTTGTTTTTTGTTTACATTTGTATTTTTTGAGGTGCTCATTATCAGATTAAAAAAATCTATTTCTAAAGTACTATGAGTTGCTATGAATGGGTGTTGAATTTTACCGTACTTTTCCTGCATACATTGAGAAGATTATATAATTTTTTTCTTGTTAATTGCAAAATTGCACTGCTTGATTGTCGAATGTTAAACCAACACCACATGCTCAGAATAAGTCCTTCTTGCACGTGATAGATTATCCTTTTCATATACAGGTGGACTGCATTTGCAAGTGTCTTGTTTAGAATTTTTACCTAAGTTGAAGAAACAGCCTCATCTTTACTTTTCTTTTTTAGAAAAGGGAATGTCCTTGTTGGGTTGTGGGAATCAAGGAAATGCTTAGCTCTTAAGTAAGTTAGAAGGCATTTCCTCTTTTGGATTTTCTGGAAGACCTTGAGTAAAACTGATGTTATTTCTCAGTGTGTGAAGGGTTTCAATTTCAAATTCAATTTCTTTAATAGATACAGAGGTATTTATAATTTCTTTTACTTCATGTGGCAATAGTAGTTGTTTTTCTAGAGATTTGACCTTTTTGAAAAATAAATTTTAAGATTAATTGGCATAGTGTTCTAAATAATATCCTCTCATCTTCTTGATGAATGCATGATTAGTAATGGTTTTCCTAATATTGGTAATTTAGAGTTTTTCTCCTTATTTTTCACCACTCTTGCTAGCGGTTTATTGATTTTATTTATCTTTTCTCAGAACCAATTTTTGGCTTTATCTTCTCTACTATATATTTTTAAATTTAATTACTTTTAATTCCTAATTACTCAGATACAACTGTACCACAAGACATAATTAAGCATCCAGATGTTTGCAGATACATGTAAAGTCATTATGAATGTGATAGTACAAATTCCGCCAATACAGGCATGTTGTGTAGGTAGCCCAAATATCCTGAGCAGCATTGCTATCAGTGATGTAATTTTCTGTTGTGGTGAACAGCTTGTGAAAATTGTCAGAATAGAATGAAGTCACTAATACTAAGAAAACCCGACTGGGTGCGATGGCTCACGCCTATAATCCCAGCACTTTGGGAGGCTGAGGCAGGTGGGTCACCTAAGGTCAGAAGTTGGAAGACCATCCTGGCCAACATGGAGAACCCCTGTCTCTACTAAAAATACAAAAATTAGTCAGGCACAGTGGCACGTGCCTGTAGTCCCAGCTACTGGGGCGGCTGAGGCAGGAGAGTTGCTCGAACCCATGAGGCAGAGGTTGCAGAGGGCGGAGGTTGCAATGAGTGGAGATCGTGCCACTGCACTTCAGCCTGGGTGACAGAGGGAAACTCTGTCTCAAAGGAAAAAGAAAAAAAGAAAACCCTGACAAATAGAGCCAGGGAAAGGCATGAAGAGAGGCTTCTCATACTTGTGTGCCTGATAACAAAAAAGACTCTAGAAAAATCACAAAATTGAATAAAGGCCATTTGCAATCTTATACAAAAAATATTTATTTAAGTACAATCGCGCAGCAACTGCCTGTCCAAACTTGGACTGGCGTCACCCTTCTTATTGCTCTTTCTAGGCAAAGATAATTATTTTAAAACAATTATGTAATCCTCCTCCTTTTTTCCTTTAAAAACCTTTGTCTTTCTTTACCTCCCTGAATATGCACATATTTTGCATATTCCTATTGCAATGTCCTATTCCCATATAAACATCTTTTCTTTTAGAAACTTCTCTTTGTTATTTAGGCTGTCAAGTTTACGAAATCATTCCAATCAAGCCAAACACAGTCTTCTCTCAATTTACAGTTATTGTTGGAAGACTCAATGTATGCTCAAACTACACTACAATATTTTGTGTTTATTTATAAAAGAAGTTGGGCTCTAGGCTCAGAAAACATAGGCAGAATTTACTAATCTATGTAAATATGTAGTGAGATAACTTGGAAGTTGTGCAGTCTGTAGCATAATTATTTGATTGCAAGATGCATTATATCCCTGACCTCTCTCACTGAATCTCAGTAGCATTTCTTAGTCACTGTGACCAAAGGAAAAAAGCTTCCTAAAATTTTGCAATGTCCCTGGGTGTCTCTACCATCTCTATTGAGGTATAACGTCTGTGATAAGGAGAATTTATGTGCAGATTACCCTCATTTTTCCATTGTCAAAAGCTGGTATTTCTTTAACTCCTCTATATCCACTATCCTTTGGCATCCACTACTTGGCTCCACTTTGGCTTTTGGGCTAGAACATGTTGTGACTTCCCAAGGACTGTCATAGCAGCAGCTTCCTCCAGGATATATTCCATTCCGACTAGGTAACAGGGCTTGATCGATGCTGCTGCAGGAAAGCTAGTATAAAGTCTCTTTCCAACCTGCACTTCGGTCCCTCAAAGACCCTCGGTGTATGCTTCCACTCCACTTCTTTTTGGGCCTTCCTAGATTGACTTCCAGTATACCTCAGGCCCTTTCATTGCAGCAGATGGTCCCCTCCCTGGAGACCCTGCTCAATTTACAGAACCAATATTGGCATCAGGGCTGAGTGGAGAATCAACAGGGTCTTGATTGAGTTTGATACTTAATTTGGTACTCATATCTTAAGTACTCATATTTTAATATGAGTACTCATATTTTAAGAACATTACCATGGACTGTCTGTCAATTTCAACTTCCTTCACCCATCCTCTAACCTGGTTACTACTTGTGCCTCTTTTGGCCCTTAACTACCTCCTTTCTCAGGCCAATGTGGTACTGTGTACCAATTACAAAGCTGACATTCTCTAGGCTAGTAGCAAATTCTAGGATGATGATAACCCACCAAATTACAGGGACTACAGTTTCCAGTACCATAGCTAGCTGGGATTTGCCCCACTCTGGGTCCCTGCCACTAATGAATTCAACATGTGCTTGATAGTAGTTGATTCTCTGACACCCCCAGCTCAAGGACTTGTGGCACCGCTTGTATTGGGATGGTTTCCCTCTTGCATGACCACCTACCCAGATCATACAACTCTCTTCCCACCTTTTCCTTGACATGAGTTGTTGCTTTTCTACCAAGCTAGACATGAGGCCATCATTATTAGCAATTTGACCAGTGGCTCTCTGCTGCAAGGGCTATCCAGGTACTCAACTGACCTCATGAAATTCTTCCCTGGGGGAATAAACAGCTATTTCCCATTGACCCAGAGATTCTCATAGTCAAGCAAACCATGTCACCAGTTGCTCACCAATACATTGCCAAAACCAGAATTAAAAGAAAGTCTGATCTTTGCAGGAGTATTGATTTGTTTTGTTTTTGTTTTTTCTTTAATTATGCTTTTCTCGTTCCACTTTCTTTTTGCTATGACCCAGCAGCAATGATCACAGGGATCTACATAAACCAATTTCAACGTAACTAACAAATGGCCGATAAGTTGTTGGTCTTTCCCTAAATGCAAACCTGCCTCATAAGACAAGACAAGACAGACCTGGGTAAAGCATTTTTCTGTAAGGGATTCCAGTTACCTAGGCAGCTATTCCGACACTAGATCCTCGATTTCACTTACATTGGTATCACCTTTTTTCTTGTGTGTCTCTGCATTTCTCTTAACTGTCTTAATCTTTCTGTATCCTAAGAAAAATACCAAGTTCTGGAATTCAGGTCTTAATCTAACTCCCCCCTTGCCAGGGTTGGCACTATTCATCTTCTATCAAGTGCAGACATCCAGGCCATGTGTACAGATGCCACATGTGAGTGGCCTGTTGAGAAGATTGGCTTTATTCCAATTTTGGCCACTCCTCTTGTGTGTACACTGCTCCTAAATTAGTTGCTTGAGGTAGGCAGTACCAACAATGCATTATGAAATGAGAACATGTCGAATGGACTCTGGGGAATATCAGTGTGTGTAAGCTACATAGACACTAACTAAAACTTTTCTTTGTAAATGTTTTCCTTATAGTTAGTCACTAAAAATTACAGAGCTTTGGTCACCAAAAATGTATTTCTTATGCATAATCATTGACCAGAAATGTAACCTGATTCTGAATTTGAAACAGGGCATTTTATTCTGGTTTTCTTCATGGGAAGTGGCTGAATTTGGTAGAGTAGAAATAGAAAGTTAGGAGTTTATGAAGAAGAACGGAAGATGCATAATGCACAAAGTACCCATTGTAATATTCAATACATCAAATTTTATATTTAAAATTCAAAAGTCTAAAGAATATTATAACACTGGCTTTTAGAAGAACTAAGCTGTACCTGAGTTAAACTTCTGGCTGCTCACAAGGTTTCTAAAATATCTAGGAGAGGTTTTGAGATGTCTGTCTTGAAGCATCTGGCACTTGCCTTCTTCATAAAGAGGAACCAAAATAGCAGGTAGAGAACTACACTTCAAATACATCATCTAGAAGAGAACATTAAAATTCAACAAAGTGACACAAAACATCAAAAGCGTGGAAGGAGAGGGGAAGCAAGGCAGCCTACTTGGTGGGGATGGGCTAGGAGTCTGAAGAGGCTCTCCCAAGTGAGGAAGGGGTAAGTGAGAGACCTCTAATGATTTACATTCCCACCATGAACTCCTAAAATCCTAGCCCTGAAAGAGTCCCTTCACCATCATGAACTGTGAGATTAATGTGGGTAGCTTCTGGGAGACCACACAATTGCATTGATCCAGACAGGGAGCTCACACTGTGTCCTACACAACTCTGAGTCCTAAGCAGCTACAGCAAGGCAGTCCCTGAATCTCCATATCCCTGGAACCCCATTGAAATTCTCTGCTTGTAGCTACTGCTGTGGCTGGCTTCTGATGCCAGGGCTGAAGCATGAGCCATTGACAGTGACACTTATGCCCCGAGCAATGGAATCACCATGCATTTTCACATGGCCCAGGGACAGACTCCCTTGCCCACACCTGCCTGCACCAAAGGGCAAGTCACTGGCAGCCATACTACTTCCCCTGGCAGCAAAGCCACCACACATTCATAAGCACCCCGAGGACAGGCTGCCTAATATACAGCGAACACTTGGGGCCAAAGAACACACTCCCCACCTGCATATAGCTGCTGCCACTGAAAGAAATCCCACACTCCCCAGTAGCAGGATCACAGCACAGCCACTGCTGTCCCCAGTCTCACATTCCGCCATGTGTCTGGTGATCACCCCACCTGCCTACCACAGCCAAAGCCTCACATACCACTGGGAGGCCTGAGGACACGTCAGCCAGCCCAGCCCTAACCACCACTGTTGGGACCTGAGCACTCCTCCCAGGAGCCTGCGGTTGGCCCTGCCTGAACGGCCACTACCACCGCAGTTGGCACCCACCTGCTCCTGCCACCTGCAGGTTTGGATACTGGTCCACCCAGCTGATCAGAGCCACCATCACACCCTGCATAGATCACTTCGGAGACAGGATTATCCCACATTGTTATTGCCATTGCCCATGCTGCACTCACTGTCAAGGGACCTGAGGTTCCACCTACCCACTTAGCCCACCATTGCCACTACCTACACCTTAACAAGCTGCTTGAAGACCCAAGAATCAGCCTGCCTAGATCTGCCAACATTATTGCCAGCGTATGCCACCTTGGAACCCAAGAAAAGGTCTGCTCAGTGCACTGCTGCCACGCCTTGAACTCAAGAACTGTTCTTCCTAACTTGTTGCAGCCACTGCCAACACCAAAGTGGACAGTTTTGGTTCCAATGGGTTGCTCCACCATTGCTACTGACATAATTCACATCACACCAGCTGCTGAGGGGCTTGAGAACCTGGCCACACTTGGCCCACTGCTGCCACTACCAGCATCTGAGAAAGTTACCTAGAGCCCAAGAATCAGCCTGCTTAAACCCAATAACACTTGTGCCAGTGTAAACCACACTGGAGCCCAAGGACGAACATGCTCAGTCCACCATTGCCACTGAGTCCGGAATTGGTGGGTTCTTGGTCTCACTGACTTCAAGAATGAAGCCACAGACCCTCATGGTAAGTGTTACAGTTCTTAAAGATGGTGTGTCTGGAGGTTGTTCCTTCAGATGTTCACATGGGTCCGGAGTTTCTTCCTTCTGGTGGGTTCATAGTCTTCCTGACTTTAAGAGTGAAACTGCAGACTTTCACGGTAAGTGTTATAGCTCATAAAGGCATGCAGATCCAAAGAGTGAGCTGCAGCAAGATTTAATGTGAAGAGGGAAAGAACAAAGTTTCCACAGCATGGTAGGGGACCTGCTCAGGTTGCTGCTGGCTAGGGCAGCCTGCATTTATTCCCTTATCTGACGCCACCCACATCCTGCTGATTGGTCCATTTTACATAGAGCTTATTGGCCCATTTTACAGAGAGCTGATTGGTCCATTTTGACAGGGTGCTGATTGGTGCATTTACAATCCTTGAGCTAGACACAAAGTGCTGATTGGTGCATTTACAAACCTTTAGCTAGACATAAAAGTTCCCCAAGTCCCCAGCTGACTCAGGAGCCCAGTTGGCTTTGCCTAGTGGATCCCAGGCCTAGTGGATCCCCTTCCAGGACTGCAGGTGGAGCTGCCCACCAGTCTTGCTCTGCCAGCCTGCCCTCCTCAGCCCTTGGCTGGGGGGGAGGAAGGGGGTGGGGGGTCTGGGAGTGGGAGGGATGGGCGTGGGTGGAGTCAGGGGGAAGGGGAGGTTGGCCGCCGGAACAGGGGGATGGGGGGATGGGGGATGGGAGTCGGGGGATGGGGGTGGGGATGGGGAGGTTGGACAGGGGTGATGGGGAGTTGGGGAGTTGGGCAGGAGGATTGGGGATGGGGGGTGGCGGGGGATCAGGCAGGCGGGCTGCAGGTCCGGAGCCCTGCCCCACGGGGAGGCAACTGAGTCCAGGCGAGAATTCAAGCAGGGCGTGGGCTGGCTGGCAGTGCTGGGGGACCTGGGCACCCTCCTCAGCTGCTGGCCAGGGTGCTAAGCCCCTCACTGCCCAGGGCCAGCAGCACCAGCCTGCTGCTCCAAGTGCGGGGCCTGCCGAGCCTGTGCCCACCGGGAACTGGCGCTGGCCCGCCACTGCTGTGCACAGCCACAGTTCCCACCTGTGCCTCTTCCTCCACACCCACCCGCAAGTAGAGGAAGGTGGCTCCAGCCTCAGTCAGCCCAGAGAGGGGCTCCTACAGTGCAGCAGCAGGTTGAAGGGCTCCTCAAGCATGGCCAGAGTGGATGCCAAGGTCTAGGAGGCACCGAGAGTGAGCGAGGGCTGCTAACATATTGTCCCCTCTCACCACCACTGGGGCCTGAAAACTGGCCCACCTGGAATCCTGGTCTCCAGAACAACTTTACCACAGCCTCTACTGCAACAACACCCAGTGCCACTGAGGAAATCACAAATACTGCTGATGTTATTCACAGATAAATAAATCATTCAGAATGATTTGGCACCCGGAATCAAAGTCAAAGTGCCCTGCACAATTAACACCATAGATACACCTTCTGGAAACTGTCCTGTGCTACCAAAGCAAAGTTTTAAAAAATGGAAGAAGTCCTTATTACACCAGATGCACAGATATAAATATTAGGACAAAAGGAACATGAAAAAATCTAGGTAATATGACACCTTTAAAGGAACACAATAATTCTGCAGCAACAGATTCCAATGAAAAATAAATTTATGGGCCGGGCGCGGTGGCTCAAGCCTGTAATCCCAGCACTTTGGGAGGCCGAGACGGGCGGATCACGAGGTCAGGAGATCAAGACCATCCTGCCTAACACGGTGAAACCTCGTCTCTACTAAAAATACAAAAACTAGCCGGGCGAGGTGGCGGGCGCCTGTAGTCCCAGCTACTCGGGAGGCTGAGGCAGGAGAATGGCGTAAACCCGGGAGGCGGAGCTTGCAGTGAGCTGAGATCCGGCCACTGCACTCCAGCCCGGGCGACAGAGCGAGACTCCGCCTCAAAAAAAAAAAAAAAAAAAAAAGAAAAATAAATTTATGAAATCCTGAAAAGAGAATTCAAAATAATATTAAAGAAACTTGGTGAGATACAAAAGAACACATAAGCAACACAAATAAATCAGAAAAACAATTCAGGATATGAACGAAAAATTTGCCAAAAAGATAGATACCATAAAAAGAAACCAAACAAAAATTCTGGAAAAAAAATTCACTGAATAAAGTAAAAGTACATTCAAAGCTTCAACCAAAGGCTAGATCAAGCAGAAGAAAACATTTTAGACCATGAAGACATGTCTTTTGAAATAATCCAGTCAGACAAAAATTTGAAACAAAGAATGAAAAAGAATGAGCAAAACACGGTGTGACATATAGGTCACCATAAAGCAACCAAATACTCAAAATTTAGGTGTCCCAAAAGATGAATTTAAAATAAAAAGAATACAAAAACTATGTAATGAAATAATAGCTGAAAAATTCCCAAGTCTATCAAGAAATTTAGACATCCAGAAAAAGGAAGCTCAGAGAGCTGTCTCCATGGCACATTATAGTCAAACTGTCAAAAGTCACAGACAAAAAGAAAATTCTTTTTTTTTTTTTTTTTTTTTTTTTTTGAGACGGAGTCTCGCTCTGTCGCCCAGGCTGGAGTGCAGTGGCCGGATCTCAGCTCACTGCAAGCTCCGCCTCCCGGGTTTACGCCATTCTCTCGCCTCAGCCTCCCGAGTAGCTGGGACTACAGGCGCCCGCCATCTCACCCGGCTAATTTTTTGTATTTTTTTAGTAGAGACGGGGTTTCACAGTGTTAGCCAGGGTGGTCTCGATCTCCTGACCTCGTGATCCGCCCGTCTCGGCCTCCCAAAGTGCTGGGATTACAGGCTTGACAAAGAGAAAATTCTAAAAGTAAGAGAAAACCATCTACTTATGTATAAGGAAACCCTCATCAGACTAACAGAGTATTTTTCAGCAGGAATCTTATGGGTCAGGAGAGAATGGAATGATATATTCAAAGTGCTGGAAGAGAAACATCTAAGGATACTATACCCAGCAAAGTTATCTTTCATAACTAAAGGAGAGATAAAGTCTTTCCTAGACGAGTAAAAGCTGAAGGAATTCATCATCACTAGACTGGTCCTACAAAAAATGCCTGAGGGAGTTCTACACCTGGAAGAAAAAGAATGATGTCTACCATCATGAAAATACACAAAAATATAAAACCACAGGTAGAGCAAATTTGTGTTTAAGGCAAAGAAATGCAGAGAAAGGACTCAAATGTTACCACTACAGAAAATCACCAAACTACAATGATAAACTATGTAAGAGAAAAAAAGGAACAAATGACATACGAAACAATCCTAAATCAATTGATAAAATATCAGAAATAAGTCTTCATGTATCAATAATAGTGTTGAATGTAAACAAATTAAACTTTCCAATTAAATGGTACAGACTGACAGAATGGGTTTTTTTTTTAAAAAAACGCATATGACTATATGCTATGTATGAGAAACTCAATTGTAAAGACACATATAGACTAAAAGTAAAGAGATGAAAAAAAGATATTCCATGCAAATGGAAACCAAAAGCGAGCAGAAATAGCTATATTTAGGTAAACTGAACTTTAAGTCAAAAACAGTAAAAATAGACAAAGAAGGTCATTAGATAATGATAAAAAGATCAATTCAGCAACAAGATATAACAATTCTTAAACATGCATGTACCCAACACCAGAGTACTCAGTGTTAGATCTAGTATTAGATCTAAAGGAAGAGTATATATCTAATATAATAATAGTTATAGACTTCAACATACCACTGTTAGTATTAGACCATCTAGATAGAAAATTAACAACAATAAAAAAATCATTTTACTTAAAAGGTACTTTGAACCAAATTACCTAAAAGACTTTTACAGAATATTTCATCCAACAATTACAGTATACACATTCGTCTCATCAGCCCATGGAGCATTCTCCAGGATAGACCATATGTTAGGACAATGTCAATAAATTTCTAAAAATCAAAATCACATTAAGTATCCCTTCAGATAACAATGAAATGCAACTAGAAATCAGTAACAAGAGGAACATTAGAAACTTTACAAATACATGGAAATTTCACAACATGCTTCTAAATGACCATTGGGTCAAAGAAGCAATTAAGGAGAAAATAAAAAAAATTTTGAAACTAATGAAAATCAAAACACGACATACCAAAACCTATGAGATCCAAAAATGCAATGTTAAAAGGAATGTTTATAGCAATAAAGGCCTACATCAAAAAAGCAGAAAAATGTCAACTAAACAATGTTATAATTCACCTTAAGGAACTAGAAAAAACAAGAACAAACCAAACCCAAAATTAATAGAGAAAAGGAATAATAAATATCAGTGCAGAACTAAATAACATAGAAACTAAAAGAAATACAAAGGATCAACATGACAAAAAAGTTTTTTTGAAAGGTAAATAAAATCAATAAATGGCTCTCCAGATTATCCACATTAAAGAGAGAAGACCCATATAAATGAAATCAGAAATATAAAAGGAGATATTACAACTGATACCACAAAAATACAAAACATCTTCAGCTTTGGGAGGCCAAGGTGGGCGGATCACGAGGTGAGGAGATTGAGACCATCCTGGCTAACACAGTCAAACCCTATCTCTACTAAAAATGCAAAAAATTAGCCAGGCATGGTGGCGGGTGCCTGTAGTCCCGGCTACTCGGGAGGCTGAGGCAGGAGAATGGCGTGAACCCGGGAGGTGTAGCTTGCAGTGAGCCAAGATCAAGCCACTGTACTCCAGCCTGGGCGATAGAGTGAGACTCCATCTCAAAAAAAAAAAAAAAAAAAAAAAATCTTCAGAAACTATTATGAACAACCATGCACTTACAAACTGGAAAGCCTAGAGAATACAAACAAATTCCTGAACACATCAAACTACAAAAATTGAATCAGCAAAAATTTAAAAAACTTGAACAAACTAATAGTGCGTAATGAGGTTGAATCAGTAATAAAAAGTCTCCCAACAAAGAAAAGTCTGGGACTAGATGGCTTCACTGCCAAATTCTACGAAACTTATAAAGAACTAACACAAATTCACCTCAAACTATCCCAAGAAATTGAAGAGATGAGAATTCTCTCTAACTCATTCTATGAGGCCAACATTACCCTAATACCAGAATCAAACGAGGACACAACAAAAATACAAAACCACAGGCCACTATCTCTGATGAACATAGATGGAAAAATCACTAACAAAATACTGGCAAACTAAACCCTACAGCACATTAAAAAGATAATACACCATGACCAAGTGGAATTTATTTCAGGGATGCAAAAATGATTCAATATATGCAAATCAATAAACAAGATATATCACATCAACAAAATGAAAGACAAAAATCATATGATCATCTCAATAGATGCAGAAAAAGCATTTGATAACATTTAGCATACCTTTATGATTTAAAAAAAAAAAACCTCAACAAAGTAGGCACAGAAGGAACATACCTCAACATAATAAAGTCTGAATAGGACAAATCCACAGCTAGCATCATATCGAATGTAAAAGCTGAAAACTTTTCCCGTAAGAACTGGAACAAGAGAAGGATGCTCACTTTACCACACTTATTTAGCATAATATTGGAGGTCCTAGCCAGAGCAGTCAGTCAAGAAGAAGACATAAAGACATCCAACTTGGAAAAAGGAAGTCAAATTGTCCCTCTTTGCAGATGATGTTGTTTTATATCTAGAAGAATCTAAAGACTTCACCAAAAAAGTATTAGATCTGATAAATTCAGTAAAATTGCAGGATACAAAATAAATATACAAAAATCATTAGGGTTTCTACATACGAATAATAAACTAGCTGAGAAAGAAATCAAGAAGACAATTCCATCTATAATAGCTAAAAAAATTTCTGAGAACAAGTTTACCCAAGGAGGTGAAAGACCTCTACAAGGAAAACCACAAAACGTGGATGAAAGAAATTGAAGAGGATACAAACGGAAGGACATGCCTGTTCATGGATTAGAAGAATTAATATCATTAAACTAGCCATGTTGCCCCAAGCAATACAGATTCAAAGCAACCTTTATCAAAATACCAATGTCATTTTTCACCAAAATAGAAAAAAAAAATCCTCAAATTCGTACAGAACTAAGAAAAACCTTAATAGTGAAAGCAATCTCATGAAAAAGAAACAAAGCTGGAGGCATCACACTATCGTACTTCAAAATATATTACAAAGCTTTAGCAAGCAAAACAGCATGGTATTAGTATAATAGCAAATACATAGACCAATTAAACATAATAGAGAACCAAGAAATAAATCCACATATTTACAGCCAACTGATTTTTGATGTAGGCACCAAGAACATACATGAAGAAAGGACACCCTTTTCAATAAATGGTGCTGGGAAAACTGGATATCCATATGAAAAAGAATTAAACTGGACCCCTATCTCTCACCATATGCAAAAATCAACTCGAGATTGATAAAATATTAAATATAAGACCCAAAACTATAAAACTACTAGAAGAAAAGAAAGCATAGAGGAAATGCCAGGTCTAGGCAAAGATTTTATGGCTAAGTCCTCAAAAGCATAGACAACAAAAACAAAAATAGAGAAATCGGAGTATATTAAACCAAACAGCTTTTTCACATCAAAGGAAACAATCAAAAGAGACACTGCTGACTGAAAGAAATTATTTACAAACTATTCATTTGACAAGGAGCTGATATTCAGAATACATAAGGAACTAAAACAATACAATAGTAAAACATAAATAATTCATTAAAAATAGGCAAAATACGTGAATAGACCTTTCTTAAAAGAAGACATAAAAATGACCAATAAGTATATGAAAAATGCTCGACGTCACTAATCATTAGGGTAATGCAAATGAAAACCACATGAGATATTCTCTTATTCCAATTAGGATGGCTATTATTTAAAAAAAATAAGAGATGCTGGTGAAGATGCAGGGAAAAGGGGACTTATACACTGTTGATGAGAATGCAAATTAGTACAGCCACTATGGGAAACAGTATAAAAATTTTTCAAAAAACTAAAAACACAATGGCCATACAATCCAACCATGCAACTACTGGGTATTTGTCCAAAGGAAAAGAAATCAGTATATCAAAGGGATACCTTCACTCCCATATTTATTGCAGTACTATTCACAATAGCAAAGATGTGGAATTAACTTCTGTCCATCAAAGGATGATTGGATAAAGAAAAGGGATATATAGATATAGATATAGATAGATATATAAAATGCTATTTGGTCAAAGAAAATGAAATCATGTCATGTGTAGCAACACAGATGGAACTAGAGGTCATTATATTAAGTGAAATAATCCAGGCATAGAAAGAGAAATACCGCATGTTCTTACTCATATGTGGGAACTAAAACAGTTGATCTCATGGAGGTAGATATCAGAATAATAGGTAGCTGAGGCTAACAAGGATATGTGGGTTGAGGGCAGATGAAGAGAAAGAGAGGTTGGTTAGTAGGTACAAACATACAGTTAGATAGAAGAAATGTTCTGATGATGACAGCAGAATAGTGTGACTATAGTTAACAACAATGCATTGTATATTTCAAAATAGCTGGAAGAGAGGACTTGAAATGTCCCCAACACATAGAAACAGTAAATACTCCAGGCGATGCATGCCCAGAATACCATGACTTGGTTATTCAACATTCTATGCATGTAGCAAAATATCACAGGTACCCCATAAATATGTATAAATGTCATGTATCCATTAACAAATTCTAGTCATATAGATTCACTCGTTCAAACACAGCCAACGTTGCAGATGCACTTGTAAGGTCACGATTCCAGATCACACATATTTCTTCTTGATGTCTTTTTATGTTCCATGGCTCTTTCACCAACGGCCAGAACTGATATCTGACAAAACATTTTGCCATGTGACAGAAACCCTTTTTAAGGAGAATTGCAGACTAAAAAAAAAAAAAAAAAAAAAAAAATTCCATGTTACTAACAGAAAATTCTGCCATGGATATAAGAAAGTCTGCCATGAAAATAAAGTACTCCTGTTTTAAGGAGCATAAACTGTGGGACATTAGGAAAAACAATTTAAAACATACAAAAATTCTACTTCTAAGAATTTTGACACATATTTCCTTTGTATAAAGACATGTATTCAAAAAATCAACAAAAACAAATATATGACAGAAAATTGATTAAGAACGTGCATACTCCATACAACAGAATACTATGTTATTATATTTCTTAGTATAGATTGATATTAAATGTTTGTGAAAATATTTAAAAGAGTATCAAGTGAAAAAAATAAGTTATGAAGCATACTGGCTGGTTAAAGTTTTATAAAATATATTCACATGTTTTTGTAATATCTGAAGAGAGATACATCAGTATGTAAAAGTGGTGATGATCTCTGAATGGTGGGGCTTTAGGCAACACTATTTGTTTATTCTCTACTACTTTTAATTTGTCTGCAATGAACTTGGATTGTTTATATAATAAAAAGTGCAATTAAAAAAAGGATAATATTTTCCAGCACCCAGTCCCTAGTCACTATGAAATGAAAGTAGGTCCATAAATAAAGTAGGTCCATAAGTAACCCTGTGGCCTTTCTAACTTTTGTGTAAAGTACCAGCTCCTTTGCTTTGGAAACTCCTGTCCTACATTAAATGCCAGATGGGTTAGCAGAAAACCCTTGATGGCCTTAGCTCTTACTGTAAGTGAAATGACCTCATTTTAACATGTAGTTTGAATGAAATTTACAGTCTAGATATAGAATGATTACCTCCTCTTTTTTTTTTTTTTTAATACAATCTTACTCACATCTGACTGTGGGATTTAACCTCTTCCCAGTTCCCTCTTTTTATTAAAACATTTTCTTCTCAACATGGACAGGAATACTCATCACCACTCACTGAATTCCATGATGGAGAGTAAAAAAGGCTTTTTTCCCCCTACATATTTGTATCATTCAATACAGTCAGAATGGGAATATGAGCTGTTTCAGAGATAGAAAATTTTCTATGCATGTGTACTTGTTTTCAGGAGAGACCGTTTACTTATTTAATGCTTTACAGTACACTCAGAACTAATCCTAAGAGGTGGGTACATTTAACAAGTAAAATAAATAAAGCGTAAGGAGATGTTTGCCCAAACCACCAAGCTAGAAAAGGGCAGATCAAAAAAGTCTTGATTGAGCTCATGTTTTCTGATTCCAAAGTAAATTCTTTATACTACACAGCAATGATCAGTCAAGCATATACTTCATAGAAAGCAGTCCAAAATGGCTGGTTGCAAGCCTGAGATCGTGTGCTTTAGGATTGCTTCAATGTGTTTAATTGAATTTTAATTATTCACTGCTGATTTTAAAACAAAAGACCAGGAAGAGAGGCCATTTCCTACATATTTAGCTAAAACGATGAAGTGTGGCATATTTGGTATTCTGTGTCCTTTAGAACTAAGGCAGGGCTATATTTTCTCTAATAGCATAATCTACTATACTTACCTTTGCATCCCTCTTAGTATTAGTTATCGAAATGCTAAACTATGAAAACTCATAAATACTTGGGTTTTAATAACATCTAATTATATAAATAACCACTACATTTAACTTTATTTTTTACCATAAAAGAAAAGTTATCTGTAATTATTGATTGTTTCAGGATTTTCTTCAAGACATTGAGCTGGTCGTTTATAGGAGCACCAAGTAGTGGTATTTACATAAGGAGAAAGAGGTCTAATATCCAAAGATGACTTTACTCAAAGTCAAGTGACAGAAGTTGCTGATCATAAGAAAGCAAATGTGAAAATGACCATTCTTCCACATATTGAGTGTATACTGTAGGCCATATGCTTTAGGCATTATCTTTAAACCTCACTGCAATAGTGTTTGACAGGTGAGGGTAGCAAAGTACAAGGTAGAGAATACCCAACTCAATAAGCTGAGAAATGGCAGAGTCAAGATCTTAGACAATTTTTAATTGATTTCAAAGTCCCACTTTCCATGAAACAGAAGAACCCCTATAATTCCACCCAGCCCCTACAGTAATTCTTATACTTTTCCCAGTGCTGTCACATAATAAGTATTTTACATATTTTGCTGAGATAGCAATCAAAACAAGTGTTCATCATTATATTCACATGTATGGCCAATGGGAATTTCTGCAACACACAACAATCTAAAACACATGAAATTTTTATTACTATAAACATAAATCCTGCATATTCTTTCCTGAAAGGTGTAATACAAAATATTTATACTTGCTTATTGAGAATAAAGAAGTTTTCTGCTCAGCTTTGAATCAATTCCAAACCAGTGAAACTCTTGTGTTGCGGTTTGAAACAAAGCGCTGAAATGATACATGTCCCTTGCTAGACTGTAAACCGCAGTCCCTTCATTCAGATGACCTCAAGGCCTGACCAGAGAGTACTCAGCTGCTTCTTCCGGTTACCTTTTTATGCTGGCTTGTCCTTAATATAGCTAATGCTCCCCAGATGTGTCAGCCACTGGCCCTCTTTAACCCTTGCTGGTCTCTCATGCCTCGCTGACTGCTTTTCACAGACACAGGACGAAAATGGAGAAAATAGCACATCTTTTCAGTGTCCTGGGGGCATGGCAATGGCATGTAGGAAAACCTACCAAATACACAGGTTTTTATTTTAAAGATTTTAATTTTGATAATTTCAAGAATATATAAAAAGAGAGAATCAGATAATAAACCCCCTTTATGCCATTATCTAGCTTCAGCAAACCTATTTTATGTATACCCTTACCCATATTCCCCATCCCAAATTATTTGGTAGTAAATCCAGACATTTTACTTTATAAATAAACATTTCAGTACATAACACTAAAATGAAATAATTACTTTCTTTTGACATAACCACAATACCACGATTGTACCTTAAAAAATTAATTTCTGAATATCGTCAAATATTGAGTCAGTGTTCAAATTTCCAATTATCTTTTTTTTTCTTTTTGAATGAAAGGAAGAAAAGCGCACTTGGAAGAGGGCCGAATTAGCAACTTGAAAGACAAGTGACTCCAATTACCTTTTTAGTGTTACAAATTTTTCTAGTTTCTTTGAATCAGGATCCAAATGATGCCTACATGTAATCCTTAATATGTACTTTATATAGTTTTTAAGTCTCTTACCACCTACTGGTTTCCTCTTTCCATCTTTCACCTTTGGCAATTTATTTACTGAAGAAGCACAATTATTTGTCCTGCAGGAGTTTTCTGCTTGCAACCCCATAATGTAGTTTAACATGTTCTTCTGTCCTTTGTATTTTCTGTAGTTAGTAATTGCATATATAGGACTGATGAGTTTCAGGTTTGCTTTTTCTGAAAAGACTCCTTCATAGGAGGTGCTTTGTTTCTCCATCAGGAGGCATGAAATATCTGGTTTTTTTCTCCTTTTTGATATCAGCAATAATTGATGCTTCATGCCTACATCCATAATTCACTTTGAGTTACAAAAAAGCACTATGCCAACTTTATAATTTATTTTTCATTAATTTGCTGAAATGCTACAATAAAGAAAATCTTGCTCTTGTCTACTATTTGATTACCCAGGGGTTCTACTGTCTATGAATTTTCAAAATAATGAGTTCATTCATTAATGTCTCCCAATTACTAACCAGTGCCTCACTATGAACTCATAGGTTTAAACTTCTTTGATGTATTTCAGTCTTCTGCAGTTTTTCCCTAATTGATCCTCATATTACCTCATCTTTGACAGTCTCTGTTAGTTGACTCTCAAGTCTTTGACCTAAAGCTAGTAATCTTTGATAGCTTCTTTGTCATCTGGTGTGAAAAGAGTTTCCAAGATGATCTTGTATATTTCCTGTCCCCAGTCCGGCCATAGCCATTTCTCTGGGGAGCTCTGGTTCCTTTGTGAAGGAAACTGGATTTCGACACCAAATTTTGAGTATTGGGGGCACTTAATACTACTGGATGTGTCAGTATTTCTAGGCCTTTTCAGTTGAACAATTACAATCTTTTAAGCAGAAAATGTCACCAATTTATATTGATATTTCAAATTAAGGACTAAAAGGTCCTACTGAAGATAGCTTTTCTTGAATGAGCTTAACTACAGTGCAAATCCTGAGGCTTATTGTGTTGATTGTACAGTCACCATGGTTGCTGCATACCAAGGACATGGTCACTTCCTTAACTACCCAGCCTGCCTGACTACCACTTACATATTATTACTGGAAACTATCTGAACTTTCTGTGGATGATATGGTTTGTCTCTGTCCCCACCCAAATCTCATCTTGAATTGTAGCTCCCATAATTCCCACGTGTTGTGGGAGGGACTTGGTGGGAGATAATTGAATCTTGGGGGTGTGTATTTTTCATGCTATTCTCATGATGGTGAGGAAGTCCAACAGGATCTGATGGTTTTATAAAGGGGAGTTTCCCTGCATAAGCTCTTTTCTCTTGTCTGCTGCCATGTGAAACATGCCTTTCACCTTATACCATGACTGTGAGGCCTCCCCAGCTGCATGGAACTGTGAGTCCGTTAAACCTCTTTGTGTGTGTGTGTGTGTGTGTGTGTGTGTGAATTGCCCAGTCTCAGGTACGTCTTTACAAGCAATGTGAAAATGGACTAACACAATGGCACAATGGAGTATTATTTTTGTCCTTAGGGCGTATATCATTAGAGATGTACAGTTACAAACTATTCTTTAAAGTTACTTGGATTAGTTATTTTCTGTGTGATTATGCCAACAACTATTTACACATTTATATTTATTTATTTTATTTTAATATTTTTAGGAATTTTTAAAGTGCACTTTTTATCATGTAAAATGTTTACATGATTTCAAAGTCAATTCTGTGAAACAAGATCTATTCAGTGAATCTATCTCCTATCCTTGTTCCTTCACTCTACTCACTCTGTGCCTTAGAATGAGATAGCAACATTAGGATTGGTACATATAACTATTACATACTATATTTTTTTAGTTTAGTACCATTACATATTCATAGTGCTACAATTAACTATATGCTAATACTCACCACCAGGCCTTAAGTTGATACATTTCTAGTCATTTTAATTGTTTAAAAGTTATTCTCTAGGAGATACTTCAGGAATAACTCACTGGATGTTGCTAAAAGTTTGGCTTTACACTTGAAAACCAATGTATCCAGTTATAAAATACATGGCTCCGATTTTCTTTTCTTTCTTTTTTTTTTTTTTTTTTTTTACGAAGTCTTGCTCTGTTGCCCAGGCTGGAGTGCAGTGGCGCCATCTCGGCTCACTGCATGTTCCACCTCCCAGGTTCACGACATTCTCCTGCCTCAGTCTCCTGAGTAGCTGGGACTACAGGCACCCGCCACCATGCCTGGCTAATTTTTTGTGTTTTTTTACTAGAGACAGGATTTCACTGTATCTGCCAGGGTGGTCTCGATCTCCTGACCTCATGATCTGCCCACCTTGGCCTCCCAAAGTGTTGGGATTACAGGTGTGAGCCACCCCGCCTGGCCCAGGTTTTATTTTCTAGTTTTCTCTAGAAAGCATAAAGTATTGCTATTGAAAATTTTAAACAATCCAATTTTATTTGTTACAAGTGACTTAGATATTTTGTACAAATACCAAAATGATTCATTAACTTTTTAAAAAGACTAATCATTTCATTAGAATTTTCTGGTGGATCACGAGGTCAGGAGATTGAGACCATCCTGGCTAACACAGTGAAACCCCGTCTCTACTAAAAAATACAAAAAAAACTAGCCGGGAGAGGTGGCGGGCGCCTGTAGTCCCAGCTGCTCGGGAGGCGGAGGCAGGAGAATGGCGTAAACCCGGGGAGGCGGAGCTTGCAGTGAGCTGAGATCCGGCCACTGCACTCCAGCCTGGGCGACAGAGCGAGACTCCGTCTCAAAAAAAAAAAAAAAAAAGAATTTTCTCAGTGTTCTCAGTCTATTTTTCCAACTACATTATGTGACTTGTTAACATAGAAAAGTTTGTTTTTAATTATAGATTTTTTCATATTTCTCTAGCTTCATTACTTGGATTTTCTTTTTATTATACGTATGTTGTTTCTTCTTTTCATATCTGCCATAAGACCAAATGTGTCAGAAGTTTCCAGAAGGCTGATATCTGAATTGTGCCCATCAGTAACCCAACTTTGAGTGAGAAAGCAAATGTTTGTGAACATAGTCCAAGTATAGATATGATTGACAACAGGGTAAGTTGAGTGCATATTCTCTATGACTCAGACAACCAGCAGGCTGTTTCCTGGTAATCTTATGTCTTCTTATTTTGTTAAGTGGTCAAAATAAAAAATTACATGAAAATTGCATTTGAGATTATACAGAGTTTCCAAAGTAAAGTTTACTAAACAGTCCCAGGGGAAATTATTTCTAATTCATTGCTAAGCAAAACTTTGTTTTTCTTAAATGCCATGTTTCCTTCTCTTGATGAGAGTCATCATAACTAGGCTTTCCATTTTCCCCCCGGCTGCTAGAAATCTTAGCCAAATTGTGGCTCAGTCTTGCAATAATAAACATAATTATGTAGAGATTCTTGTTGCATGCATGTATTCTTTAACTTGGTCCCAGCTTCTACTTCAAAGATTTTTCAAGCTTGCAGAAAAGTTGTTATATAATATTCAGCTTGAGTATGTATGTTTTGGAGGGAAAGTCTGGATATTTCACCAGATTCTGGCTCCTACAAGGGGTCTGTGATGCAGAAAGAATGTTTTTATATTCATTATTTTACTTATGAAACAGAAGCTTCTCTTCTAGTTTAATTTTAAGCCCTCAATGATTTATATCAAGATGAGTGGTTTACTTTCTGAATTTTGTTTCAAACAAATATAATTAATAATGAACTGATGAGCTTACAGTTTCAATCACTGAAAATAAAGTCATGCTTTTATAAGTCTAGACCATGTAATACAGGGAGAAAAAAACACTAAGCTCTTTTACTACAAATATTATTAAGAACCTGATAAAAATTTATCAACTGGATTCAGTTTTCTTTGGAAAGAAGGGTAGTATTACATATGATTATTCTAAATAGTATCCTCCTTAAAATGGTTGAGACATGAAGCACTTCAATCAAGTCACTTATTTCTACATAAGCTAGTTCTATACTCTTTTTTTTTTTCTTTCTAAATTTCTCTTCCTCCTATCATTGCATCGTGTTTCCTTGAGCATGGATACATGTCTTGCAGTCTTTTGGTGAACATTTATTGCATTGGTCATGGGCTTATTACCATATATCAGAAACTTCTGGAGAAATGCTTCCATCTCCTTAACCAAAAATTCAGGTCTACAAATATTTCTTTTGTTTCACGATGAAGACAAAAGATTGTGAGATAGAGTGCTTAATAGACGGGTTTTACATCAAATACATATCTGGCTCTTACAATGACTATATCTAAAATTTGTTAATTTTATCCCCAGCTACATTTTAATATGGTTGCTTGTTTAGAGATCATAATACTCTAAGACAAACTGAGATGTAGTAACAGAATATTATCCAGAACAGGGATTGATAATGTATCAAACTTTGACCTCATTGAAGAAGAGAGTTAGACATTGCCAACTTGAAAACCCAGTGATCAAACATTAATTTATAGATGTCAATTAGAATGTATAGGCAGCAACCTCAAATACATATGATGAATTATAACAAACACTACAATTTTGTTATCTATATATCTATCTACCTATCTATCTGTCTATCTCAGAGTGGGTGGAGAAAGGCATGCAGTACTTGTTAAATCAATGCTGACCTTAAGTATCTCAACTAAATGTGTAATTGAACGAATTCACTTACCTGGAATGCATTCATTTGTATTTCACCAATTATTTATCTTTAACTTTGTGTAGCAACCTTTTCAGTCTTTTTCTTAAAAATTGACTTGTGATTGACAAATAAAAAATTCTATTTATTTGAGGTATATAACATGGTGTTTTGATATATCTTATGTAATGATTCTCACAATCAAGCTAACATTTCTATCACCTGACCTAACTAACCTATTTTGTGGTAAGAATACTTAAGATCTACTCCCTTAGCAAATTTCAAGTATATGATACATCACTATCAACTATAGTTACCATGTTATACATTAGATCTCTAGAACTTACTCATCTTAAAACTGGAAGTTTTACTGTTTGAACAACACTGCCCCAGTTCCCCTGCTCCCTAGCCCTGGTCAACCACCATGCTACTCTCTCTTTCTCTAAATCTGACTATTTTGGATTCCACATATACGTGATATGATGCAGTATTTGTCTTTCTGGGTGTGCCTTGTTTCTCTCGGTGTGAAGTCCTCCAAGTTCATCCATGTTGTTGCAAATGGCAGGATTTTCTTCTTTTTTAGGGCTGAAAAATTTTCCATTGTACATATATATGTATGTATGTTTCATAATTTGTCTACTCATTCATTGACGGACACTTAGATTGTTTTCTTGTCTTGGCTATTAGCATACAATAAGTCTGTAATTCCGCGAGCAACAGATTGGCATTAAAAAAAAGAGGTTTGTTCACTTGGGAAATAATATTAACTTCTGATTTTGAGTCTGTTGGAAATACAGTTGTAATTCACATTTTCCTTGGAATAGCCTAGGAAGTTAGCTCTGAATAATTTCTTCCTTCCTTTCTACTTAGTGCAATTAGATGAATCTCTTTAAAATTTAGGTAACTTAGATTTGACCTGACATTTCAAAGTATTTAGAAAGTGGCTGATGATTAAATGTTGAATAGTATTAATATATATAATTTTCCATGACATTAATAAAAACATCTAGGTAGAATTTCCCAAATCAGTTGCACTTTAAACAAATGGTTACACATTTTCGGTTTGTTGAGTTATTCAATTGACTAGAATGAATAGTTAACTTGTAATTTGATGGACCTGAGGTGGAGAGAAAAATATTTGAGGTTGGAATTTGTTTATGTAAATTTTTAAAATAAATTGTGGAGTCAGCTTAAATGCCTAAAGTGGACTCTGACACTGACGCTCTTTTCTTTCTTCCTGCTGATTCGATTCACAGAGCCAGTGGCACTTAAGTGGCCAGATAGTTAGGTTACAAGCTTATTAAAGTAAGCCAAGGCTCACTCGTTGCTTGTGGTGAGACATGTGATTTTAATTATAGGAGAGGTCAATAAACATTGATGCTATGGTTAGATAGGAGCTCATTAGAGCTTATGGCTTGCCAGTTCACACATCACAAACATAAGAACTCTGAAATAAAGGCTGGTCTCTGTATTTCTTTCTCTGTTCTACTGATAATCTTCTAGAGGGATCAAACAACTTCAAATGTAACACTATATTAAAAAAGTAAAAATACAAAGACCAAAAATGGACTAGCTTTCAGTTTACCTCTCTCACACCCATCCTCCAACTCCCACTCCTAAGTCTCACTGGGGCCATATTACTCATTTATCCTTAAGTCACATAATCCCATTTCTCTACTGCTTCATATTTTCCCTATCTGTACTCTAACCCTAGCCAAAAACGAAAGACAAAAACATCAAATCAAATCAAAGAAAACTCCATAAAGGTTTTGTTTAACTTCCTTCCCACTCCTCCTCTCATCAAATGCATTTCTTAGGAATCAGGTCATGATAAATAATGCTAGTTTTCAGTAGAATCATTCTACTAATTTAACAGAAGTCAGAATAATAAAGATAGAAAATTGAACGCTGTTCACATTTTCTTATTCTTCTGCATTTTATGCTATCGCCCTAAAAAAATCCCAGATTTTTACTGTGTCATCCCTACATGTGAAGCACAGCAGAGAAAATTTATTAAATGTAACTTATTTTTCAGTAGCCTCATCTGGCTTAATTGATGTTATTTTTCTTTTCTTTTTTTTAATTTTATTTTATTTTCAATTGATGAGTAATAATTGTATTTACGGGGTACAATGTGACATTTTAATATGTGTTTACATTAAGGAATGGGGAGAAGAGCAGGCATTTCAAGTTCAGGAAAGCTTCAAAGAAGAGTTGGATCTTGGGCTGGTGTTTGAAGGAGGCTACTACACTTTCCCTTCTCTTCACTCCTGGGAGGAAAATAAGTCTACGTTGGCTGCCCATACTCCTTTCCTTTTCACTCTTTATTGTATCAGCATCTTGTATCTGGTTTTAGGACTCCACAGAAAATTATATTTTTAAATTACCAGAACCAATCACCTGCCCTCAATATTAATCTTCCTCGACCTCAACCTTTTAAAAAATGTACCCTCTTTACCAGTTTTAGGTGTTCAGTTTGGTGGTAATAAATATGTTTATGCTCTCTTTTTTTTTTTTCCTTCAACCATCGTCAAACCCGATTAAAAATCATATGCTTACTAAATAGAGTGTGGATAACTTTTCATCTCTATTTTCTACTTCTCCATACTTTCTGTAGTCCCACTATCCAAAACTAAGCACTGCACCAAAGTTTCCAAGGCTGTGTGATATTGATCAGCTTTTTCAACACAGGAGATAAACAGGAAGTATATGCCATGTTCTATTGCCTCTGAGTAACCATGTGCACAGCCGACCATCACTGGCTGAAAGAAGGCTCTGAATCCTGCCGACAAGATGTCATGTGTGGTTGCAGGCACCATTTTACAGATCTGATGAGCTTTCATTTGCTTTGGATAAACTATGTTATTTGCTTTGGATAAACATAAATCTGTTCTAGAGACTCCACCTGCCACATAGGGTGGTTTATACAGTTTTATGTAAAAACTATCAGTGGGAAACAAAATCCTATTACAATGGCTAAATTTCAAACAAAACAGAACACTTGCCAATATAATGCATGTTTATCCCCACATTGTTATCTGCTTTTGGAGGACCTATAAAACCATAGTACCCTTAATAGGGTGAATTCTACTGTATGTAAATTATAGCTAAATAAAAAATACATAACTAAGTACACTGGATTGTAGATTCAAGAAGACTTATACACACATCATCTGTTCATATTAAAATACTTTAAAGTGAGTACAGACGGTGTAGCAGATATAAAGCAGTAGGTTGGCTTTGCTACTTTTCCAAAATTAAGTGGCAGCAAAACAGAAAACACATTTCTCTATTTTACCAGATGTGCTTGTGTAATTTAAAGGTATCAGTAGTGGGATCCTCTATTAGCCAAGGCTACAGGAGAAGAGAGAGAGAGACCAGAATCTGACAGCTGAGTGAGTTTGTTCATGAGCTCATGGGTACCACATGCAATACTTGAGAAAGAGGCCTTATGGACACTACATTTGCAGGTGGAGAGCAGATAAGGCAATTGTGTCTGTATTATAACGTTTGATGTACTTGTTTTCACTATGCTTCCCTATGGTCAGAGAAGTTTATTTAGGACTCAAAATACTCAAGGCTGTGCTATAAGTGGTAACAAATACATGGAAACAAATTATTTTTCTACTGCCCACACTCATATTTCTTCAAGGGAGATACTGAACACAAAATTACAAAGTTGAAAATAGTTCCATCATTTTCCAAAATATGGAAAAATGTTCAAAAATACATTCATATAGTGTTGAATGTAAATTGTAACTAACATGATAAGCATTTATAGGAATGCATAAATAAAATGCTTTCCCAAAGATAATGTTATCACTTTGAGTAATAGCCATTTGGTTGCTGCCTTTGCTTTTGACACAGTGATAGGAGCATATTATGGTCACTGCAGTTTGATAAATGACTTTCCCATCATATTTTCATTTTGTGGCTTTAGGTCAGACACCCTATTGTGACTTGGTTGGTGCGGAGGCTGGTGTTTCACTATATTTTTAGAATATTTAGTCTATTTAGAAAGTTTACATAATTTTGGTTACAGTGACTAAAGTGACTAGGATTAAAATAAGACTGGCTTTTACAAAAACAAACTCTTATAGCATTAGAAGATGGCAGTTCATGCCAGTGTGCTTTTCAAAGTCCTTCAGATTCCAGGATTCAGTGCTTGAGATTGCAAATAGGGGTGCCCAGGGAGAAGAGACAATGCTTTGTCTCCATTATTATAGGAATGCAATGTTCCTGAGAGACAAAATGAAAAAAAAAGTCTATTTGATCACGGTTTTTGGTCTAGTGTAGAGATGGCAAGTGAGTTTCATTTGTTTAACCAACTCTGAAAAATTGATAGTGGCTTCCTGAAGGATTCTATGGAAAAGGACTGAGATAGAGATATACTAGAAAAGATAGCTACTTATGATTGATCATTAGAGGAGAGGCAGGCTATGTGTAACATATTTTGATATTTCTGTACGAATGGGAAGTGAGAGAGGTAAACTCAAATACTCCATTTCTCGCTGATCTTTCCTGGATAGTTGATGCCATACTTCCAATCTACTGAATTATAAATCCCTGTGGGCTGATTTTTCAAAATAAATTCTCATATTTATAATGTATAAAGATGCAAAATATACATTCACAGCTATTACTTGTATATGTGTGAATGTGTGCATATGTTACATATATGTATGAATGCATACATTGCTTGCTTTTTAAAAATAGAAAAATAATTTTATTTTTTTAAGAATTGTGCTTGAAAAATCTGAGATTAAACCAACTTAATTTAACTTAAGAGTTAAATTAAATACTATTTTAAGAGTATTTTTTAGATGAGATTATAGTGAGAGTTGAAATCACTGGAAATTATACAGAAGGGTTCATAGATGAGCAATATATATGAGTGGTGGTCTGCAATCAGAGTCTAAAAACCAGCAAGCACCTTTTCTGCCTCAACATGTACATATCTAGCTAATATAAATTTTTTTTTTTTTTTTTTTTTTTTTTTTTTTTTTGAGACGGAGTCTTGCTCTGCCACCCAGGCTGGAGTGCAGTGGCCGGATCTCAGCTCACTGCAAGCTCCGCCTCCCGGGTTTATGCCATTCTCCTGCCTCAGCCTCCCAAGTAGCTGGGACTACAGGCGCCCGCCTCGTCGCCCGGCTAGTTTTTTTTGTATTTTTAAGTAGAGACAGGGTTTCACCGTATTAGCCAGGATGGTCTTGATCTCCTGACCTCGTGATCCGCCCGTCTCGGCCTCCCAAAGTGCTGGGAGCTAATATAAATTTTTAGACACTTCCAGTTGTATTACAAATTGTTTCTAAAATATTTATATTCATGTTACAAAATATGTCTGCTCATGTCTTTTTTTGTTATAGAAGTGAAAGTTTTAGTGTTTTCTTAGTCATTTATAAGATTTCTTTATATATTCTGGTTACCAATCCTTTGTAATTGTGTGAATTTCAAATATATTTTTCCAGTTTGTGGATTACTTGTTCATTGTGTTTATGGTGACTTTTGATGACAAGAAGTTCTTAATTTTAATACTGTCAAATTTTTTCATCTTTTCTTTGTGGTTTATGGTTTGTTGTGCCTTGTTTAGGAAATTCTTCCCTACTCTGATGTCAAAAAGATATTCTCTTATATATGATAAATGAATTCTCAAGACACGGTTACTAAACAATCTATCCTTCCTTCAGTGATATCTGAGGCACACTTGTGAATCAAGTTTCCATATATGTTTAGGTATTTGTCCAGTTCTCTTTTCTTTTCCATTACTTATTTATCATTTTTGGCAGCAGAATTATACTGTCTCAGGTCCTACAACTTTATAAGTCTTCATATCTGATATTGGAGGACCACTCAATACCATCACCCATTTTCTTTCTTTTTTTTTTTTGAGGCAGAGTCTCGCTCTGTCGCCCGGACTGGAGTGCAGTGGCCAGATCTCAGCTCACTGCAAGCTCCGCCTCCCGGGTTTCCGCCGTTCTCCTGCCTCAGCCTCCCGAGTAGCTGGGACTACAGGCGCCCGCCACCTCGCCCGGCTAGTTTTTGTATTTTTAGTAGAGACGGGGTTTCACCGTGTTAGCCGGGATGGTCTCGATCTCCTGACCTCGTGATCCGCCCGTCTCGGCCTCCCAACCATCACCCATTTTCCATCATGGTTCGTCTTCAGAAGTTTCTTGACTATTCCTGGATTTTGCACTTTCATATAAATTTTAGGATCAGCTTCTCAACTTCCATGGTAAATTCTTTTTTTTTTTTTTTTTTTTTTTTTTGAGGTGGAGTCTCGCTCTGTCGCCCGGACTGGAGTGCAGTGGCCAGATCTCAGCTCACTGCAAGCTCCGCCTCCCGGGTTTACGCCATTCTCCTGCCTCAGCCTCCCGAGTAGCTGGGACTACAGGCGCCCGCCACCTCGCCCGGCTAGTTTTTGTATTTTTAGTAGAGACGGGGTTTCACCGTGTTAGCCAGGATGGTCTCGATCTCCTGACCTCGTGATCCGCCCGTCTCGGCCTCCCAATCCATGGTAAATTCTTGTCTTGGCTTAGGTTCCCTAGGAAATGGACTCTGAGATGGGAAACCCCTCTGTGCAGGGGTTTGTATTCATGCAATCCCCTCTGGTGTTGACCAGAGGAGTGGGAAAAATGGGAGAAGAGAGAAAAATTGAATTGTGGCACAGATGCATCAGAGGCTCAGTGGATATCGTGGGGAGCTCTGGAGCTGGGAAGGTTCTTCAGAGAATACCCAAATCAGGTTAAAGGGGCCAAGTGTCTTAATCCCCATATCAATGAGTCATTTCATGTGGACTGCTTCTGCGGAGGAAGCAACATTTGGCAAGGCAGCTTCCTTCAGGCAAAGGCATTTCTTACAGAAAGAGTCAACAATAAATTCTCAGCAGTCAATGCTGAAGGCAGCTTGGAGAAAAGGTTCCTTGGTAGATGTCTTAATCAGTACAGGCTGCTATAACAAAAATACCATAGACCAAGTAGCTTAAACAACAGAAATGTATTTCTTACCGTTCTGGAGCCTGGGAAGTTCAAGGTCAAATTGTCAGCAGATCTGGTGTCTGGTGAGAGCCTGCCTCCTGGTTGGCAGATTCTGTGTCCTTGTCATAGCCTCACATGGCAGAGTAGAGAGAGAAAGCAAGGTGTCTTCTATCTTTTTCTAAGGACACTAAACCCATTCATGAAGACTTCACCCTCAAGGCCTCTAACTACCTCCCAAACCCCATCTCCTAATTCTATTGCATTAGGGAATTAGGATTTCAACATGTGAATTTTGGTGGGACATTAGCATTTGTTCAATAGTGTTGATATTGAGTGGTACACTGCAGCATCCACTACAGTGGAGTGCCTTCAGAATTCTGGTTATTCTCTTTTCTTGGGAAATTTATAAGAGGAAGACAAGTAGAATTAACTGTAGGTCCTACCTGATTGCTCAAATAAGAAATCATTCAAGTTACTCAAGACTGTAACTCATAATTCCCCTTCTTCACTACCATGTCTAGACTCCTTCCCCTCCACTAGAGCCTCTGCTGGTCTATGTGACTTACAGAAGGCATGACCCAAACCTGAGGATCAGACACTGAATATTGTGCCCGCTCAGGACATGGCACCTGAACTCTTCTATTTACTGTCAGACTGGGGGAGGAGTGGCAAGAGATGATCCATTAGATCACATAGGCGCCCAACTTAGTCTTCCTTATTAGCACTGCATAACAGCAGCCTTACCTCCCCCGATGATGGTCAGAGTGAGTATATCATTGCTTTTACTTGTTTGCTATTCTTCTCACACAAGGGGTCTGCAGGGACTGAGCAGTAGACATAACATAAAGTCCAATCAAACTCTCGCTGTTTTCCTTGTGGAAGCACTCCCTCTCCGGAAACCAGGAATTCTAGACCTACAGGTTACAGAGACATGCTGGAGGATAGCACCCCATGTTTTTAATGATCTCTGTTTAATTTGGTGATCTCTGAGGCACACTCTTGTGAATCAAGTTAACTCCTCAGCTTTATCTTCAAAAGGTCATTCAATTGTTCCATTAGGCTAGTATATTTTGGGTTGTGTATTTTGTGATAGAATCCACATACCTCATGGTTCCCATGAACACGCATCTACTGCTGTACCATCTATGCTATTGGTCCAAGACAATATTGGGTAGTATTCTTAGTTCTGTCTTGTGAATCACTCTTTAAGCCTTCAGTTGTCCTGGCCAGGGTCTTGAAGGCAGGAAAGGCAAACCGTACCAAAATATGTGTCAATTCTAAATGAGATAAATTGTTGTTCCTACCAAGGGTGAAAGTTGTCCTATATTAGTTTCCTGGGGCTTCAGTAACAAACTACCACAAACTGCATGGTTTAAAACAACAGAAAATAGGCTGGGTGCAGTGGCTCACGCCTGTAATTCCAGCACTTTGAGAGGTCGAGGAGGGCAGATCACCTGAGGCCAGGAGTTCAAGACCAGCCTGGCCAACATGGCGAAACCCCATCTTCACTAAAAATACAAAAATTAGCTAGGCATGGTGGCGGGTGCCTGTAATCCGGGCTACTCAGGAGGCTGAGGCAGGAGAATCGCTTGAACCCGGGAGGCAGAGGTTGCAGTGAGCCAAAATTACACCATTGCACTCCAGCCTGGGTGACAAGAGTGAAACTCTGTCTCAAAAAACAAACAAGCAAAACAAAAACAAAAACAGAAAATTATTCTCTCATGATTCTGCAGGCCAGAACTCTAGAATCAAAGTGTAGGCAAGGCCATGCTCTCTCTCCTAGCATCTGGTGGTTGTCAGCAATCTTTGGGCTCCTTAGTTTAAACTGCGTAACTCAAATCTCTGCTTCTGTCATCACATGGCCATCTTCCCCACCCCCATCCCCCACGTGCCTTTGGGGCACTTCATTGGACTCCTTTCTCTGTATATGTCCATCTCTGTGTCCCTTCTCCTCTCCTTATAAGGGTACCAGTCAGATCAAGAGTATAACCTACTTCAGTATGACCTCGCTTTAGACTATATCAATTATATCTGCAAAGACCCTATCTCCAAATGTCATTACACTCACAGAAACCAAGTGTGAGGACTTCAGCATAACTCAGGGACACAATTCAATCCACTATGCTCCAATATAATCAACTTGCCACCAAGTGGCTGACTACTCTCCCTGAGGGAAACGCTGAAGTGAGGGGCTCAGGATTGGTTTCTGTTGCTGGAAGGGTGGACATCTGGCAGCAGCAGTGGCTAGATCAGCCTGGGGAGTAGAAACACTTGATGTTGGACCCATGCATAGCTTTGTCCCTGTCACCAGGGCTACTTCATTCTCGAGGCCATGGCACAAGCACTGAAGTGGCCAATGGCAGAGATCAGCTGAGGTCAATTGTTTACGTCATACTGTTGGGCTATTTAGAAGTTCCTACATCCTTCTCAGAGGGATAGGTGTTACGTTACAGTTGAATAAATAAACGTGAAGGTTATGCCAACTACCAAGTATATTGTTCTGATTTCAGATTCAGGGCTGAGAGAAATTACCCCTGATCGGATCCATAGACTCGGTGGACACCCCATGAGCTGGATCTAGGTCAGGACCCCTTTTATACCTGACTTCTTCATGTCTTCATCCTAAAGCAGGGATCATTTGTCATTTCAACTCTCTGTATATCAATGATAACCTGATCTCTGTGACTAACAGTCCTCAATATTGTTGGTTTCCCCCTTTCCCTACTGGTAAATGGTTTTTCGTCATTTGAGTAAGGACTAGGGACATTACTACTGAGGGCTATGATGCTGTAGGATCCTTACTCCTAGTTACCTAGTCTTTGATTAGCCTGGCGGGTTTCGGTAAGAAAAGTGTCTATCTCTTGGAACCCTACAAAGACCACATCCTATTACACGTCACCATAGCCACTCTTAGCTGCCAGTCTACCCTGCTATCTGTTCCAATATCTGTGCCCACTTTGATTCTGATGATTAAATGATACCTCCTGGCTTCTGTTATTTTGGAATCATCCTCATTGCTGTCAGTGAGTTCAGTTCTCCAGTAACAATTCCAAACTTAGAGAGAAGAGTTTCTCAGTGATGCTGCTATCTGTCTCATGAACAAATTCTTTACTGTCTAACAAATGGAATGTCCTCAAGGCCCTCCTGTAAAATCACATGGCCTTATAGGTTTTCGAGGGTGCTTTGTTTTGCTTTTGGCTTTATATAGTGTATCCACTTTCACATGCCCACATCTCTAAACTTTTTGATCCTTTTCTTTGCTGTTGGCAATTCTGGCATCTCTACTTTATTTGGCGGGTGCTATTGAATTTTCTAGGCATCCAAGAACAAGCCTAGCAGTGTATTAACATTATTTCCTGGGGTGGTTGCTCAGTGATTAAATCATGTAATGTACAATGTGTTTCCAAATTTTAAAAAGTCTCCCTCATTCAAATTATGACTGACTGGTTTGACTCAGCACCTTCAGATGCGCTCCCTATGTCTTCTGCCACCTCTGCCTATGCTTGTTGACCAGGCCCTGCAGCTTCGCAGTACTCTCTAGAACATTTTTTTGGTATGAGATTGGTGCAAAAGTAATTGCAGGTTTTGCCTTTGCCATTACTTTTAATGGCAAAACAACAATTACTTTTGCACCAGCATAATCTTTTTGGGGGACTGTTCATTGAATCGGTAGTTTAATATAGGGAAAATTGAGTTTTTATTCAGGAATAGTTTATTTCTTTCCATTTGTTTAGGTCTTCTTGATGATTTTTATCAAAATTTCATAATTTGCTTTGTTAGGGGTTTCTACAAACCTTTTAATAGAATTATTCCTAGTTATTTTTATATTTTTATTTGTCACTGAAAATATCTTTTTTTAATTGTTATTTATTTATTTTTTTTGAAATGGAGTCTTGCTCTGTCACCCAGGCTGGAGTGCAGTGGCACGATCTTGGCTCACTGCAACCTCTGCCTCCCAGGTTCAAGCAATTCTCCTGTCTCAGCCTCCCAAGTAGCTGGGATTACAGGTGCAAGTCACCATGCCTGGCTAAGTTTTGTATTTTTAGTAGAGATGAGGTTTCAGCATATTAGTCAGGCTGGTCTCTAACTCCTGACCTCAGGTGATCCACCCGCTTCGGCCTCTCAAAGTGCTGGGATTAAAGGCGTGAACCATGGCGCCCAGGAAAATATTTCTTTTTAAACTGTTTATAACTGCTTGTTCCCAATGCAGAAATACAACCAACTTTTCTATATTTTCATTATCAAAAAACTTCTCAAACTTTTTGTTAAATTTCTTACTTTTTCTGTAGCTTCTTTTAGATTTTCTTCATATAAAATTATATCACTAAAAAATGAGAATTTTGATTCTTCTTTTTCTTATTGCTTTTATTTTTTTCTTATTTGATTGAACTATAGATCCTATAATCAGTGGTTGAACAGAAGTGAGGGTAACAGGTATCCTTATCTTTTTCCTAATCTTAAAGGAAATGCCTTCAACATTACACTGTTAGGTTTAGTGTTTGTTCTAATTTTTTTATTTATTTGTTTTTACTTGCCTTTTATAAAATTAGTGGCTTCCTTCTATTACTAATATGCTAAAACATTTTTTAAATTATCTATATATATATTGAACTTTTAAAAATGCCTTTTCAGCATCTATTAGGATAATCATCCACCTTTCTCTCTTTAATAATGTAACACATGACATTAATTGATTTTCTATTATCAAACTAACATTGCATACCTGGGATAAACTCACCTTACTCATGATGTACTAACTTTTTATGTATTGTTACATACAGATTGTTAATATTTTGTTTAATTACTAATCTTTTACATTTTTGTTTAAAAGTGTGGTTGTTGTGTCATTTTTATTTATGTGACAGTTGTAGTCAGGTTTGGGCCTAAAAATGCTGAACTCATAAAATGGGATAGATGTGTCCCTTCTTTCTCTGTTTTCTGGAAGAGTTTTATAAAAAAAAACTAAAATTATTATTTTTTCCTTGAAATTGTGGTAGAACTACTCTATAAAATTGTCTGGGTTTGATGTTTTCTTTGTGGGAAATTGTTATTGACTTTGAATCATCTTTGCTCAAGGATAATATGTATTTCTTACTATTTTCTGAGACATTAAGGGACTGGCAGGTGAATCATAGTACTATTACTTTACCAAATTATACCAGCATCATTATCTATGAGAAAGAATATACTTACTGAAGTTCTATGAACAGTAGCTGGAAAGTACTGAATATTTTTGTTTCTATGGCAGAATTCCTTGCATCTCATTAGATATTACTTTGCAATTTACAGTCAGCAACAAAAAATAAATTAATATTATCTGTGTATTTTGTATATTTGGATTTGCAGAGTAGTGACATTAGGACAGAAGATAAATTTCCTGAGTAGTAAAACTGTATTGGCATTATTGCTGATTCAGACTGATTTTCAGATTTTTAAATCATTTTTTTATTTGTGTACGGCTTCATTTTCTTTTCACCATTCTCTGGATATGATAGCTAAAACTGGACTCTCCTCCCTGGATGTGGGTAGACTATGTAAGGTCTACGGTCTCCTTGCTATATTTAGGTACATATCTGTCATTCTGATTTTCCAGTCTGACATATAAAGAGCTTGGAAGTCATCACTCCTCTTCTCACAAAAAGATAAAAACTGAACAAACTGAAAATCAACAACTCTTCTTAGAGGCATCAGATAATTGAGAGCACAGGGCAGACCGCTGCTGCAAACACTGGAGAGACAGTTACATACTAAGAATCGTAGTTTACAGGAGCTGAAGCTGAGGAGCAGAAACCAGAGGCTGGAGCCAGTGCTGGTAAGAACATTTAAACTATAATTGACAAATCGCCAGAGGCTTAGTGTGGATAAACTTGAGAGTTACAAACTCTGGGGGCCCAGCTCTGGGAGGGCCCACATATTCTTCCTTTTACCTCCAAGAGCACCGCCATGTTATTTTGTGGAAGACTGGAGAAAAAAATCCCAATCTTTCTGGCAGAGGGAGTAACAATTTTTAAATACACCCAAAGCTCTCTGCTCTCCTTAATAAAAGCCTGCCCTCAAGGGAGATTGTCTTGCCAGAGCCTAATCTAGGGAAAGGGAAATACCCAACTCCAGCCCCCTTTAGCCTTCCCTTCTCACCTAAGGGATGAGGAAAAGCTGAGAAGCACTTGTGAAAGTCACAGCGCAGGGCACAGCCTCACTATAAAACTAGGACTTCATTATAAAATTACAGAATGGTTATCTTCTTCCATGCTTTACCACAACATCAATAGGACTCCTATATAATAATGATGGATTATGAGAATAACTGCAGGGCTCAGAAGATATTTATGGAGTCTCTAGGGAAACACAAAGACAACAAGAGAAACAAAAACCAAGAGACTGAAAAAGAATTCCAGCCTCTGACACCTACAGCTACAGCCAACATTAAACATGGCCTAGCTCTTAGATAGATCAAACTAATTCTCATATTGCATTGAATGTGTGTGATCACTCCAATATTGACTCAAAGAGGCAGTTTTTGACACTGTTATTGGGATTTGTTTTGTTTTTGTTGTTGTTTTTTACCAGTGGTGCTAGTAAGTCACATCCTACATTTTATACATTTCATCTTACTTTTGGCTCTGCTTATTGGATATTTATGTTTGTTAATGATCAGTCTCATTTTAAGGTTTCTTGGCTCTACCTTGACATTGTCTATTCCATGGACATCTGTCATTGTCCATTCCAGTTTTATGTTGTCTGAATTAGATGAGCATATTAACTGTATTTGTCTTTTAGATCTGTAAAGTTCTAGGAGCTCCTCTCTAAGCTGAATCAAGCCGATTAATAGTCCTCCCACTTACTCATCTCCAGTTATTTTTGGTCACGATGATAAAAATTTCCATAAGAGAGACTTTCTCAAGCTTCCTTGTTTAAAAGCTTGCTGAAGTTCAGATATATTGGGACAGTGTAAGTAGAATATACAATTAGCAAATTCCAATATAGAAAGCGACATGAGTGTAGAGTGACAGATACATACTGATTTCAACATTTGGCAACTTCAAGTTCTCCCTAATCTGGTTGTTGTTTTCATTTTCAACAATGAGTAAGAATAAAGCCATACTGGGTCTTTGTGATAGATGAGAAAATTATAAAGAATTTTAGAAGACAGGATTCTAATAAAAATATGTCTAAAAATATTGATAAAATAACATATATAGGCTTTGGAGGAGTTATGTCTATTTTTATCAGGAGAGAATCAACATATATGTAGCTTACAGATGTTCCAGGTTTGAGAGGGGCTACCATGGTTGTTAGTATAACAGCTCTGCTGCTTCCAGCTACCATTTAGACTTTGAGAAACTGACTTAGCCCCTATTAATTTCCATATCTGTGAAATGTAGATAGTAATAGCTCCTACCTCAAGCATTGCTGTGATGATGCCTACTGGAATATAGCAAGTGAACAGTATATGTTACTTCTATCAATTTTCACAGAAACAGGGATGTCATGGTATGGACCATATTTCTGGAAGATAAGTAAAAATTGGCGTGGATGACAGGCAAGTAGGATGGTTAAGGAAGAATACTAAGAATACTAGTATTAGCATAAGAATACTAACACTAATACCAAAAGGTATCAGGATCTAGTTGCAGCTGGACAACAAAATTCAACAACTTGGGCTAGACTGTCTTGATTATAAAGCTTTTCAAGAGCACACAACTGAATGGAGATGAGACTTGGCATGGTAGGGTGGGCAGTGGTGAGGGTCCATAATAGGAAATTCTAAGGAAACTTCCCAGGAGGAAATGAAAAGTTGCTTCATTCTTCCCATTTTATTACACAGCATTCCATTTCAGGATACCTCAAAATTCTATTGTGAAAAGAAATGACAACTTTTTCTAGAGATAACCCAAAGTAGATTAAAACCCCGTCTCTACTAAAAATACAAAAAAAATTAGCTGGGTGTGGTGGCGTTGCCTGTAGTCTTAGCTACTCAGGGGGCTGAGGCAGGAGAACTGCTTGAACCTAGGGGTGGGGAGGTTGCAGTGAGCCAAGATCATGCCACTGCACTCCAGTCTGGGCAACAGAGCAAGACCTCTCTCAAAATTAAAAAAAAAAAAAAGAAAGAAAAACAAAACCACCAAAAAACAAACAAAAAACAAAAACAAGCAGAAACCACACACACACACACACACACACACACACACAAACCAACAAAACAGAATGGCAACTCTCTAGGAAGAAAAGTTAACTATAAACTACCTAATAAGAAAAGTTGTCCAGTCAATGGTCCTAGCTATCCAAGACTCTAAGTCATCACTCAGCCAGGGTCCTTGGAGTAAATGAGTAAACATGAGATGATAGGCCCATGGGCCTATCTAACTTGTTTTAGGATCAAGAACCCAATAATGCTGCCATTTACTGCTAAATTGCCTTAGCTATTTTGTTATAACCTGCCTATCACCCTTTAGTGGATGTCTTAGCTAAATATGGATGCTGACACAGAGGCTAAGAGGGAGCTTGTGGGGACCCCGAAATTTTTGGAAGCATGATGCTAACGTGATGTTTTTTAAATTCCTTCAAATGCATTAGAAAAAAAACTTGTGTAAGATCCTCTGTAGTATTAAGAGTTACATGATATTTTTTAAAAATTTTAATGCAATTTTCCATTTTTCCTTGCTTTTTATTGGTCATGAACTTTTTCCAATCCATCTACTATCTATGAGAATATTAAGATTATAATGAAACAGTACAAGAAAACACTGCTCAGCTTTGACTTCAAAAGTAAACTCCCCAAAACTGCCTAAAAGAGCATAAAGTTTAATAAGTGATGGGTGGAATGCCTCAGTTGGGAGATAAAGGATGTGTTTGCCTGGAGGCTGGAGGCCTGTGAGGAATCTTTTGGACTTGGAAGAGAAGAACAGAATTAGTATTCAGAGTCTGCACAGCCTTTGCTCTGTCAGCACCAGGCAGCACTAAGGAACCTTTTGTGAGCCAAGCCAATGGTGCCCATGGGCCATCCTTGCCCTCCAGCTGAGCGCCCACTGCAGGTGTCTGCATTGCCCATTGACTGTGCAGCAGGAGAGTCCCCTGCTGCCCTAACATGGTCAACTTGTCTAAATTACTCCAGTAAGCAACCAACCCATATGCCTAGGATACTTCGAAGCCCCCCAGATAGAGAATGGTTTTAAGATACTTAAGGAAGCAGTGGAGATACGGAAAGTTTTGGGTGGTATTGTTTAGATTTATCTCAAAAACCCTTCACCTGCCCCACCACCAGCCCCCAGAAGAGGGAGCGGTGAAGCCTTTGGCCCTGACAAAGGAATCATAATAACCATGAAAGAGCACAGACTTTCTTTTATCCCGCTGTGTCTGTTTTCCTACTATTCTGCTGTGAATTTACTCTAAAAAAAAATGCTAATGGATTTGAAGTGGACATGAGTGGCAGAATATTTAATATCAGAGAGGACATATAACTTGGTAGAAGCACATTATTTAATATTTAAAAATACACATCATGAATCCAGGATCATCGTATTCTTAGGTTTCCAGCTTTGAGCGAACTACTCATATAAGCCTGTGTTTTCTTATTTGTGAAAGGAAAATAATGCTGTCCTCAACCTTATGAGACTTAAATGGGATATTACACCCACACACCCATATATAGAGCCACACAGTAGACCTGGTCACATCGTGCTCATCTGTTATCAATATGCTCATTTGAATTTGTTGAGCACATATTATCTTCAGCTGCTGTGAATTGCCTGTAATGGAGATAAAATTCTAAGATACCAGCAAGCAGAGGGATGCCTTAATGTTCCTGGATCCCCAGTATTCACATGTCTGAGGGCTGCTTTCCCTCGCAGGAGGAGTGCACTAAGGAGAAAGTGCTAATGGACTACTGATTTCGTATCCATTCTGTGCTATTTTAAGAGTGTGCACAAGATATTCTATGGCCCTGGAAATCTATTTGGAACTCCAGCCAATAACTATGTCACCTTGGTCTCAAGTTTTGAGTGAGTCGGGAAATGAGAGATTTTGTACAAAATGTTTCATTTAATGAAGATCTGCTTTTGAATATGTTATTCTATGTGTAATAGGTACATAGTAAATTAGAAGGTAGAAATGCAAATACCCTGTTTTTGTCCTTGAGAATCTTACAATACAGTGGGAGAAACTTATTCAGTACTTTCCAAACATTCAAAATAATCATAAGGCAAGGAGATTTAGTTTTTTTTCAGTGTTCAGTTCTTCTGGACACACATCCTAAATCAAAACTGTCATTTTTAAAAAGACAAAACTTACAAATATCCTTTCCTGAGTACATTTTCAATGAGGTTGCAATAAAAGGTAAAAAAAAAAAAAAATGTATACAAAAGAGTAGACTATCCAGTGCAGAAGAAACAGATCTCAGGCCTCTACCTATAACTTATTCATCACATGGTCAGTCAAAACCACAGCTTTGAGGGAAGAGGCAAAGAGGAAGAACGCTCTAATTTTACCAGAGCTAAAACCATAAAAGTGTCTTCTTCAGAGTAAAAAGAGAGAGAGAGAGGAGAGAAGGGAGACAGAGAGAAAGAGAGAGAGAGAGAGAGATAAAGGAAGGAAGGAAGGGGGAAAGGCTGGCATTCTTTTACTTGCTAATTTGTAAGTGCAATTAAGGTTAAAGTCATACTTCCCTTCACAAGAAAACATGACCCAAAGCTGAATGAGCAAGAAAGCTTTGTTTGTAAAGAACTTTTCAAGATGCTGTTTTTCTCCTGGAAAATGTGGTTTATCTAATTGATGGCTGAGGAAAACCATCTTTTTAAACTTCCCACTCAGTGACTCACTCTGGGGTGTGTCTGCCTTGTAGCATCCTGTGAGATCCAGTAATCTAAATTGGCATGACCCAGGCAGCCCCAACCTCATGCGTCAAGCCGAGCTACCGGCGCTGGGAAACCAGAGAGAGCCCGGTTTTCTAAACAGAGTGGTTAACAAAATTGCATGTTATGAAATGGGGTTTCATCCTTTAAAGGATCATTACCTATTTTTAAAAAGAACCTGTCGAATAATTCCTATCACCCCCAGCTGTCTACAGTTGCCAGGTAATTATCCCAACGGAAGTGCAAGTATTATTTCCTTAGGGTTTCTTCATGTTTACTTTGAAGAGAATTTCCATGCTGCCAACAGTTGCATTGAATGGAGGCGAAATGGAGAATCTGGACATGTTCTTCTCCAAACTTAACTTGAGACGCCGACAAAGCATTATGAATTCTGAACCAGACAGCCAATGGGACATCAAAATCTGGGGAAATAAATGCAACACTAGTCTGAAAGTCTTAGCCATTATATAGTCTTGCCCAGTACAGCAACTGATCCGTTTTTGACAGCTAAAAATTTGTAATCACCAGAGTGTTGTAGCTGATGTGTATGAAAGTACAATGTGCATGGTGGACCTTAGAAAAGAACAAAATAAGGGCATTAAGTTTTCCAAAAGAAGAGATGTGTGTGCATAGATGGCTTAGGGGAGTTATCGGTGGAGGGTGTCCAGGTTCTTGGCTTTTTGAAGAAAGAATTGGACAAAACACACAAACAAGGTAAGAAAATAATAAAGCAACAAAAACAGAGATTTACTGTAAATGAAACCACACTCCACAGGGTGGTAGCAGGCCCGAGCAAGTGGCTCAAGAGCCCAGTTAAATAATTTTCTGGTGTTTAAATACCCTCTAGAGGATTCCCATTGGTTACTTGGTGTACGCCAGATGTAAATGAAGGGGATGAAGTAAGGTTACAAAGTTATTTACTTGGTGTACACCCTATGCAAATGAAGAAGATGAAGTGAGGTATGCAAATGAAGATGATGAAGTGAGGTTACAATGTTATTAGTTGGTGTACACCCTATGCAATGAAGAAGATGTTTGCTGCCATAGCTGAAGTAGAGTTACAAAGTTATTTACCTGGGCTTAGAAAGTTTAATTCCATTTAAATTAGTTCTAGGAAGACATTAGGTTCTCTGCCTCCAGACCCTATTTTCTGTCTCACGGGTTTCTGGAGGAGAACAGAGAAGATAAGGGGTTAGAAATAATGTTAAGCCATCTTTTCTGAAAAAAAATAGTCTACCTTCTTTATTATCTTTATTATCTGGGTATATCCTATGAGAATGTGACAAGATAGTACTTTGGATTCTTTGAAATTTATTTAACCAAACTTCCAGGGTTAATTATTTGGAATAAGATGTAGAGGCTGCCAAGTGAGACAACAAAATATAAGTGTTACGTTGGACTGGAGAGCCTTTACTCCAATCCTCAAAGATTAATGAATGAGATAAGGAAGGGTCTTGGAGAGAATAAATTGAACACCAGATCAATTATACCAGATAGTTTAAGTTTTATTTGAGCTGCTTAAGTCTGTATGGGATTTCCTTTTGGGGAGGTGGCAAGGTAGGTTGTCTTTAACTTCTCTCCCCTCTCTTACGTGATTAGCACTAAGATGAAAATGTAGTAGACATTGGGTAACACAAAGTTAGAGAAGGAAATGAGTTGAAAAAAAATAGCATTTCTATGTTAGATAAAAGAGGTGTGACAAGAAAAGATCTCAGTGTTGGAATGGGTTAAACAGTATGATCACAACCTGAGAATTCTAGGAATCTTATTATAATGTGCAAATGATGAGCCTCTAGCCACTTCAGGCAGCATTTTCAGCACATTAGGGTGTTTAAAGCAATCACCACATTATAGGCCTAGGAGGATTCTCCAGAGATTTAGGCTTGAGAAAACATATGTTTTTTGGTTTTTTGGTGTTTTCCTGACTTCTCATTAGCAACAGTGTAATTTTCACTGCTCTTCCATCCAATAAACATCACAATTATATCCCCAGATCACAATGATCAGCTCTGGTGACAGATGTGGAAACTCATGGTCACCATGAGAGACTGTGAAGTCTGTCTCAGTCATAGTTGGCTGCTGGAAATGAAGAGAAAGGACTGGCAAAGTACTCTATTGTGGATACAGACAGAAGTCCTTTAGGACTGTGAATGTCTAGCGAGTCCTTTATACTAGCTTTTGAAACTCCTTCTTAATATTTCCAAAAAGCATTATCTGTTTTTTTCTGAAAGCATGACATGCATACTACTGGTAGTAGGCAAGATGATTTTATGTGGTACATGATCACATTAAAAATAGAATAATGATGAGTTTAGAGAGAGAATTCAGATAGGGAAATAGTAGGTGATAACAATACCAACGGTACTATGGATATGGTAAGAATCACACAATTTTTGGGTGAATAGCTGAAATCTGTCCTGTGCTATACTTTTTGTTAGGTGTGTCTCATAGTTGTATAGATGGCAATCTCTAGACTCAAAATTATGAAATCCTAAGAAACTGGAAAATGAGCAAAGCTGGAAACTCGAACTTGATCATACATGCCTTCCCTGCAGACTGACAGAATTACATTTCTTATGGAGAACCACAAGTCCTTAGTAACTAATCACATACCATGAGATTCTTATTAGAAAGGGAGAGTGGGTTGGGGGAATGTCTACTTTGGTAAACTGAGCTGGACAAACTTCCTAAACCAGTGATGGTAGATGTTATTCAGTTCCAAGTTCAATTTTATTATCCCTGGATTATTGTTAATTTTGTTTAAAAGTGTGTTGTACTAGCAGAACTGCATTTGCACATATGTTTCCAACCCACCTGGATATGACCACATGTGTTTCGATGCAATCATTCAGATACAAGAGTAAAGTTAATCAATCAGCAAACACAAATCAAAGTCCATCTTTCCCATTTCCCAAAAATGATAAATGTTTTCAGCAATTCCAAGCCTGATGAAATGAGATTGGATGGGGGGAAAGGAGACAAAGAGAGAATAATTTATTCTACCAATATATGCCATGAGAGAAAAAATATAATTTCTGTCAAGTAATTAGGGTGTTATGAAATTGTCCACTGACTTAGACACAAGCACTTTCCTCACCAGAACTGCTCTACCACTCTCTCTCATCCCAATCCAGTCAGAACTTGTTTAGTGAGAAGGTACCTCCCTGAAAATTGTTGATGTATTGATGATGACTGTGGTGTGGCTGGTGCAAGTTCACTGATCTCAGATAGTCCCTATGAGTAGGTTTTAAGTAGGGATGAGAGACAGGAAGAGCTGAGTAGCTGAAGCATTAGAAAACAGAACACAGCTTTCCTCATGTCAGCCACAAGATCTGATCATGAAGGTCTTGGATTATATCGTGATGTTTCTTGGACTGTAGAGAAGTGAAAAATACATTGCTGCTAATGAGTAGTCAGAACAAACACTGAGGAATCAAGGAACCTTAGTTTTCTCAGGTTCAAATCTCCAGAGGTTTCTCCAGTCTAGGTGATGATAACCACCCTAAAAGATAGAATGATGAAACACGCAGAGAGTATCACAGCAAGGTTGTGAAACAGAAACATTTATAGACTCTTAGCTGTGTCTGAAAGACTGTCAGATAGTAAGGTTTGAGCTACAAGATTTGAAAAACCTGTTGCCCAGTTGTAGACGCGAAGAGGAGATTCACATTGACTTTGGTTTACCTCTCACATGTAAAAAGCTTGGAAGTAATCACTCCTATCTTAAAAACAAGAAAGAAATCTGAGAAGACTAAAATATCAATGACTTCTGTTAGAATCATCAGGGACTTGATCTCACAAGACAGACCATCACCTCGAAATCTGAAGAGATGGACGAATACAAGTAATTGCAGCTGAAACTTTTGTACCAGAAACAAAAGCTCTTGAGATGTAAACTGATAAGAATGGTTAAATGTGAATTTTAATGAATTCTTTGAGATTGAGTGTAGATTAGCTTAAGAGTAAAAATCCTGCTAGGCCAGTCTTAGTTTTCCCTACACTTCGCTGAGTTTTAACTTCAGGATCCCCAGTGGTTTCTCACAATGAAGCCTGGAGAAGAAGAAACATCAGATGATCATACTAACAGTTTCACAAAAAGCATTTGACAAAATCTAATACCCATGCATGGTTTAAAAAAATAAAAACCTCTCATCAAACTAAGAACAGAGGGAAACTTTCTTAACCTGTTAAAGAACATCTATGAAAAACCTATAGCTAACATCATACTAAATGGAGAGAAAAATAGATACTTTCCTCCTAGTTGGAAAGAAAGCAAAGATATTCTCCCTTACCACTTCTATTCAATATTGTTCTGCAAGTCCTAGGTAGTGTGACAAGATTTGTAAAAAGAAAACAAAAGGTATAAATATTAAGAAGGAAGAAGCAAAACTGTCTTTTTCCACAGATAATAAATTTTAAAAATAAATAAAATAAAAATAAATGAAATTGTAAAAATAAAATAGAAAATTAAAAAGTAACAATAAAAAAGTAGAAAATGAAACAAAAAATAGAAAAAACCATCTTGGAACTAATAGCAGATTATAGCAAGTTTGCAGGATACTAATTAATATATAACAGTTCACTGTTTTCCTATATACCAGCAATGGAAATGTTGGAATTTTCAAAGAAAAACACAATACCATTTATAATAGCATGAAAATAAAACACTTACATAGACATTTAAGAAAATATGTACAGAATCTCTATGCAGAAAACTGTAACACTGTAATTTTAAAAATCAAAGAAGATCTAAATATATAAAAAGATATTCCATGTTCATGGATTGGAAGACTCAATTTTTTTTTTTTCCTTTGAGATGGAGTCTCACTCTGTCACCAGGCTTGAGTGCTATGATGTGATTTTGGCTCACTGCAACCTCCAACTCCCTGGTTCAAGCGATTTTCCTGCCTCAGCCTCCAAAGTAGCTGAGATTAAAGTCACGTGCCACCATGCCCAGCTAATTTTTTTATTTTTAGTAGAAACAGGGTTTCACCATGTTGGCCAGGATGGTCTTGATCTCCTGACATCATGACCCACCCACCTCGGCCTCCCAAAGTGCTGGGATTACAGGCGTGAGCCACCGTGCCCAGCCAGAAGACTTAATATTTTTAAGCTGTCCATTCTTCTCAACTTAGTCTAGATATTCAATGCAATTATAGTCAATATTCCAGCAAGCTATTTTATGGATATTGAAAATCTAATTCTAAAGTTTATATCGAACAGCAAAATACATGGAATAGTCGATGCAATACTGAAAAAGAACAAAGTCAGAAGACTGACAATGCCCAATTTCAAGATTTGATATAAAGCTAAATTAAGACAGCATTGTAATCATGAAAGAATAGACATTAGATTAATGGTACAGCATAAAGAGCGCAGAAATAGTCCCATACTGTTATAGTCAACTGATTTTTGACAAGAGCAAAGGCAATTCAATAGAGAAAGAATAGTCTTTTCAACAAAAGATACTGAAATAATTTAACATCCATATGCAAAAATAAATAAATCTAGACAGGAATTACACCTTTCTCAAAAAAATCTAAAAATGAATCATTGATCTAAATATAAATCATAATACTGTATAACTTCTGGAAGAAAACATAGGAGAAAATCTGGGAAACCTTGGGTTTGGTGAGTTTTTAAATGCAACACAAAACCACAATCCATGGGCAAAAAAAAAGTTGTCTTTATTAAAATTTAAATGTTTTGATCTGTGAGAGGCAATGTTAAGACAATCAAAAGACAAGGCATGAAGTAGAAGGAAATATATACGAAACACTTATCTGATAAATAATTTGTTTGTAAAACATGTAAACAATTCTTGAAACTCAACAAAGAAAATAAGCAACCTAATTAAGAAATAGGCAAAAAATCTGAACAGAAACCTTACCAAAGGAGACATTTAGAGGGCAAACATGTGAAAAGATGCTCAACATTATATATCGTTAGAAAATTGCAAATTAAACAACAATGAAATACCACTACACACCCATTAGAATGGCTAAAATAGAAACAAAAAACTGGCAATACCAACTACTGGCAAAGATGGAGAGCAAAAGGAACTCTCATTCATTGCTATTAGAAATGGAAAATAACACTGAAACTTCAGAAGACAGGTTAGCAGTTTCTTACAATGCTAAAGACAATGTTACAATCCAGTCCCACAATTATGCTCCTAGGTAATTAAACAATTGAGTTAAAAACTTTTGTCTGTACAAAACCCTGCGTGCTTATGTTTATAGCAACCTTATTCATAATCACCAAAAACTGAAAGATGGTCTTCAATAGGTGAATGAATAAACAAACAATGGCATATCCATACAATGAAATACTACTATTCAGCAATTAAAAAGTAAGCTATCAAGCTGCAAAAACAAAACAAAACAACAACAACAACGACAAATATAAAAACCTTAACTGTAGCCAGATGTGGTGGTGCGCACCTATAATTCCAGCTACTGTGGAGGTTGAGGCACGAGAATGGCTTACACTTGGAAGGCAGAAGTTGCAGTGAGTCTATATTGCACCACTGCACTTCAGCCTGGGCGATAGAGTGAGACTCTGTCTCAAAAAAACAACAACAAGAAACAACAAGAACAACGACAACAAAACACCCCAAACAACAACAATAAAAAAACCTTAAATGCGTATTGCTAAGTGAAAGAAGCCAGTCCTAAAAGATTGCATACTCTGGGGGCTCCTCCCCAGACTGTGCACCTCCCATATCTGATCTAGAAGCCCCAGAGCCCCACCTTTTCCCCACCCCACCAGGGCTTGTCTGTGGACTGTGACGGGGTTTGGGGAGTGGTGGGGACTGCTGAGGCAGGTGTCAGAGGGCAGCCTGGTGCTCCTTATTCTAGGAATGAGTCAGGGCTGGGTGGCAGTGGCTGCACCAGTCAGCTGCTGTCATCCATATCACAGCCCTCTCCCCCCGTGGTGGGGAGGGAATGGTCAGGCTGGCTGCTGCCATTTTGTCCCTAAAAAAAAGAAAAGAAAGAAAAACGAAAAGGCTGTGTACATTGTATGATCCAATGACAGGGCATTCTGGAAAAGGCAAAACTATAGAGGCAGTAAAATGACCAGTAGTTGCCAAAGGTTCCAGGATAGGATGAAGCACAGATGATTTTGGGGGATTTTATCTATGATATTACAATGGTGGACATAAAACCTTACACATTTTTCAACATCCATGGAACTTTATAACCCAAAGAGTGAACACTAATATCTGCAATATTTTAAAAACAATTTAGGACCTTGGGGATCTCAGAAGGGAATACAGACTGTGACAAGAGCATCTAACTGTAATGCAAATGATGAAACAACGTCCCTGCAGGGTATGGAGGGAAGAGGTGCTGACCTAAATGTAGAGATAAGTGGAATCTAAGGCTAAAGGCAAAAGAAACTGCACATAAAAGCTATATAAGTGGGAGCTACACAATAAGATCACATGGACACATAGAGGGGACCAACAGACACCGGGACCTACTTAAGGGTGAAGAGTGGGAAGAGGGAGAGGATCAGAACAATTACATATCATTTACTATGCTTATTACCTGGGTGATGAAATAATATGTATGCCCAACTCCTGAGACACAGTTTGCCTAAATAACAAACTGCTTATGTACTCCTCAACCTAAAAGCTTTTTTTTAAATGAAGAAGTAAAAAGGCTCTACAAGACAGTGAATCACTTCACTTGTAGGAAAAGTCACAGTGTTAAATATTTTATGGCAACTGAGAAGAATGCAGGATAGGTATTTTTGTGCTCACTAGAGAAATATAAATCTTCTGAAATTTTCACACATTTTTTGCATTCTATTTGATATATTAAATTCATATATAATTTTTTAAAAAAGTTTTCAAGGTTGAGGGGACAGATTTGACCAAAATCCAGTGTTAGCGAATATCCTGGGCTTTCCCATTGTTCACATTTTGGAACTTCCTTTTGCCCAGTAACTGTTTTTCATTCCCTGTATCTTTCTTGTTCTTAGTTCATTCACCCATTTTGGTGCATTTTATTGTCCAGTTACTTTCTAATAAAAACTGCCTCCCGGGTTCACACCATTCTCCTGCCTCAGCCTCCCGAGCAGCTGGGACTACAGGCGCCCGCCACCTCGCCCGGCTAGTTTTTTGTATTTTTTAGTAGAGACGGGGTTTCACCGTCTTAGCCAGGATGGTCTCGATCTCCTGACCTCGTGATCCGCCCGTCTCGGCCTCCCAAAGTGCTGGGATTACAGGCTTGAGCCACCGCGCCCGGCCTACAGAGTAAAGGTCTTTATGTGCTGAGTCTGAGAGCCAACCATAGCAATTCCATGATGTTTGGATGATTGTAGGCTTTACACACACATTCCAGACACTCCCCAGGCCCTATTGCAAGCACAATTAAAAACATCCTTATGTGATAGAACAGCATTCCTCCTTGGAATTGTGACTAGTTGTGGAGAGTTGTCATGGGTGCATAAAAAAAAGAATTTTTGAAGGTAGAAAGGGAAATCCCAGTTCCTCTTTTGATGGATTTAAATATAAGATGTAAGCCAAATGGAAACAAGACTTGAAAACCACTATGAGAGATGGGCAGATCACAAGATCTTTGAATTAAGAGCTCTGGACTCAAGATTATTTATTTGCTGTCTAATGCTGGATAAGTGAATTACATGCCTTCTTGGACGAGTTGTCAGACAGGTGAACATCTGGTTCACAGTATTAAATGGAAAAAAAGTTTCTCCAACTGAAATATTAATTCTAATATTTTTGAGAAACGTTTATTTGATTGTTTTTTCCTTTGTCACCACAAATGTAACAGAGATTTCAAGAATTTGGTAGGCTTGAGTCAGAGCTGGGACTGCTGAGGTTGCAAAATCTTATTGTGTATGGTTATAGGTTCTACCCAACTGTGGACCAGGTTCTACAAATTGAGGAAGAAATTTGGGTTCAGCAGCAAATCAAAGGGCATAATGTAAAGATTCTGAGTAGGTGAAGCCAATGATACCATAGATGGGGCCCATGCTAGATTTTGTCCATAAGTTCCAATAATTCTTAGAAGAAGAATGATGATGAAATAACTACCAACATTTATTAGTGTGCTACATAAGAACGATTAGTTTTGGGATTCAGTCCCTTCAACTCTGAATTTCATGGCCTGAACCCTTGTTAGATTCATACCCTCCAGTGAAATTGGAAGAGTAGAGGCAGAGCACGCATCATACAGGTATGACATTGGTAGCTCTCTTCATAGGGAAAACTAAAGAAGCATGAAGCATGGAAATAGCTCCAATTAAGCGCATTGAAAAGATGTTGTTTTAAATGAGCTTATCTCCATACATCAGCATATTAATTTTTGTTATGCTATCCTAGCAACTGTGTCAACCCCATTTTCAAACTGTAACCACAGTAACATGTGTTTAGGTACATAAGCTGATGTTCAAAATGTGAAATATGACATGTCAACTTAAACATTTTTCTAGATCAGGTTTAGTTAGTACTGTCTTGGTTGATACATTGAATTTTTGAGGCTTTTTCTGCTTCAGTAACAATTTCTATTTAATCACCATTAGAATCTTTGATCAAAGTACAGTGCATCTGGTCTTTTAGTAATACAGAGTAGGAAATGATTATTCGACACTTAACTGTAGAGACTGGCTAGGGCAAGCAGTATGAAATTACTCCAAGACATAAAGCAATTTCGCTGTGAAGATCATGTCAGGTAAGCAAACTGCTAACATCAATTAAGTTGGAATATAATAGAAAATGTAGAACTTTGTATAGTTTTGTTAGAATTATAATCTGGGAACATATTTGCACCAAATCTAAAATTTGTACACATTACTTCATTTATTTTGTTCTATAGCGACATAAATTTTATTTCATCTTGTTTAAGTTTTAAAAAATTAGTAAATTTAGTAATATAGTCTTCACTGCTTGTAAATGTTATTTTCTACTGTTCTGATAAAGTAAGTGAAATCACCCTTTCATCTTCAGCTTTAACCTTTCTTGAAAAGATATTTTATTTTTACTTCAAAATGCATCCTCAGCATATATTCTTTTTCTTTTTTCTTAACCTAGCTCTTTCACTCTGTACTAAATGTTGCAATAATTCTCTTATATGATAAAAAATGAGGTACTTTTCTACTTTTGATGGCTGAGAAAGTATTTAAAGATTTATTTTTAATTTAAAATAGCTTTAAAATGGGTAAATTCAAGTGTGAAATCAGTATTATTCAAAACAAGAGCACAACATTGGTGTACAACTATAGGAATAAGATTTTTATAAGTTAAAGTATTTTTTCATTTTTTGCTCAGATTTTTAAACAAAAAATATACTTCGCTTACTCATACAAAAACCTGTGCATTGTTTTTTTTTTTTCCCGGAGTCTTGCTCGGTTGCCAGGCTAGAGCACAGTGGTGCACTCTCGGCTCACTGCAACCTCTGCCTCCTGGGTTCAAGCAATTCTTGTGCCACAGCCTCCCAAGTAGATGGGATTATAGGCATGCACCACCACACCCAGCTGATTTTTGTATTTTTAGTAGAGATGAGGTTTCACCATGTTGGCCAGGATGGTCTTGACTTCCTGACTTCATGATCCGCCCACCTTGGCCTCCCAAAGTGCTGGGATTACAGGCTTGAGCGCATCGTGCTCTCTTTATGGTAATCTATGATAAGCATATTTCACTGTGATTTCTGGGTATATTCTATTTTTTAATCTCTTTTAAATAAGCATATTTATTACAAATATCCCTGTTAGCTCAATTTATCATGAGTTCAGATGTCTCCCAATGTTTTCCAGAAACTTTATTTCCACTATAGAGTCTCTGAGCTTTAAGGGTTTTCTGCACCAGATCTTGTGGCAGACAAGTCATTTAACACCAATGGAATGCCACATCTCCTTCTGGTAATCAAAAAAATCTTAGCATATGTCATTATTAAATTTTTTACAGTGAACATTAATTTTGATTTAGCTAGTTATTGTAACCTCAGACCATGTGTAAAATCAGAACTTAAAACTGCATCTATATGATTATCATATGTGTTATGACTAATGAAATTCACAAGGATGAACATCAACTCAGCCTTGACTTGCCAGATAAAAAACATGTTTTGTTTTCCAACAGAACTAAACATTATTGCTTTGCTAAATACTGACTGCAGACACTCAGTATTCTTCATGCCCCCTTCAGTTCTCTTGTATTTCTGGGACTGGAAGCCTGGGAGCTATACTCCCTAGACTCCCTTGCCAGCAGGGTTTTGAATTTATGTGGGGTTCCACCAAGGAGACACACTCCCACAAAATTTAGAAGGCAGACAAAGCAGAAGCCATCTCTATGACAGTGGGTTTAAGTGATGAATGTTCGGTGTAAGTGAAGTGGGTGTAAGGCATGATTGTTTGCAGTAGTTTCTGCATTCTCCTGCCATTCAACTTTCTGGATGCCATGATGGAGTTATAAAATCTCCAGCAGATTTCTGCAGGTCACTGACTTTGGATGGCAGTACCTCTGTCTCTTTGTAGCACTAAACCTACAACTAATATCTTTTGCCAGTTCAGGCTTTTAATAGTTTTGCAAGCACCTAATTCTAACCTAGCTAATACTATATTCTGGCTTTTATTGGGAATTCTACTGCCATGTGGAACTAAGGAATCAAGATCTGGCTCTTGTCACCTCTTACCGTGTAGAAGGCAAGATATTAGAATACTTTTTAGCACTTAAAATGAATATGTCAAATGTTTACTTGCAACTAAGTATGATATGCAACCTTGGTAACTTCATTGTTTTTCTGCTGTGTAATGTGATATTTTAAAAATCTTGGATTAACGCAGATTAAGTACATCCTATTTCTCTAGCAGAATGCAGCCATAAAACCCATAAAGAATGCCGGGAGCAGCTATATGAAAATTCTGAAGGTAAATAATAGCAGGTAGATTGGAGAAGATGACTAGAATTCGAAGTATTGCAAAACCTATAACGAGCTTATCTTTTTTTTTTTTTTGCTTTCCAATATCTGGGTCCAAGAAGGCCTGATACCCAGAAGTGGGTATTGATATAGAAAGAGAGAGAGCAATGGAAGTCCTCTAGTTCTGGCTCAAGATGTGGGCGTTTTTCCTTATTAAATCCTAAACACTAATGGTTATGAACAAATACTAAGTACTGAGTGAGAGTTAGTGCCCAGAAGTAGACCATAAAGAAAGGCAGATTGAGCTAAGGCAGAGAGATTAGTAGAAAAGGAGAGGTTAGAGTCTGGAAGGAAATGTTGCGATGGTGAGCAAAATCAGTAAATCCTGATTTAAGTAGAGGTAGTAAGCTCTCTACCTATTTATACTGTTTGTAGTGTGTGGATAGCCCATGACTACAGAAAATAAAGGCCAACAAGGAAATCTCACTTTGTTCAGTAAGTGAGAAAAATGCTTATCTACTCTCCTATTCCTTTACCTCCCATGAGTTTTTCCCTCAGTAAGCCAGTCACATCCCCCTATCCATCTGGCAGCATTTGTCAGCCACCAAGCAAGTCACTGAATCTGAAGATAATTCCATCGCGTCAGGGAATTTTGGTTATTAAGCAATTTCTAGCATGTGAAAGTGACCAGAAGAGAGAAGATCCAAAACAAGACTAAACTGCTTGGGAAAGCAGTAAGTTAGCCTGAATAATAAATTCTGGCTTTTATTGGGAATCCTACTGCCAAATAGAACTAGGAAATCAAGATCTGGCTCTTGCCACCTCTTACCACATAGAAGGCAAGATATCAGGATAGTTTTCAGCACCCAAAATGAATATGTAAAATGTTTACTTGCAACTAAATCTGACATGCCACCCTGTTAACGTCATTGTTTTTCAGCTGTGTAATGTGACATTTAAAAAATCTTAGATTAAAACAGTTTAATTGCATCCTATTTCTCTAGCTGAATGCACCCGTAAAACCCATAAAGAATGCCTGGAACAGCTCTATGAAAATTCTGAAAGTAAATAATAGCAGGTAGATTGGATAAGATGACTAGAATTCGAAGTCTTGGAAACCCTATAATGAACTGATCGTTTTTTGCCCTCCAAAAAAAAATTTTGCTCTCTTATCATTTTTTGCTCTCCATCTGCCAGCCTGGGTCCAAGGAAGCCTGATACCCAGAAGTGGGTATTGATATTGAAAGAGAGAGAGCAATTGAAGTCCTCTGGTTCTGGCTCAAGATGAGAAAAAAAAATCTTTGAGTGCTCAGAGAGAGTGGAGAAAACTTATTTTTCTTTACTTTTGTCTTCTTTTGATTATCTTGAATCCCTGCTCCTTGGCAGTAGCAGTAAGGACATTGGTGACAGCAGAGACCTGAATGTGCCTAAACTCTGAGGGAAAAGAAACTTTCTCTGTGATCAGTGAACCTGTTGTCTCAAGAGAATGGGATGAACTCCTGTTGTTTCTTCCCTCTCCGTCCTGCCGACTCTTCACCCAAATATGGGTGTATCTGTGGGAAGAGTGCAGCAGAGCAGGGCAAATAAAACTCGGGCTTTACAGCTGGAGGGCTTAAAAAAGAACTTTAGGGAACCAAAAAGTAGAGACAGATTATGGAGAGAGAGGAATCTGGGTAAGTGAACTCTATAAATTTGCTTACGAACTCCTTGGCTCACTCCTAAGCTGTGCATGCATGGAACCAGGCCTAAATAGCATACCAATAACTTTTTGAATTGAACTAAGGGATTACCACTACCCAGGTCTCAGACTACTTGGTGACACACATCCAATACCAATCCAAATAACACTACAAAGTCTTTAAAAATAGAACGGACGTTGAAATCACCACCCACAGAAGGCTAGTTGGACGTTGCAACATGAATCCAACTGGACTGATTGCCTAATAAAAGAAATGCCCAGAGTTTTATGATATAATTTTCAAAATTACACAGGATACAATCCAAAATTATTCAGCATATGAAGAAACAGAAAAATCTCAACATACATTAAAAAAATAATCAATAGCTGCTAGTGCTAAAATGACACAGATGTTAGAATTGACTCACAAAGACTTTAATGCAGCCTTTAATACATTATTATAAAAATACTCCTGAATATAAAGTCAAACATTCTTGGAATGACTGCATAAATAGAAAGTCTGAGGAAATAAGTAAAGGATATAGAAAAGAACCAAAGGAAAATTGTAGAACTAAAAATAACCTGAAAAATTTTACTAGATAACACTCAGTAGTGAAATAGAGATAACAGAGGAAAGAGTCAGTTAACTTGAAGATAGATCAACGGAATTATTCAATGATAATTTAGCAGAGAGAAAAATATTAAAAACAAAAAAATTAGCAGAGCCTTAGGGACCTGAGTGACAACACCAAAATATCTAGCATTCACGTCACTAATGAACTACAAATAAAGGAGAAAGATGCAGTATAGGAAGAGTATTTGAAGAAAATATATTTGAAGAAAAGTTTTCATATTTGGTGAAAGACTTAAATCTATCTGTTATAAAAGCTAAGTAAACACCGAACAGGATATATCTTAAAACCATAAAACAATCAAATTCTGTGAACCATATGTAAAGAAAATACCTTGAAAGTAGCCAGAGACAAGGCATTATATATAGAGAAACAACAATTTGAATAACTGTATTTGTCATCAAAAACTACATGGAGAAACTAGGAAAGAAAGTGACACAACAGTTTTCAAGTGCTGAAAGAAAAGGACAATCAATTTAGAATTCTACGTGCAGCAAATATATCTTCCTGGAATAAAAATTAAGCAAAGACATTCTCTGCTGAAATAAAACTAATAGAGATTCTTTGTTGGTAGACCTGCACTAAAAGAATTCCTATAGAAATGTTCTCAGATGGAAAATTATACCAGAAGAAAACTTGAAACTTTGAGACTGAAGAAAGAGCAACAGACATGGTAAATAAATGGGTAGCTCTAATAGGCTATTTTTCTCCTCTTGAGCCCAAATATGTTTGATGATTAAAAGCAAAACTTTTTATATTATCTGATGGTATTTTCAATGAATATGAAAATGCACAGAACAACTACAACATAAAAAAGGAAGGGTAAGACCTATATTTTAGGTACTAGTCTATATTCCACTTGATGCAATAAAATATTGATTTTAAGTAGAGGGTGAAAAGTTAAGTATGTATACTGTAACACCTAGATTAGCCAATAAGAAGTCTATATGGAGATATAATAGAAAGCACATAGATAAAATTGAACACCAAAAATAATTTATGTAACCTAAAAGAAGGCAGAAAAGATAAAACATGAGAAAAAACAGAGGTAGCTAACAGTAAAAAAATAAAATTTCAGGCCTAATTTTTAAAAACTCAATATTACATTAAATGTAAATAGGTTAAACATGCTAATTAGAAGAAAAAATTGTCAGAGTAGATAAAATATATGACTCAAGAATATACTGTCTACATAAAAATCACTTCAAATATAATTTTATAGATAGGTTAAAAGTAAAAAGATAAAAAATATGCATCACATAAATACTTCTAACTTCAATGGTAAGATGTTATATCTAATAAATAATAGCCCTCAAAGAGTCTGAGGATAAGCGGATGGAGATACCAGGAGCGGCAGAGACTGAGTAGTTAGTCAGAGCTATGGTGAAAGCTAGGATCCCATAAAATTATGAACCATTCCTGTATGCTCCCAAACCATGGTCATATAAGGCCAGAAGCTGACCAAAATAAATGGCTTAGTTATGGTCTCTCAAGAGGGTAAACTAATTTGTATGTATTCCCATCATCTCATCTTTCCAAAGACCTTTCTGAAAATTAAACAACTTTCTTTTTTTCAACATTTAAAAAACTATGTATGGAATTATGCCATGGAAAAAAATACTAAGGTGCTCAGTTCCCTTAACCCCAGCTACAGTGGAGCCTATCATGTCTCTTTGCCAAAGGTACTTCATTTTAGTACAGTCCGTCTCTGCAGAAGTTGCCTCTTTACTGAAGTTTGTTGTTGCCATGCTTTTGCTCCATCCCCCATCAGGATAGATTCAGGGTCTTATTTTCCACTCTCATATTTACCCTGCTATCTTCCAAGGAAAAATAATACTCCATTAATGTGAGAGAACAAGATCCTCTCATATTCTCCTTCTCCCAAAAATGTCTTGACCTAGGTTTTGCCTGATTCATGATGTCAGGAATGATAAGCATTTTAATTAGTTTAGGGTCGAACATCAGTGTAATAACAGCAGGGTTAGCCTTCTTGTACTCTCACAGGGCAATCCAAAAAAAATAATTATAATAATAATAAAAAACACAAAGCAAGCCTCCTGTAGGATAGGGAAGCATCAGAAAGACTTTATCTAGTTCTGACACTGTTCACAAGGTCCAGAAGCTTAGAAACAGAGAGTCAAAGTTTAACAGAGTTAAAAGAATGGGCCACTACCAAAAAACTGTGATACTTAAGAAATGTGTTTGATAAAGATTTGACCTTCTATGAGGCATTCTTAAGATTTGAACTTAAATGAAATTTTGTCAGATATGTTGGTAGAAATCATATAGATCGAAGATTATCATTAAAACAAATAATCAAAAAACAGCATTAGCATGGACTACGGCCTTTTTCAACCACAGTTTCACTAAAAGCATTGGTCATTCAGATGAGGAAAGTAAACTACTTGCCCTTTCTAGGTACTTATACTGTCATTACCCTGATTGGAGACTCTAGGCTCCTGGGCCAGCCTCAGATCCCAACCTGAATTTTTGTAATAGTAGAACTTGGTATTTGAAAGGGAGTGCGGGAAAAGGTTATGAGCTGTACACATAGTCTTAAAATTAGTCTCCTTAAGAGCTCATTAATTCCTTGCTCAATCTCCCACTGTCTTCCTATTGAACTCAGGAAAAATTCCATGCTCTTTAAACTGGCTTTCCCCCAAAGCAAACTGATTTTGCTATCCTTTGAGCAACTCATGCTCCTTTGGAAGTTTGTTCTCTGTTTCTCCTGGTGTTCCCCCCAGTCCTGAGAGTCTGGTTTTCCTCTGCCCTTCTCCAAGTCTTATCTATCATATTTCTTTGAAAAGCAACACTCTTTTTCATTTTTATAGCATTTGCATAAACATATCACAATAAAAGGCACAGCCTATCTAAGCTCAGTGACCTATTGCCTGTATATATCTTAGGTCTACAAGAGGATTTTAAATCCTTAGGAGCCATGGTCTCTGGCTTACATTTGTTTTCCTATTGCTAAGGCAAAACAATTGAACTTTTATCTTAGCTAAGTTCAAAAGCAATGTCAGCTTATTTGTGAATGCTATTTTAGTCCATGAATCATAGTTTTCTCTTGCACATGCACATTTATGCTACTGGTATGTTTACATCTTGATCAAAACATATACCCCATATGAAGAGTGAAACAATGACTTTCTTGTTACAACAGGGAAAGTTGACAGTATGGGTTTGGGTGTTATGGCCAATGCCTGTTTTTAAAATGGAAAACTACTATTATTAGACAAAGCACATTGGTGAATAGGGCTTTTTATTGTTAACAGATGTTATATATTTTTTATTAATTGGCAAGAAAATTTTCTATACTCTTTGGGACATTTTAGGTGACAGATAATATGCTGAATACTTTACCGCCTAACTTGTGTCAGGTTTGTATTTTATTACATTACCTTGAGGCCCACTGATTGCACTTAGATCCAGATTTTTGTTTGTTTGTTTCAGGAAAACATTTGTAACAATAAGCTTTTAACAAAGGTAAGTGCTTTAAATTAATTGCTAACTTTAAAATATGAGACACTTAAGAAACTTCTAAAGAGTAAACGGCATTCTTCCCCTCAACTTTAGTCCCAGCAGTCAGCACTATGAACAATTCAGTATAGGAGCTAGAAAACTACAGTATTTCAACTGTTTTTGTAAATAAATTTTAGTAGAACCTGTTTATTTATGCATTGTCTATGTTGGCTTTCATATAACAACAGTGAAATTGAGTAGTTGTGACAAAGACTATATGGCTCTGCTGTTACAAACCCTAAAATATATAGTAACGGGCCCTTTACAGAAAAAATATGTGCAGATTCCTAATTTACTACGGCATATACACTTCCAAATTTTCCATGTATGCTCAAGATATAACTATGCCTTTAAAAAATCTTACTGAAGTGTAATATCCATACTCCAAATTGCACAAAACACAAGTGTATAACTTGATGAATTTTTACAAGGTGAATATGCCCCAAAAAACAGCACTCAGTTCAAGAAATAGAACATTACCTCTTTTCCTAACTGGGAAAGGAGGAAGTCAAATTTTCTGTGTTTGCAGAGGACATGATTGCATATTTCGAAAACCCCATCATCTCAGCCCAAAATCTCCTTAAGCTGATAAGCAACTTTCACAAAGTCTCAGGATACAAAATCAATGCACAAAAATCACAAGCATTCGTATACACCAATAATAAACAAACAGAGAGCCAAATCATGAGTGAACTCCCATTCACAATTACTACAAAGTAATAAAATACCTAGAAATACAACTTACAAGGAATGTGAAGGACCTTTTCAAGGAGAACTACAAACCACTGCTCAACAAAATAAAAGAGGACACAAACAAATGGAACATTCCATGCTCATGGATAAGAAGAATCAATATAATGAAAATGACCATACTGCCCAAAGTAGTTTATAGATTCAGTGTTATCACCATCAAGCTACCACTGACTTTCTTCACAGAATTGGAAAAAACTACTTTAAAATTCATATGGAACCAATAAAGAGCCTGCATAGCCAAGACAATCCTAAGCAAAAGGAACAAAACTGGAGGCATCATGCTCCCTGACTTCAAACTATACTACAAGGCTGCAGTAACCAAAATAGCATGGTATTGTTACCAAAACAGATATATAGACCAATGGAACAGAACAGAGGCCTCAGAAATAACACCACACATCTACAACCATCTGATCTTTGACAAACCTGACAAAAACAAGCAATGCTGAAAGGATTCCTATTTAATAAATGGTACAGGGAAAACTGGCTAGCTGTATGTAGAAAGCTGAAATTAGATCCCTTCCTTACACTGTATGCAAAAAAATAAATAAATAACTCAAGATGGATTAAAGACTTAAATGTAAGATTAAACACCATAAAAACCCTAGAAGAAAACCTAGGCAGTACCATTCAGGACATAGGCATGGGCAAAAACTTCATGACTAAAACACCAAAAGCAATGGCAAAAAAAAAAAAAAAAATAGACAAATGGGACCTAATTAAACTAAAGAGCTTCTGCACAGCAAAAGAAACTATCATCAGAGTGAACAGGCAACCTACAGAATGGGAGAAAATCTTTGCAATCTACCCATCTGACAGTGGGCTAATATCCAGAATCTATAAAGAACTTAAAACAAATTTACAAGAAAAAAACAACTCCATCAAAAAGTGGGCAAAGGATATGAACAGACACTTTTCAAAAGAAGACATTCATGTAGCCAACAGATATATGAAAAAATGCTCATCATCACTGGTCATCAGAGAAATGCAAATCAAAACCACAATGGGATACCATCTCACGCCAGTTAGAATGGCAGTCATTAAAAAGTCAGGAAACAACAGATACTGGAGAGAATGTGGAGAAATAGGAATGCTTTTACACTGTTGGTGGTAGTGTAAATTAGTTCAACCAGTGTGGAAGACAGCATGACAATTCCTCAAGTATCTAGAACTAGAAATACCATTTGACTCAGCGATCCCATTACTGGGAATATACCCAAAGGATTATACATCATGCTACTATAAAGGCACATGCACATGTATGTTTATTGTGGCACTATTCACAATAGCAAAGACTAGGAACCAACCCAAATGTCCATCAATGATAGACTGGATTAAGAAAATGTGGCACATCTACACCATGGAATACTATGCAGCCATAAAAAAGCATGAGTTCATGTCCTTTGTAGGGACATGGATGAAGCTGGAAATCATCATTCTAAGCAAACTATCACAAGGACAGAAAACCAAACACCACAGATTCTCACTCATAGGTGGGAGGTGAACAGCAAGAACACATGGACACAGGGCACACACAGGGGCCTGTTCAGGGGTAGAGGGCTGGGGAAGGGATAGCATTAGGAGAAATACCTAATGTACATGACAAGTTGATGGGTACAGAAAAACAACATGGCACATGTATGCCTATGTAACCAACCTGCACATTGTGCACATGTACCCTAGAACTTAAAGTATAATAATTTAAACAAAAATAAAGATAAATAGAACATTACCAGCCCCTCGGAAGCCTCCTTCATTCTCCTTTCCTGCCACGAACATTCCTTGACTTTATCCTGCTTTCTAGCATTGTAGGTTAATTTTATCTGTTTTTGGACTTTATATAAGTGGGATTGTAAATTATATGTTCCATGCCTCTCTTCTTTTGCTCAACATTAGGATTCATCCATATTATTGTGTATGGCAACACTTTGTTCATTCCCATAACCTATAGTATATTTTACTAGATAAATATGCTACAGTTTACTTACCTATTGTACTTTTGGCAAACATTTGTGACATTTAAAAATTTGGGATATTACAAACAATGGAGGAACACACATTTTTACATGTCTTTTGGTGAACATATGTGGGCTTTTTGCATGCATTTTTGTAGGCTGATTAATAAATACCCTGTTCTGCAAGAAGTTTCCATGCCAATTCATGTAGAGCTGCTGAGTCTGTAACAACTGCATAGTATTTAATTGTATGATATCCTGGAATATATTTCCCTGTTGGTCATTTAGTCACATGGCAGAAACAACTAGTTGTTGCTAAAATTCATTCTCCCTTTCTTCTATGGTAATATACCTCCACATTTTTAGCTAGGCAGATGGCTGCCTAGAATAAAGCCTACCAAAAAAGGTGCAACTAAGTTACTAGGTTCTTAATAACAGGATGTAGGTAGAAGTATGGCATGGCAGACTCCATGATCCTTCCTAAAGAAATGAATGCTTACATACTTTGCTTTTGTATCTCCCTTCCTCAGTGCTGCCTATAAGCACATACTGCCATCTCCTACTTGAGTTTGAGCCTCATACAGTGACCACAAGATAGAAGGAGCCTGGGTCCTGATATAATCAAGTGTTATATATACCTTAGACTGTCTATCTGGGCTTTGACAAGAGAGAGAAATGAATATTCATCTTGTTTGAGCTACAGTGGTTTTTCTAACACTCCTAATTGAAATAGATTATAACTTCACAAGTTAGTTTCAAATTTTTGCTATTGTACACTCTATAGTAGTGAATATTATGCCATGTATCTTTACATATATGTATTTTTTGAGACAGAGTTTCACTCTTGTTGCCCAGGCTGGAGTGCAATGGCACAATCTCAGCTCACCGCAACCTCCACCTCCTAAGCTCAAGCAATACTCCTGCCTCAGCCTCCTGAGTAGCTGGAATTACAGACATCCACCACCATGTCTGACTAATTTTTTGTATTTTTAGTAGAGACTGGGTTTATCCATGTTGGTCAAGCTGATCTCGAACTCCTGACCTCAGTGATCTGCCCACCTAAGCCTCCCAAAGTGCTGGGATTACAGGTGTGAGCCACCACACCCAGCATATCTTTATATTTTTATATGTGTGTTTTGTAGAAAAAAAAAAATTCTACAGATGGAATTGCTAGGTCAAAAACTAAGAGAAGATGGCTGAATAGGAACAGCTCCAGCCTCCAGCTCCCAGCATAAGCGACACAGAAGACAGGTGATTTCTGCATTTCCAACTGAGGTACCGGGTTCATTTCACTGGGGCATGTCAGACAGTGGGTGCAGGACAATGGGTGCAGCCCACTGAGCGAGAGCCAAAGCAGGGCGAGTCATCACCTCACCTGCAAGGAGGAAGGGAATCCACTTTCCTAGCCAAGGGAAACCTTGACACACAACACCTGGAAAATCGGGTCACTCCCACCCTAATACTATGCTTTACCAAGGGTCTTAGCAAATGGCATACCAGGAGATTATATCCTGCACCTGGCTCAGAGGGTCCCACGCCCACGGAGCCTGCCTCATTGCTAGCACAGCTGACTGAGATCTAACTGCAAGGCTGCAGCGAGGCTGGGGGAGGGGCACCTGCCATTGCTGAGGCTTGAGCAGGTAAACAAAGCAGCCAGGAAACTCGAACTGGGTGGAGCCCACTGCAACTCAAGGAGGCCTGCCTGCCTCTGTAGACTCCGCCTCTGGAGACAGGACATGGCCAAACAAAAGGCAGCAGAAACCTCTGCAGAGGTAAATGTCCCTGTCTGACAGCTTTGAAGAGAGTAGTGGTTCTCCCAGCACGGAGTATGAGATCTGAGAATGGACAGACTGCCTCCTCAAGTGGGTCCCTGACTCCCGAGTAGCCTAACTGGGAGACATCCCCACTAGGGGCAGACTGACACCTCACACCTCACAAGGCCAGTTACCCCCCTGAGACGAAGCTTCCAGAGGAACAATCAGGCAGCAACATTTGCTGTCCGGCAATATTCACTCTTCTGCAGCCTCTGCTGCTGATACCCAGGCAAACAGCGTCTGGAGTGGACCTCAAGCAAACTCCAACAGACCTGCAGCTGAGGGTCCTGACTGTTAGAAGGAAAACTAACAAACAGAAAGGACATCCACACCAAAACCTCATCTGTACATCACCATCATCAAAGACCAAAGGTAGATAAAACCACAAAGATGGGAAAAAAGCAATGCAGAAAAGCTGAAAATTCTAAAAATCAGAGCACCTCTCCCCCTCCAAAGGAACACAGCTCCTCACCAGCAATGGAACAACACTGGATGGAGAATGACTTTGACAAGTTGAGAGAAGAAGGCCTCAGGCGATCAAACTTCTCTGAGCTAAAGGAGGAAGTTCGAACCCATCGCAAAGAAGTTAAAAACCCTGAAAAAAGATTTGACGAATGGCCAACTGAATAACCAATGTAGAGAAGTCCTTAAATGACCTGATAGAGCTGAAAACCATGACACGAGAACTATCTGACAATGCACAAGCTTCAGTAACTGACTCGATCAACTGGAGGAAAGGGTATCAGTGATTGAAGATCAAATGAATGAAATGAAGTGAGAACAGACGCCTAGAGAAAAAAGAGTAAAAAGAAACGAACAAAGCCTCCAAGGAATATGAGACTATATGAAAAGATCAAATCTATGCCTGATTGGTGTACCTGAAAGTGACAGGGAGAATGGAACCAAGTTGGAAAACACTCTGCAGGATATTATCCAGGAGAACTTCCCCAACCTAGCAAGGCAAGCCAACATTCAAATTCAGGAAATGGAGAGAGTGTCACAAAGATACTCCTTGAGAAGAGCAACTCCAAGACACATAATTGTCAGATTCACCAAAGTTGAAATGAAGGAAAAAATGTTAAGGGCAGACAGAGAGAAAGGTCGGGTTACCCACAAAGGGAAGCCCATCAGACTAACAGTGGATCTCTCGGCAGAAACTCTACAAGCCAGAAGAGAGTGGGGCCCAATATTTAACATTCTTAAAGAAAAGAATTTCCAACCCGGAATTTCATATCTAGCCAAACTAAGTTTCATAAGTGAAGGAGAAATAAAATCCTTTACAGACAAGCAAATGCTTAGAGATTTTGTCACCACCATGCCTGCCCTACAAGAGCTCCCGAAGGAAGCACTGAACATGGAAAGGAACAACCAGTACCATTCACTGCAAAAACATGCCAAAATGTAAAGACCATCGATGCTAGGAAGAAACTGCATCAACTAACGAGCAAAATAACCAACTAACATCATAATAACAGGATCAAGTTCACACATAACAATATTAACCTTAAATGTAAATGGGATAAATGCTCCAATTAAAAGACACACACTGGCAAATTGGATAAAGAGCCAATACCCATCAGTTTGCTGTATTCAGAAAGCCCATCTCACATGCATAGGCTCAAAACAAAGGGTTGGAGGAAGATCTACCAAGCAAATGGAAAACAAAAAAAGGCAGGGGTTGCAATCCTAGTCTCTGATAAAACAGACTTTAAACCAACAAAGATCAAAAGGGACAAAGAAGGCCATTACATAATGGTAGAGGATCAATTCAACAAGAAAAGCTAACTATCCTAAATATATCTGCACCCAATACAAGAGCACCCAGATTCATAAAGCAAGTCCTTAGAGACTTACAAAGAGACTTAGACTCCCACACAATAGTAATAGGAGACTTTAACACCCCACTGTCAACATGAGACAGATCAATGAGACAGAGAGTTGACAATGATATCCAGGAATTGAACTCAACTCTTCACCAAGCTAACCTAATAGACATCTACAGAACTCTCCACCCCAAATCAACAGAATATACATTCTTCTCAGCACCACATCACACTTATTCCAAAATTGACCACCTAGTTAGAAGTAAAGCACTCCTCAGCAAATGTAAAAGAACAGAAATTATAACAAACTGTCTCTCAGACCACAGTGCAATCAAACTAGAATTCAGGATTAAGAAACTCACTCAAAACCACACAACTACATGGAAACTGAATAACCTGCTCCTGAATGACTACTGGGTACATAACAAAATGAAGGTAGAAATAAAGATGTTCTTTGAAACCAATAAGAACAAAGATACAACATACAGTGTCTCTAGGACACATTTAAAGCAGTGTGTAGAGGGAAATTTATAGCACTAAATGCCCACAAGAGAAAGCAGGAAAGATCTGAAATTGACACCCTGACATCACGATTAAAAGAAATAGAGAAGCAAGGGCAAACACATTCAAAAGCTAGCAGAAGGCAAGAAATAACTAAGATCAGAGCAGAACTGAAGGAGCTAGAGACATGAAAAACCCTTCAAAAAATCAATGAATCCAGGAGCTGGTTTTTTGAAAAGATCAACAGAATTGATAGACCACTAGCAAGACTAATAAAGAAGAAAAGAGAGAAGAATCAAATAGACGCAATAAAAAAATGATAAAGGGGATATTACCACCGACCACACAGAAATACAAACTACCATCAGAGAATACTATAAACACCTCTATGCAAATAAACTAGAAAACCTAGAAGAAATGGATAAATTCCTGGACACATACACTCTCCCAAGACTAAACCAGGAAGAAGTTGAATCCCTAATAGACCAATAACAGGCTCTGAAATTGATGCAATAATTAATAGTCTACCAACAAAAACAGTCCAGGACCAGACTGATTCACAGCCAAATTCTACCAGAGGTACAAGGAGGAGCTGGTACCATTCCTTCTGAAACTATTCCGATCAATCAGAAAAGAGGGAATCCTCCCTGACTCATTTTATGAGGCCAACAACATCCTGATACCAAAGCCTGGCAGAGACACAACAAAAAAAGAGAATTTTAGACCAATATCCCTGATGAACATTGATGCAAAAATCTTCAATAAAATACTGGCAAACCGAATCCAGCAGCACATCAAAAAGCTTATCCATCATGATCAAGCGGGCTTCATCCCTGGGATGCAAGGCCGGTTCAATATATGAAAATCAATAAAAGTAATCCATCATATAAACAGAACCAAAGACAAAAACCATATGATTATCTCAACAGATGCAGAAAAGGCCTTTGACAAAATTCAACAGCCCTTCATGCTAAAAACTCTCAATAAATTCGGTATTGATGGAATGTATCTCAAAATAATAAGAGCTATTTATGACAAACCCACAGTCAATATCATACTGAATGGGCAAAAACTGGAAGCATTCCCCTTGAAAACTGGCACAAGACAGGATGCCCTCTCTCACCACTCCTATTCAACACAGTGTTGGAATTTCTGGCCGGGGCAATCAGGCAAGGGAAAGAAATAAAGGGTATTCAATTAGGAAAAGAGGAAGTCAAATTGTCCCTGTTTGCAGATGATGTGATTGTGTATTTAGAAAACCCCATCATCTCAGCCCCAAATCTCATTAAGCTGATAAGCAACCTCAGCAAAGTCTCAGGATACAAAATCAATGTGCAAAAATCACAAGCATTCTTATACACCAGTAACAGACAAACAGAGAGCCAAATCACGAGTGAACTCCCATTCACAATTGCTTCAAAGAGAATAAGATACCTAGAAACTAACTTATAAGGGATGTGAAGGACCTCTTCAAGGACAACTGCAAATCACTGCTCAATGAAATAAAAGAGGACACAAACAAATGGAAGAACATTCCATGCTCATGGATAGGAAAAATCAGTATCATGAAAATGACCATACTGCCCAAGATAATTTACAGATTCAATGCCATCCCCATTAAACTACCAATGACTTTCTTCACAGAATTGGAAAAACTACTTTAAAGTTCATATTGAACCAAAAAAGAGCCCATATTGTCAAGACAATCTTACTCAAAAAGAACAAGGCTGGAGGCATCACACTACCTGACTTCAAACTATACTACAAAGCTACAGTAACCAAAACAGCATGGTACTGGTACCAAAACAGAGATATAGACCAATGGAACAGAACAGAGCCCTCAGAAATAATACCACGCATCTACAACCATCTGATCTTTGACAAACCTGACAAAAACAAGAAATGGGGAAAGGATTCCCTATTTAATAAATGGTGCTGGGAAAACTGGCTAGCCATAAGTAGAAAGCTGAAACTAAATCCCTTCCTTACACTTTATACAAAAATTAATTCAAGATGGATCAGAGACTTAAATGTTAGACCTAAAACCATAAAAACCCTAGAAGAAAACCTAGGTAATACCATTCAGGACATAGGCATGGGCAAGGACTTCATGTGTAAAACACCAAAAGCAATGGCAAGAAAAGCCAAAATTTACAAATGGGATCTAATTAAACTAAAGAGCTTCTACACAGCAACGGAAACTACCATCAGAGTGAACAGGCAACCTACAGAATGGAAGAACATTTTTGCAATCTACTCATCTGACAAAGGGCTAATATCCAGAACCTACAAAGAACTCAAACAAATTTACAGGAAAAAAAGAAACAACCCCATCAAAAAGTGGACAAAGGATATGAACAGACACTTCTCAAAAGAAGACATTTATGCAGCCAACAGACACATGAAAAAGTGCTTATCATCACTAACCATCAGAGAAATGCAAATCAAAACCACAATGAGATACCATGTCACACCAGTTAGAATGATGATCATTAAAAAGTCAGGAAACAACAGGTGCTGGAGAGGATGCGGAGAAATAGGAGCACTTTTACACTGTTGGTGGGACTGTAAAGTAGTTCATCATTGTGGAAGACAGTGTGGTAATTTCTCAAGGATCTAGAACTAGAAATACCATTTGACCCAGTCATCCCATTACTGGGTATATACCCAAAGGATTATAAATCATGCCACTATAAAGACACATGCACACGTATGTTTATTGCAGCACTATTCACAATAGCAAAGACTTGGAACCAACCCAAATGTCCATCAACGACAGACTGGACTAAGAAAATGTGGCACATATACACCATGGAATACCATGCAGCCCTAAAAAAGGATGAGTTCATGTCCTTTGTAGGACATGGATGCAGCTGGAAACCATCATTCTCAATATACTATTGCAAGAACAGAAAACCAAACACTGCATGTTCTCACGCATAGGTGGGAATTGAACAATAAGAACACTTGGACACAGGAAGGGGAACATCACACACCGGGGTCTGTTGTGGGGTGGGGGGAGGGATAGCATTAGGAGATACACCTAATGTAAATGACGAGTTAATGGGTGTAGCACACCAACATGGCACATGTATACATACGTAACAAACCTTCACGTTGTGCACGTGTACTCTAGAGCATAAAGTATATATATATTAAAAAACTAAGAGCACTTTGAACTATAGATATGGTACAATGTTCCTCCAAAATTACATTACACAGACATAAGTGACATTTCTGTCTGAAATACACTGGGTGTCAAGTTGCTAAACCTCTTATATGTGAAAGAGAAACAACCATAACAAACAAAAGAAGCAGTGATCAAACCCTAATTTCCTTTTTCACATCTTTGTTGAGGGAAGAAAATTGAGAAGATTTTCATTTAAGGGGCCTATTTTTCTTTCTTTTTTTGTGATTTGTCTGTTCAAATGCTTTGTCTAATTTTCCGTTGTAAACAGTCTTTTTTGTTGTTGTTGTTGTTTTTTGAGATGGAGTCTCACTCTGTCACCCAGGCTGGAGTGCAGTGGTGTGATCTCCGCACACTGCATCCGCCTCCCGGGTTCACACCATTCTCGTACCTCAGCCTCACAAGTAGCTTGGACTACATGCACCTGCCACCACCACGCCTTGCTAATTTTTTTGTATTTTTAGTAGAGACGGGGTTTCACCATGTTAGACAGGATGGTCTTGATCTCATGACCTCGTGACCTGCCCGCCTCAGCCTCCCAAAGTACTGGGATTACAGGCATGAGCTACCGTGCCCAGCCCATTGTAGACAGTCTTTATGATTATTTTAACCAGTATTTATAATAGAGTTTGTCCTTTGATTTTGTTTTGATTAGCTTTATTTTTTTTATATATAATAGAGCAAACCTTTCCACATTCTTATCAAATATAAAGTATTCATACACATTTTTCTTCCAGAAAAAATTTGGAGTCAAGCACTCAAGTTCCAAAAAAAGTTAATAATTTGATTAAAATTTTATTAAACACATTTAATTTGGAGAAGGCTGAGATAATCAACATATAAAAAATGCTGAATATTCTCATCCAGTCAGATGATGTCTCTCCACTAATTAAGTCTTATAGTCTAAGTAACATTCTGTAAATTTATCCACATAGGGAGTACTTACTTTTTCTAAGTATATATTAAGATATTTTAGAGTTTTCAATGTAAATAGAAACTTTTTGCTTTTACAAATTCAATTTGATAAAGTCTGATTCATGAGAATTCTTTTGAATTTCATTTTGTTTTTTATCTGTCCTCTTAACTCATTGTTGTTATTAATTTTTTGTTTCATTTTCTGAATATTATATCAATGGCTGTGTAACTAATGTTTAATTTTAATATGTATATCTTATTTTTCTTGTCATATTGCACTGGAAATAAAAAAAATAACAGTACTGAATACTATCAGTGAAAGTAGTCAGGCTTTTTCTCTTGCTAACAGAAATTCCTTTAGTAATTCATCATTAAGATGTTCAATGTAGAATTCTTTAGAAAATCAAATCAAGATATTGTGATAAAGTTTTAAAATGTTTGTCTTACTTTAATACATTTTTTTTTGTTAGGGTGTAACAAAAACTAAGTTATCCTCCATCTAAATTAGGCATCATAGCATTAATCCAGTTACCCAGAAGTCTTAGCTTTGCTTCCTCTTCCCCTACAACCCACTTTTAGAATGTCAGCAAGTCCTCTCATGATTTTCTTTTCTCCATTCTTACCATCCTAGTTAAGGCTTTTATGTCTTGACCATGCAGACCACAAAGACCACTAAAAATGAGATAGATAATAGATATGGGCTCCCATTTCTGATTTCTGGTACCAAAGTCTAATTCAGCATAATTCAGCTCAGCATAATGCTATCGATTGGTAGTGTGTTTAGGCCCTATTGAAAGAGCCTACCTCAAGTCTTGAGGCAGAAATTGAAAAGGATTGTACTGGAAAATACTGTAGAATTCAGTAGTCTAGAAAGCTGTATTACAGAAAGCAACATCAGCTGGAATTGTTTCACAGTCATAAAGAAAATATTTTGGCCACTCTGAGGGATGTTCCAGGAACTAGTTTCAGTCTTACTCTAGCTATATAACACTTTCAGGTCAGCAAAAAGGTCAAAAAACAGCCAGCGTTCAAAATGAACACACATTTGAGATTTGTGAGAAGAGGAATTCACATCTAAAGTCTAGAAGAACAGATCTTAGACATTCTGGCCATAATTCGTTTGTTATTGATACCATATGATTGCAATGACATTCTATGGTGTAAGGGCAATACTTGCTGCCAAGACACAAAACCTTGTATGAAGTTTTCTGGTTTTGGCCCCTCATGTAACAAAGATGTAATTTTGGTTATTTTCATTTTTCTATTCCTCCAAGTGCCTTGCCATTTCTTCCTCTAATCTCCAGCTATTTCATGCCAAAATGATCAAGACAACTTTTTAAAAAAGATTTTTTGAGAGTATCTTTTTTAAGATTATAGGAAGTAGCAATTTGGCCTCTAATTTATCTCATAGGTGAAACTTTACTTCTTTCGTTTTTCTAAGAAGTACCATCAGAATATAATCTTAAAATTTAATGGTTATGAAACTTGACTATAGAATTTGCTTTCTGCTGATGCTATGGGGGCTCCCTTCTAACCCAGATTAATTTACTCTGAAAATGGCAAACGCTTTCGCCTTTCCCCAAGAAGATGGAAAATTAAGTTGCATTCACTTGCTAAAGATAAAATAATTACTTAAAATTGCCTGGTGGCAATAATGTGTTGAATTCAAATAGTTGAAACAAGCAACTTCTGACACATATACATATGTCAGCAATTGGCTTATTTCTTGATGTCAATGTCTTTATTTGGTGAACTGGTGGTTGAATCAATCCTTACTTGCTATTCAGACTACCTCTGATCCTTCTGAGGACCAGAACCAGCTGGATGGCTCATTTGACTTTGGTCAGAAAGATCCTTAATCTCTAAGTACATCAGTTCAAGCACAGACTCAGACTGAGATGGAGAAATGAAAGATGGCCCACTTTGGGAGGCTGAAGTGGGTAGATTGCTTGAGCCCAGGAGTTCGAGATCAGCCTGGACAAAATGGAGAAACACCATTTCTATGAGAAACTGCAAAAAATTAGCTAGCCTTCATGGTGCATGCCCGTAGTCCCAGCTATTAGGCTGAGGTGGGAAGATCACCTGTTCACGGAAGGTCGAGGCTTCAGTGAGCCGTAATTGTGCCACTGCACTCCAGCCTGGGTGACAGAATGAGACCCTGTCTTAAAAAAATAATAATAAAAGGACTAACAAAACAAAACAAAAAATAATTCAAATAGGCCTCTCTCCCAGGATTAACCATTTGGCTACAAAGAGTAAAGACACTTCTACATCTTGGCATTACTTGGTGAGGGTAGGAAATTATCACATCACATTCTGTTACAGTTTGGGAACTACTTCTAAAGAAATTTCTAATGCAACACATTCACAAGTAAAGGTAATGTGATACCAGTGCTATCATTATATGGATTTGAGAAGGCAAACAATTAATGCATTACAGCCTCTTCTCACTAGCAGCTAAGGATGTGAAACACATGCAAAATTGCAGACTCTTCCCTCTCCCATCCACATGGAATCAGCTATTCACTACGTTCTTATTGCCTTCACAAATTATCCATGTTCATTGTGGTTATGCTAGAAAGTATAGATAAGGGAAGATAATTTACTGATCTCATAACTCATATAATTTCAAGTGTATTGCAAGGTCAGGTGTTCTTGTTCCAGTTGCAATTGCTGCGTAACAACCACCTTGATCTCAGTTGCATACAACTGTATTAAAAATAACAACATTTGGGCCAGGTGTGGTGGCTCACACCTGTAATCCTAGCACTTTGGGAGGCCAAGGCAGGTGGATTGCCTGAGGTCAGCAACTCGAGACCAGCCTGGGTAACATGGCAAAATCCCGTCTCTACTAAAAATACAAAAAATTAGCAGGATGTGGTGATGCACACCTGTAGTCCCAGCTACCTGGGAGGCTGAGGCACAAGAATCGCTTGAACCGGGAGGTGGAGGTTGCAGTGAGCCAAGATCATGTCACTGCACTCCAGCCTGGGTGACAGAGTAAGACTCTGTCTCAAAAAAAAAAAAAAAGAAAGAAAGAAAGAAAAGAAAGGAACGAAAAGAACGAAAGGAATGAAAGGAAGGAAAGGAAAGAAAGGAAACAAAGACAAACAACAACATTTGTATTCACAGATTCACATATTTTATGGGTCAGGAATTTAGTCTGGACACAGGGCAGATGCTTATATGTCTGCTATGCCACATCGGGGGCATTTGCTTGGCAGACTCAAAGATTAGGGGTGACAAGAGCTGGGAGCAGGAATCATCTGCTTGCATCTTCACTTGCACCTCTGGTAGTTGGTGCTGATTATTGGCTGGGACCTCAGATGGACTACTGGCCAAATTGCCTATGCACAGCCTCTGCACGTGGGTTTTCTGTCCTTCCTCATAGCATGTCTAGCAGCCGTGTTTTAAGAACAAATGTCCTAAGTAGGCAAGGCTGAAGTGCAAGGTGTTCTTATCATCGAGCCTTGGAAGGTACATGGCATTACTTGATTATACTCCATTGGTCAAGATAGTCACAAAATTCTGCCAGCTTGAAACTCTAGGTTTTTCTTCAGGGGCTCACAGTAGAAAGACAAAAAAAAAAAAAAAAAAAACAAAAAAAAACCCTCTGATTGTTTATCTCTTATTCTTTCGAGGGAGTTTTGTGTTATATACAAAGAAATATTTACGGATATTGTCCTATTTCCCAGTGACTGAAGGAGACTGCGAATAAAAGATGTTGACATCTCTCTATAGCAGTGCCAAGGAGAGAGGTATCTTTGTCTAAATAAGCAAGGCAGGATTACTCTTTTCAGACTCTGATAGAACATCAGGTGGAAGTACCTCTGTCGGTGTCGCCTACAAAGCAACACTTTTGAAAACTCTAACTTTGTGTTCCAATTTAGGAGCTCAGCAGTCAGTCTCCCAGATGTGGGGGTATTTGGAGAGCAAGCTTATGAAGAAGGCCAAGGAAACACAAAGACAGCTCTTAGGATACACTTTACTGAAGATAATATCACTCAGACAAGATGCCCAGAAAGTTCAGGATTAAAAAAGGTCTAGAGTCTTCTAACTCACTTCCTATGGAAGTTTATTGTGAACAACAGTAACAAAGCAGCCTCAATTCTCTAATCCTGCAGAGGGTTAAAGAACACCTATTACCCCCTGGAGCTTAATAGAGATGAAATCTTAGGATATAAGTATAAGTGCTTAGGATGACCAGGAAGATGGTTATAAACATGTTATACCCAGGTTTAGGTGAAAACTACATGTAAGTTATTGTGAGGTCCTTGATTGGTTAGATGACTAAGGTATTAGTTATCTTGGAAGAAAATCTGGATTGATAAATGTGAGATGAATTAGATGCACTAAACATAAAAAGAGAAGCCAGAAAATTGTCCTAGTAATAATCAGCCCATCCTTGCTTAGCATAGCTCCAATATTCCAATATTCCAATATACCACAGTTTAGTTCAATGACATCAGTCCCCCAACAACCACAGTTCTGATTTCAGTGGCTATAGTATATTAACTGTGAGTAACTGCATAAAGGAGAAACTTCACTGCTAGACTTTCAACCCACAAATACCCACAAAAAACCCACATGCATACCAGATGTGCATTATGATCAGTGACCAATCATGCCACTTTTTTCAATGTCTATTGGTGACTGGTCTCTGCCCATCTTTTATTAAATCCTCACACTGGCAGCAAAGCATATAGTTGTGTTTTCCTTTTCTTCTAGCGATAAAACTGCATAACATTTTCAAAAATGGCTAATCAAAAGAGAAAACTGGCCAACAGATGAAGTGTCATAAAGATGAAAGTACAGCAAAGAAACCAAAATAGAGAACTCTATATGATGGTTAATTTTACGCATCAACTTGGACGAGCTAAGCAAAGCCCAGGCAGCTGGCAAAACATTATTTCCGGTGTGTCTGTGAGGGTGTCTGCAGAAGACATTAGCAAAATCAGTAATCTGAGTAAAGATCAGATCACCCACACCAATGTGGTCAGGCATCATCTAATAGAACCAGAAGGTGAAGGAAGGGCAAATTTACTTTCTGTCTGAGCTGGGATATTCATTTTCTCTTGCAGTTGGACATTGGGTCTGTGGTTCTCAGGCCTTTGGACTTGGACTTTTAGCTGAATTACTCCACTGGCTTTCTTGGTTCTCCAGATTGTAGATGGTGAAATTTCTCAGCCTCTGTAATTGTGTAAGCCAATTTCCATAATAAAATAAATCTTCATATATATATACATATAAATCTTCATGTATATTATAAATCTTCATATATATAAAATAAATCTGTGTGTATGTGTGTCTGTGTGTGTGTGTGTGTACTGTTTCTCTGGAGAACCCTAATACACTCTGAAAGTGAAATTCAAGTTGAGTATTACTGGAGTCATGGAAGAAATAGCTATTGGAGGGAATATTGCCACTGAGACATTCCAGAGGAACTTAGGGAAGGCAAACTTAACAACATAAATGAAGAAAATGGATGTGTTCATTCATTTTAGGATACAGGTGTCCTGGAAAAGTTACACTGGCAAAAAAACTCACTCTCAGAGTGAGGAACTCTCAGAGGCATTTCATGACATTGAAAGAACAAAGAATAGATAGTTGGAAGCTGATTCAAACTTAGAAAAGAGTATAACAGTTTTCCAGGGCGTAGTAAAGATGCTCACTCCATACACTAAGTCCTACAATGAGAAGAGGAGGGCCAATCTCATTCAAACTATACTCCATGAGATTTTTACAAAGAAATGAAATACTTTATTGCTTCATATTTCTGATGTTTTAAATTACAGTATACTAAATAATGACCAGTTTTACTATTTTAAACAATTCTCCTGTGCATTTATAACCTACAACAAAGGAGTTTTTAATGTTTCAACAAAATATTTTTAAAGGTCCCAGAACAATTGTAACTTTCCCCTTCCATGAACAAGCTCACATCCCAGTTTCTGTTTGCACAGTCATTTCTGTGGCTCCTCATTAGCATGAAAAGCCAGGACTGCCTGTTCTAGGGAGTGGCAGTGGGAAGGGAAATGAAATGGTATACATGGAGTGAAGCAAAACTGTAAGAGCCATGACTGAGTGGCTCTAAAGAACAAGGTTGGATGTGGTGACAGTGTGCCTAGCAGAGAGAAAAAATAAGTGTACTGTTATTAGAGGAAGAAAACTGGGAAGAGACCTTTGTGGTAAGACAAACTCCAGGAGAAATACAGTTGAGAAAAAGAGAGTTGTGAGCTTTGGGAATGATAATTGCTTAAGGAAAAAATCAGATGTGTGAAATACAGGATGCGGTGTTGCGCCAACATTTGACAATTTGTGATACGGTTGTAGGACAAGAATACAGACCATTGTGGGTATAGCTAAAAGGAATACTTCTCATTCTCATGGCATCTCATGTGCCAGTTACCATGAATTTAGTAGGGCAAACTGATTTTTTGAAATCTACCTTTAAAAAGGTAAAAAAAAAAAACAAAACTCTGAATCTTTTAAATTGTGCTGGTTTAGGCATGACTTTTTAAAATAGGGTTGTCCTTGTTGAGGATTTGCCTCTTTGATGACAAATGTCTTCTTAAGGAGATGTTAGTTCAGTGATGTATTTTCAGCATTCAGGCCAACAAAGGCAGTTAGAAGAGGAATGCCTGCCGGGTGTCCTAGAGTTCAGCAAAAAAGGCCTTGCTCTAGGGAAGGAATTATGAAGGAGAGGCTCCAGCTGAGCTAGAAGATGGTGCCCAGCAGGAGGGATCTGGAACAGATAGATTATTGCTCTTGTAGAGCTTCGACGATTAAGTCTATTGTTCTGTGGTTTGGGGAACACTCATCATTCACCATAGCTGGTTGACATAATTTACTAAGTTGAATCAAGTACAAAAGGAAAAAGTTCTTTATGATAGGCCAGATTCCATGAGTGTGAATTCCTTTGAGTCAAACAGGGAGAAAATACGCCCCGGTGTTAAAGACTTTCCAGAGACTTCTTCCATTCCACTTTCCACCCCTCCCTAAATCACTCGCCAAAGAAATGCTTTGCTGGACACTAAAGTGGCCACAGCTGTGCTCATAAGAAAACATCAGAATATAAAATTAATCGTTGTATTTTTTAGTTAACATTTTTGGAATGTGTGTGCAGGGTTAAAGGACAGGTGCTATTAAGATGATAGACATCTTTGAAATGTTTGGAAGTACTGCCAGTTTCCGCAACCAAAAGCTTTCCAAACAGCTGTAATTACTTGAAGGTCAATGAACTAAAAGTTTCCCTGTATCAGCTTTAGGCAAAAAGGTCATTAATGCTTTAGGGGACTGTAATAAATCTGAAAGAAGCTGGCTTGACTCTCCCCTTCTGCAGTTCTCTATCTGATCACCCTGAGATCTTTTTCAACTGCCAGCCTCCTGGAAGGCCAGAGTCGAGCCAGTGACTGACTCCCCAAGCAGCCACACAGGGCCTAGAGTTGTACCCTACCTGGACGGGCAAGGTCTTCCATGACTTATGTAGCCATATCCTCAGATGAGGACCACCACCCAACCCCCTCAAAAACCTGAGATCAATCTTCTATGCTAGGTATGAAAAAAAAAAAAAAAAAAGAGAGGTAATTCCATCAGTGTTTGTAAAAAGTCCGCAACTTCTATGCAGGCGTCCCAAAGCATCTAGGATTGCAGGGATGGATAGAAAGTCCTTCAATCACAATATAATTCCTGTTTTGCTCTTTAAAAAAGGAGAGAGGACAGGCTGACAGATGCAACGGGTGCTTAGACCCACATGCTGTCCACAAAATTGAGATTATCCTCTAATTCTAAAGGGATAGCTTTGGTAACTCTTTTGCCATTGGTGCCATCTCTCAGGAACCTGATAATAAACTACAATGTTTTAAACTTGTACTATATCCAGGAGCTACATAGATATATAAAATATTTTCTTATTTAAATTCCACGTGTACAATGTAGGTATTATTTTCATTGCACAAATATGATAGATAATAATTTTCTCATAGACACTCAATTAAGTTGGCTGACTGCAAAGAGTTTTAGACAATAAGATTTACATTCCTTATCTTTAGCTTATCATCTTCCAAAGATGATGCTTTAATCATTGTCAGCTGGTTATTAAACATACTGTTCTTTGAGCCCATTCCCATGGGATTTGAAAAATCTGCTTGTAAGCATATCTGGAACTTTTCTAAATTTTCCTTTCTTTTTTTTTTTTAAAGACGGAGGTCTCACCATGCTGCTCAGGTTGGAGTGCCATGGCTATTGACAGGAGTGATCATAGTGTACTATAGCCTCAAACTCCTGGCCTCAAGAGATCCTCTGTCTCAGCTTCCTGAGTACAGTGTACAGGCGTGTGCTACCATGCCTAGTGATATCCTGAGCTTTTCATTTACAATAATGGAAGCTCTTACCTTGCCACCTCAGGCCATCTACCAAGAAGTCATAGATATTACTTCAGGGAAAGAAATGCCTGGCTGCAAATATTTTCCTTCAACTGACTTGAAGATAGTTCTGTTAGTGTCTTCCAAGCATAGTTTTCAGTTCAGCGCTCATGCAAATACTCTTTATTTATTGTGTCTTTGTTTTCAATAGTAATAATACATGAACTTGGAATACATATGCTCTTCTTTTAAGAATTTACAATGGTGTATGAATACAAAGACTGCAAAGTGTATTAAAGAGATTTATTATGTAAGAGATTCATTATGAAAGAGTTTAAAGATGAAAGAAATTCATCAAAGGGTTGTATATTTCAAGAAGAAAGTATGACATCATCCAAATACTTATTTCTAGGTTAAATATTATTTCCACCACAAGATAAAAATCTGTCCTCCTCTGTGCTAGTATAAAACTCAGGACTTGGCTTCTTCAGCTGCCCTAGGCTCTGAAATCTTCAACTCGCCACGCTTAGGGTTCCAAACACACACTCCACCTCACACCCCACGCAGAGTTATTTTGCGTCCACACAGCTGAGCTCCAAGTGGTGTTTCAACAGTCATAGGATCTAATTCCCACATCTTCTTCTGAGAGCTGAGATTTATGATCCCAATAAAGATTTCGACAGAGAGATGAGGGGAAATAGCTCAGAAGAACTTAGTTTAAAATGTTGTCCTGAAATTCCCTACTCATCACCCCATCAATCACAGATTAAAATAAAAGCACACATGAGCTAATATTACAGGGTCTAACAGGGTGAATATGTTTTGGAATTAGCAACAATCCCTTAATATCAATGTATTATCTTTGAAATTCCCTTTCAGAACAGTGACCTTGATTTAAAATTTTAAAAAAATATATCAGGCAAATCTGTTAAGACATAATAAGTAGGGAGTGGCTAAGACACTCTGAAAACAGATATCAAGGACCTCACCGTCTCATGTTTACTTTTAATCATTTAACAAGGAAGCAAACTTCGCAAGATTAGTGAGGTTCTGGAGTAAGAGATGTTTTCATAGTCCCTGATAAGCCTCACCAGGCTTCCCACTAAAACACAGCAGGGATGAGAGTGCACCTCACCACTGCACAGCCCAGAATGGTAGCTTACCTCGTTTCAGAACTTGGGAACAGTTTCCACCGTTTGGCCTACCAAACTCTCAAACTCAACCAAGAAACACAATTGGTGGCTCAGTCCTAGAAATGGAGTAAATCTGTTGGCCTGAATAAAAGGTCAAAAATATTCTGTACATTTCTGCAGAAAACTGGACTCCTTTTCATCTATTGCAGGCCTTGCTTTTCCAGACAAACAGAATGAGGTTTCCTGTCTCTTTCTGATCTCCCACTTACCTCTCCAAAATCCTAAGTCCCTCTCTCATACATAATATGTGCTATTTTTTATGTCTCTATAACAGTTTTAAAAATATAATTGTGGAAGTAATATATACCTATTTGGAAACATCTGGAAAACTAGAAAACTACAAAAAGGAAATCATCACCAGAGACACCCGATGTTCATATTTCAGCCACTTCACTGTTAAGCTGTTTCTGTTTAGCAGCCCTTACACTGCCCGTCAGTCCTGGTCTCCTTGTTTGCCCTTCCTCCTAGATGACTGTTGCACATTCTTCTCTTCTTCAAATCTCAACATTTTCTCTCTGCTTCTCACTCTCAGTTGAAGGCTCCGATTTTTATATAGAAGGAATCAGAATGGATCCTTCTACAAAATGCAGCAGGTCTTCATCCACTTGGCTTTCCCTGTCTCCTAGGGCCAACCCCCTACTTTGCACTGGAAAACTCCTCCTCAAAGACTTTGCTCCTGGAATTATTTCCATTCCCACCTCATCATTTTTTTTTCTTCATGGGTCATTGCCCGGAAAAAATGATGTACCATAACATCTTGAATTGCAACTTTTAAAGACTTCCCATTTTTCTGATTCCTCAACATCTCCAGAGAAACAGGCTGTGGGCACCTTTCCCAGATGACCAGGTACACTGATGTGACATAAATCCCCCTTCTTGCTCTTCCCTGACTGTGGCCTAGTGACATTCAAGCATACCCATGATATCCCCTCCTGTGTTTGCTGGCAAACCCCATCCTAATGCCCAGTAAGGGCACTTGTCCAGAGGTCCCCACTTTCTCTTGGCTCCTCCACTGCTTGGTGGAGCCTGCTCCCTTGGTGTGCCCTCCAGGTGACTCCTGCAAGGTATGTTGTGCCTCCCTCTTTAGAACCTGTAAATACAGTCAATCCTTTAATTCATATGCCTCCCCAGTGTAATCTCCACAGCCGTATTGGAATGTTCCTTAAAGATTCCACAAAGGGTGCTTACTCCCCCATTTATGACACTTATCTCCATCTTTAAAAAACCCTCTCTTGACCCTATATCTTTCTCAGCCTCTACCCAATTTTAAGCTTCTCATTTCCAAGAAAAGTGCTTGCAAGAATTGTTCACGTTCAACATTTGTTCTTTTCTTTTCTTTTCAACCTACTCCACCACGGGCACCAAGCATACCCAAGTTGCTAAATCCAATGATCAGTGTTCAGTCCTGAGGTAATATGACCTTGCAGCATCTTTCTGAGACTGTGGGTCATGCTGTCCATCATCAAGCAATTTGTTCCCTTGGCTTTTATGACACCTCCTCACACTTGTTTGGTTTTCAGGCTACTTCATTAGCTCTTTCCTTTCTTAAGATTGGATCTTTATGTCTCCAACCAGAACCAGCTACATAATTTGCAGAGTGCAGTGCAGAATGAAAATGCAGGGCCCTTGTTAAAAAATTATTAACAGTTTCAAGAGAGTGAGAGCAGAGTATTCAATCAAGCATGGGTTCCTCCTAAGTAAGAGGTTTTGTGTGACTGCCAAGATCATGTGGCCATGAAGCAGGCCCTGTTCCCATCCTCAGAATGCAGCAGAGCACTTGCTCACTGCTCATCTACAAATGATCTCATCCACACCAGTTGGCTTTAGATGCCATATTCAGCAACAAGCCTCACATCTTATCTTCAACACTAATTTCTCCATTTAATTACAGATTCAAATTTCAACTGTCTATTCTCTATTTGCACTTGAATGTATAGAATGCACTCAAACTTAATATGTCCAAAATGGAACTTTCATTTCCCACCCAAATCCTTCCCACAGTTCTCCCTATTTCAGTAAATACCGGCTCAATTTTTCCAGTTATTCAGGCCAAAATCATTATACCCATCCTGAACCATTCTCTCACATCCCACATTCTATCCAACAAATCCTGCAAGCTCTACCTTCAAAATATTTCCCAAATCTGACTAGTCAAGATCTTCAACAACTTGTAACCCTGGTACAAGTTTCTGTCCTGAGTCACATGCTATCATGTGATTTAAATGTTCAAAGAAAAAAGATAAGGGTGATTAGTGATGACTAGAACTATTGCAAAAAGCATTTGACAGGCAATAAAGGAGGGTCAGAAATTCAAAGCAATGGCATAAAGAAATGAACTGATCTAGAAGGCAGATCCATCACAGGAAGGGAGGGAAATTTCAAAGAAAGAAGACTAGACCTACCACCCATTACCTTGGAAATAAGTAAGACCAACGAGTGGCAAGAGAAAATACTTGATGCTTTTCAGAGAACAAAAAAGTCTGTCTTCATTATGCAAATGCATGTAATACACAGTAGCTTGAGAAAGACTAATGGAATTTTTTATTGCTTTTCTTTGTCAATTACAAATTGCTCATTCCTGCAGATGAAACTAAAATGAGCCATTGTGTAAATTACTTCCAAAACAAGCTAGTGGAAAATGTGTAAACCTGTAAGTGAGTAATATTAAATCCTTACACATTTTATAGGAACTTAAATTCTAGACACATACAATGTTTTATACCTACAATAACTGTACTTTTTTTTAACTTATTACATAAAATTACATATATTATAGTCTAAGCACTGTGGCTCATGCTTGTAATCCCAGCACTTTAGGAGGTCAAGGCAGGAGAATGGCTTAAGGCTAGGAGTTTCAGATCAGCCTGGGCAATAAGCAAGACCCTGTCTCTGCAAAAATAAATAAATAAATAAATTAGCCAGGAGTGGTGGCACACACATGTCGTCCTAGCTGCTTGGGAGGCTAAGGTGGGAAGATCACTTGAGCCCAGGACTTCAAGGCTACAGTGAGCTATGATGGTGCCCTTGCACTCCAGCCTAGGTGACAGAGCAAGATCCTGTCTCTTAGGAAAAAAAAAGTGACATTCCATGCACATGGATAGGAAGAATCAATATTGTGAAAATGACCTTACTGCCCAAGGTAATTTATAGATTCAATGCCAACCCCATTAAGCTACCAATGACTTTCTTCACAGAACTGGAAAAAACTACTTTAAAGTTCACGTGGAACCAAAAAGGAGCCCGCATTGCCAAGACAATCCTAAGCAAAAAGAACAAAGCTGGAGGCATCACACTGACTTCAAACTATACTGCAAGGCTGCAGTAACCAAAACAGCATGGTACTGGTACCAAAACAGAGATATAGACCAATGGAACAGAACAGAGCCCTCAGAAATAATACCACACATCTACAACCATCTGATCTTTGGCAAACCTGACAAAAACAAGAAATGGGGAAAGGATTCCCTATTTAATAAATGGTGCTGGGAAAACTGGCTAGCCATAAGTAGAAAACTGAACCTAGATCCCTTTCTTACACCTTATACAAAAATTAATTCAAGATGGATTATAGATTTAAATGTTAGACCTAAAACCATAAAAATCCTAGAAGAAAACCTATGCAATACCATTCAGGACATAGGCATGGGCAAGGACTTCATGTGTAAAACACCAAAAGCAATGGCAAGAAAAGCCAAAATTGACAAATGGGATCTAATTAAACTAAAGAGCTTCTACACAGCAAAAGAAACTACCATCAGCGTGAACAGGCAACTTACAGAATGGGAGAAAATTTTTGCAATCTACCTATCTGACAAAGGGTAAATATCCAGAATCTACAAAGAACTCAAACAAATTTACAAGAATAAAATCAAACAACCCCATCAAAAAGTGGGCAAAGGATATGAACAGACATTTCTCAAAAGAAGACATTCATACAGTCAACAGACACATGAAAAAATGCTCATCATCACTAACCATCAGAGAAATGCAAATGAAAACCACAATGAGATACCATCTCACACCAGTTAGAATGGTGATCATTAAAAAGTCAGGAAACAACAAGTGCTGGAGAGGATGTGGAGAAATAGGAACACTTTTACACTGTTGATGGGACTTTAAACTAATTTAACCACTGTGGAAGACAGTGTGGCGATTCCTCAAGGATCTAGAACTCTAAATATCATTTGACCACACCATCCCATTACTGGGTATATACCCAAAGGATTATAAATCATGCCACTATAAAGACACATGCACGTGTATGTTTATTGTGGCACTATTCACAATAGCAAAGACTTGGAACCAACCCAAATGTCCATCAATGACAGACTGGACTAAGAAAATGTGGCATATATACACCATGGAATACTATGCAGTCATAAAAAAGGATGAGTTCATGTCCTTTGTACAGACATGGATGCAGCCGGAAACCATCATTCTCAGCAAACTATTGCAAGAACAGAAAACCAATCACTGCATGTTCTCACTCATAGGTGGGAATTGAACAATGAGAACACTTGGACACAGGATGGGGAACATCACACACCAGGCCTGTTGTGGGGTGAGGGGAGCAGGGAGGGATAGCATTAGGAGATACACCTAATGTAAATGATGATTTAATGGGTGCCGCACACCAACATGGCACATGTGTACATGTGTAACAAACCTGCACATTGTGTACATGTACTCTAGAACATAAAGTATAATAAAAAAAAAAAAGAGAGAGAGCTGAAGAAAAAATAAAGGAAGGAAGGAAGGAAGAAGGAAGGAAGAAGGAAGGAAGGAAGAAGAAAGAAAGAAAGAGAAAAAAAGAAAGAAAGAAAGAAGGAAGGAAGGAAGAAAGAAAGAGAGAGAGAGAGAAAGAAAGAAGAAAGAAAGAAAGAAAGAGAAAGAGAAAGAAAGAAAGAAAGAGAGAAAGAAAGAAAAGAAAGGAGAAAGAAAGAAAGAAGAGAGAGAGAGAGACAGAAAGAAAGAAGAAAGAAAGAAAGAAAGAAAAGAAAGAGAAAGAGAAAGAAAGAAAGAAAGAAGAGAGAAAGAAAGAAAGAAGGAAGGAAGGAAGGAAGGAAGGAAGGAAGGAAGGAAGGAAGGAAGAAAGAAAGGAAGGCAGGCAGTGTAAAAGTGCTAAATTACATGCAAGTTTCCCTGACCTGCACTATGGAATTCACCATTTCTAAGAAGTCAGAGCTTCTGTTTTACACTTGACTCACGTCTTTTTTTCACATAACCAAATTATTGAACAATTACTTTACACAGAATATTTAGATTTTAAGAAAAGGTCAAGAATTATTGCTCTTGGAGATTTCTGTTAACTTTGTTATTTTTCCCTTTTGATATTGAAGTAATAAAGCAGAATTTGTGATTATATTAATAAAATTAAATATAAAAAGAAAAAATGTGTTATTGAAGGTTTAGAATGTAGCTATAAACATAAGAAGAAAATATAAATCAAAACAAAACAGCTACTGTAAACGTTTTGATTTATAATATTCCAGATTTTTTTCTACTAAGTAAACATATGATTATAAAAAATTGTACTTATTACTGCTTAATAGCCTGCTTTGTTGATGAAATAATTTTTTTCATGAATATTTATCAATGTAATTATCTTATTTTCTCTTTTAAACTATTAGCATAATAACACAAATAACAGATTATTAAAAATTAAACCATTTTACAGTCTAAAAGTTAAAGGAAAAACAAAATTCAACTTAGTCATGGCATATTAGTATTTAGTTTGAGGCTGGATTGACTTGCTAATATTTTCCTTATAATTGTAGGTTTCTTGTTGTGGGATATTTGTCAGGTTTTGATTTCAGGACTATGCTAATTACAAAATAAACGACGATATTATACATAAATTGGAATTGTTTTTCAAATTATCTGTGGTGAGATCCTTTATTTCAATTTCCTATCCATAGTGCACTGCTATTTTGGTTAAAACAAAGCAAAAAGAAATTACTAGAAAAATAAAACAAGAGGCCAAAAACAATCAAAATAAAAGCTTAATTTCTTTATGAATAGATTCAATAGGCATGAAATTACTCTACCAAATTGCTGTAAAAGTTTCTAAATGCTGACTATTATTGCCATATTTATCTTGACCACATAACGAATAGTTGATGACCACCGGCAGTGCATGGACCACATTTTGAATAGCCCTACTTGAAAGAAGAGGCTTATTCTTTTTAGTGATTCACATTCATCAGCAAAATCGCTGTTAAAATGTTACCATATTATATGCACTTTGATTTATTTACAAATCATATCTCTAATTAAAATTATTTTAACAATATTCTGAATGCTTAGATTTTCAGTGCCCAGCATCCTGAAGACCTCATCCTTTTATTAGTTAATTCACAGGTACAACAGACAATTAAAATAAGGTTTGCTCTTGCTGATACTGTGTATGATCTCTATTTTCCAGTAACATTCCTGATCATTTAAAATTATTCAGCCAATGTTTTTAATATCTGATGAGGTCATCGCTGTGTCTGACTCATAATATGATTGATGAAATCTTTTCTTTGAACAATCAATAGAAAAAGCATCATTTAATAGTGCTCTCTCTTCAATCTGTGGCTTCTCTTCAGGATTATAATCATGCCATTTGTCCATTTTGGGAGGATTCCTTCAATGACAACTATATGGTAGAACTCACAAAGTTGCAAATTGCAGCGCAGTGTATAAGAGTAAACACACTGTTGAGGGGACCAGGTGGCACCCATACTTTCTTTCAAGAATATCTGTGGGGCCATGCATGTGCATTGGCCATCGGACATAAGAATTCAGAGAAGGAGCCAGGTCAATCAGTTAAACAAATGCTATTACAGTGAAATTGAAATTTCTTTCTTTTATTAAGAAAAATAAAGTTCTATTTTTTAATTCATCCCAATGGATTTCTTATGAAAACCTCATATTTAGAAAGATGATGGCTTTAGAACAGGTTTCTCAAAGGACAGTTTGGTTCTCCAAGCATCTATTTGTTTAAAATTCAGATTCCCAGATGGCATCCCATAGCTACTGTATCAAAGTCCCAAATAGAAGATGGGAAGAGGAGAAGAGAAAGGAGTCCACGTGTTTAATAAACTCACCAAGTGATTCTTGTGCATGTATATATACATATACATATATTGGTGGGGGGTGGGGGTGGGGACAGAGTCTTGCTCTGTTGCCCAGGCTGGAGTGCAGTAGCATGATCTCAGCTCACTGCAAACTCCATTTCCCAGGTTCAAGTGATTCTCGTCCCTCGGCCTCCCAGGTAGCTGAGACTACAGATGCATGCTACCACACCTGGCTAATTTTTGTATTTTCAGTAGAGATGGGTTTTGCCATGTTGGCCAGGCTGGTATTGAACTCCTGAACTCAAGTGATCCACCTGCCTTGGCCTCCCAAAGTTCTGGGATTATAGCCGTAAGCCACTGTGCTCAGCCAATATTTTGAAAACCAATACTTCAGAGCAATTTTAAAAATAATCATAGGCATTATGAATGATTCTCAAAGGCATCTTGCATAAAACTGGGCACCTTTATTGTGAAGCGGTTTCGTACTTTCTCATCTTTTTCAGCTTTTTTTCCTATCATTTGAATTAGCCTATTCTTTTTCCTGTTTCTTCTAGAGTCAATTTTAGTATTTTTTGTTCTCCTAGAATATCATAATTTTAGTTGGCTTTTAATACAATTATTGTAAAAATTATATTTAGAAAATAATTTAATATCCTTTTCTTTTCCATACCTGTCTGATTATGTATGTTCCTATATAGAGATACAAACTGCTAGCGATATCTTTAGTTTAAGTAAAAATGGGAGAACAGATGTTTAAAATGTATTTAGCTTGAACACAAAGAGAATGCAAACTGTTAGAAATATCTTTAAGAGGAATTTGAGAAGAGAGGTTTAAAATTTATTTAGCTCAAATACAAAGAAAAACAAAGACAGTCAAGTTTTTGAAGTCCACATAAAAGATGATAGTTTTTGAAAGCTGTTAGTTGATAAGAGCCAAGATTTTTGAAAGAATAATTTTTGAAAATCAAAAGGCAAAGATTCGAAAGATAAAGGTATAAAGTTAGCCTGCAAATAAAAAATTAAGAGTGCCGTTTTCCAGGGAGTCAATGGGATGATAGAGAACCTGACAAGAACGGAGGTCAGGGTGACCTTCTGCATGGCTCGGAGGGATCACACAGAGAAGAGCAGAGATTATACTTGGAAAGAACTCAATCTCTGCCCTGAAGAAGACCATTATGGCCAGCCCAAGGGCAGTCGACAGGCCACAGAGCTAAGCCATGCTGAAGGCTGTCTGTCATGTTCAGTAGAGTGCTGCACGCTGTCCTGCCAAAGACAATTGCTAGCGTTGCTTCTCATTGTCCCCTATAAAGGTTCTTCCTCTGATCTCTGCTTATACCTCACCCCGTGAGCACCTAGTAGAAATGTCACCTGTGTACATCCTGATGTTTCAGTCAGCCCATCTCAACTCTACTATAAATATTTATCAATAACCCAGCACTTTTTAAGGCCTATATAAGAAAGGGTAGAACCATGGACACCTGAAGGGACCAGGTAGTGCAGAAGGAACCAGCAGCTCAACTTGGGTGGTTTTGGAAAAAAAACAAAACAACAAAACAGTTCAAAACTTCACTTTGAGCTAGGACAGTGGCAAGAGCCACAGCTGTACCATTAGTGTCAGTATTTTTAGCAGAACCTACCTCCCTTAGGCTTCAACTTCTCTTACTGGAAAATTGCAACCAGTCGTTAACTGATCTCCCTGAATCTGTTCCCTTCACCCTCCAGTCTTTTCTGTACTTTGCTTGCAACAATTACCTTCCAAAAAATCAAATGTGGTCATGTTGCTCCTCTAGAAATTTTCATTACCCTGTTGTTACATACAAGAGGAAGGTCAAACTCAAGAGCATTAACTGTACTGGCCTTCAAAACCAAATCCCAGTCAAACTTTTAGCCTCATCCTATGCTGGTGTTTAAACTTGTATTTCAGCCATTCCAAACATGGGAGAGCTTTTTCATACAATCGAATGTTCACTTACTAGTTCTTCCTCCTAGATTATCATGAACTTGTTTCTCTGCCCAGCAAACTCCTTCCCATCTCAACCTTTTCTCATGACCCTACAAAAATTATTTCCTTTCCCTGTCATTTACCGTGGTGCTTCATTCAGACTCATCTAAAGGCATCTGTCAGATTCTTTTATCATGATTTGTTCACGTCTCTCTCTCACCACTGGACTGACAACTCGAGAGCAGTGACTTCCTTCCACTTGCTCCTAGGAGCTACCCTATAAATGTTTGTTGAATGACTTAGTCCACAATGAGTGACACAGCTGACTAATACGAAACTAAAATGACCTTTGTTTATACAACAAACTACATTATTTTGTTGTTATTATTCTCATCCAGTTGTTTTCTTGTACTTAGAAGTTTATTTTATTTGTTCTTCATGCATCGTGCGTCATCACGCATCATTGGATGCATCATGCATCATGCATCCAATCATTCCAGCCTGACAAGATAGTTTTCTTTATCACCTTATAATTTTGAGTCTGTTATTCAAGGAATAACGTGTTCACTTTCAGCTGCGTCTTCAGCAACATTTATTATTGTGCTATCAATTCCTCATCCAAGTTATAAATAACAGTTCTGGACAGAGTGTTTTACGTGACATATGTCTTATCTTCTCTAGGATTACTCTTATTTCCTCTTTTCTTTTGTCAACTGGATTGTGAACTCCTCAAGGCAGACATCATAGTTCTCTCAAGTTTATATTTTTTTAACTTTCTTGATTTTGGTAAATGTTACAGAATATCCAATGTCCCTTGATAGTGGTGGCAGAAAGCTGATTCTGGATTCAGATGACCTAGGATCAGATCACAGTTCCCCGCCTGGGTGTCAATTTAGACAAGTTCTTCAAACCCTTCAAGCTATTGATATAACATTTTCTCATATACAAAATGTGGAAAATAGTAGTACTTATATCATATAACTGTCTTGAGTGAATAAAACAGATAATGTATATAGAACATTTAATAGTATACTTAATGCAGAGTAAATGTTTAATATAATCATAGAGATTATTAGAGGTGTTAGTGGAACAAAATAAATAATGGAAATATCAATGTCATCAAATCTGCTAATTTATTCATCAGTGTCTACTTTGTTAGGGCTGCCATTACAAAGTACCACAGTCTGGATGGCTTCAGCAACAGAAACCTATTTTCTCACAATTCTGGAGGCCAGATGTCCAAGATCAAGGTGTCAGCAGGGTTGGTTTTGTTTCAAGACCTTTATTCTTGGTTAGTAGATGGTCATCTTTTCCTTGCATCTTCATGTGGTCTTTCCTCTGTACATGTCTGTGTCCTATTCTCGTCTGCTTATAAAGGCACCAGTTTTATTGGATTAGAGCCCACCCCAATGAACTCCATTAACCTTATTTATCTCTTTAAAGACTCAATCTTGAAATACAGTCACATTCTTAAGCACTGAGGTTTAGGATACCAAACATGGTTGTTTTGGGATAGAACACGATTCAGGCTATGACAATCCGCAATAGATGTCACACCTATTATAAGTAACAGCTAAGTGGCCATGACCAATTGTATAACCAATAACAACTCCCTGGCTCTTCTTTTGTTTCTTTGTTTTTTGAGATGGGGTCTTGCTCTGTCACCAGGTTGGAGTGCAGTGGCACGATTTGGCTCCCTGCAGCCATGATCTCGGGTCCTCCCGCCTCGGCCTCCAGAGTAACTGGGACTACAGGTGTGTGCCGCCACACCTGGCTAATGTTTTTTATTTTTTGTATTTTTTATAGAGACAGGGTTTCCTCGTGTTACCTAGGCTGGTCTCAAACTCCTGGCCTAAAACAATCCACCGGCTCTGGCCTCCCAAAGGCCTGGGATTACAAGCGTGAGCCACCATGCCTGGCCACTGCTCTTCTTTTAAAAGGATTATATGTCCCCAATTCTGCAATTTGACTCGCAGTGCCTCCAGTGGAAGGGATAAATATTCATGTCCTATTGCTGTCAGGCTCAGCCATGTGACTTGATTTGATCCATGCAAAGTGAGTGTGTGTGCAAACTCCACTACCAAGCAGAAGTTTTAAGAGCCATTGATTGTTTTCTTTAGCTATCTGACTCTTTTCCCTCTGCCACAAGGGCCATATATCTCAAATAAGGGCTAAGCCTAGTGCCCAGAATGAGCACTTTTCAACTTTCAATGAGACCTATTGGGCAGAGCTGCCTAGATAAGAAGCTGCTGCTAATGCACAAAGTCAAGCGACAAGTATACAGTTTTGGTTAAGTCACTGGGATTTGGAGGGATTATTACTGCACTAAAGCTGCCTAATGTGATAACCAGCAATGTATTACCCACGGATGCATATATAGCTGATTCCTTTTCCTTAAATTAATAGAAGGCATAGAAACCTGATATGCCATTGATAAGGTAATTCTAATAAACTCACACTGCAAAAGAGGATCAGGGTTTCAAAAATTTCATGAGGGATCAAAGACTTATTTATTGGATATTGGACACTGGACATTCTTAGTACTTTTCCCATTTATATTATATGTAAGAACATGGGAGCTTCCCTCATGCGTAAATTTTCTCTCTAATAAAAGGAATTGCAGATTTTGCAGGCCGAATGGCAGCTTTTCAGCCCTGCTTTCCTTGTTCTAGAGAGAAACATTCTTCTGTTCTTGGAGAATCACAATGGATACAGGAAATCGGAACCATCTGCTCTCACTTGGCAAACACAAAGGCTCTGTAATGCGGTAGCACTTCACTCACACCAGTACCAAATTTACCAAAACACATGCTAGGTTCACAACTCAATTAAAGAACCATTCTTCAACTTTCTCTTATTTCCCAGTTTCTAAGTGAACGTGACAACTGAGCCAAAATGTAAGGAATCAGCAAGATTTGGCCTGGTCAGACAGGAGAAAGACATTTAAGGCAGATGGTGCAGTTTAAACAGAGGCATGAAGTGTGTTGGAATATAAGCAGTTGAGAGTGATTGGAGCAGAGGGTAGAGGAGTGGCTACAGATAGGATTGATAACTTAGCTGGAGCACCATTCTTGGAGGCCAGTGTCCTTTATTTTACCTACACCAGAGCACAACTCAGCAAACAATGGGTAAACACTTTTAAGTTTTATGGATTATAAATTTATGTTTCTACCTGATTTAAAAATGACTTCTCCACAATAAATACATCATTTTGCATAGCAGCTAAAAACATAGGCGTTTTCAGCAGACAGCTGAATTCTACACTGTAGCTTCTCCATTGGTGTGCCCTACTGAACCTGGGTACATTGATTAACCTACCTGAGGCTCAGTTGCCTCTTCTGAATAATGGTGGTAATAGTGATCATCAGCCTTGTATAATGAGGATCACTGGCTATAAAGATGCATGTAAACTCTTGACAAAATACCAGAGTCAAAAGTAAAACTCCAAAGATGGTGCTTTCTGAAACTGTTGTTATCATCACTGTTCAGAAATGAAAGCTTAGTCATGTGCCCCTATGAGGTTTGACCACCTATACCCCTTAGTCGTTCTCTGACATTCTAAATAGTTCTTCTTATCTGTCCTAAAAGGTGCTTAAGACAAAGTCAGTAATGATTTGTTTTTCTAAGACCACCAGAGCGGGCACAAAAGAACCAGCGAGTAGGCAAGTGTAGGAGCAAAACCGCAAGTTTATTTTGGTCACCTAAGGTGTGGGGAAGAGGTCTGTCGGCCTCCGGCAAAGAAGGCCGACAGAGTCCCTGGTGGGGGCTCTCCGACGGAGTTCCTGCAGTCCTGACATCCCGACAGGAGTGGAAGACGGAGGAAAGCCGCCCGTGGCGTCCATCTGGAGCGGCTTTTCTAGGAGTGGGAGGGCAATAGGCGGGGCACGGACGTGTCGGGGGGCGTTCCGCAGGTGCGACCAGGTAAATCTTGGTCTCTTCGGATTGACGTCACCTGGCGCATGCCCGGTTGGTCTGCACCTGCCCGGGTCGCCGGCTGCATTTTCGCGCGCGCGGGAAAAGCTGGTGAAGAAGAACCCGGAAGTGCACCATCTTGCCTCCGTTCCTCCAAACAGGTAAGAGACATGACAATTCCTTGATTGATGTGGACTAAATGGAGAGCCATAGTTATTCCTCTCAGTGCCTGTCTCAACTCAAACAGGGCTAAGCTCACACAGTTCAAAGGCAGCTCAACTGAAGGCCTGACTTACCATAGTGACCACACCAGATACGACCATGGAGCAGGAAAGAAAGAGAATGTCCCTGGTGACTCCTCTTCTGGAGATTCTCTGGGAAATCAGTCTTTTTGGCCACTATCAAGGCTTGGGGGCAGCTTGGATTGAAAACTGTGGCACTGCATTAGTAGGCAACTTTCCTCCACGAAAATATTATTTTTCTTTCCTTTATTGAATTACTGACTTCATTATTGTGAGATTTATTTGGGAGAGGAAATTTCTGCCTTCCTTGAATTAAAACCTGTGGTTAGGCAGTGGTTCTTTTGTATGTATGACGTTTGGTAGGGTTTTGAAGAAAGGAAGGGATGAAGGAAAAGAAAATGATGAGGATAAAACCACCAGTTGGCTTATTTCTTCTTAAATATTTTCTAGCTTAGTTTCAGATAAAAGCATTTGATCACTGGGTCTTTAAAACAATATTGTACTGTGAGAATTTTGAGAGAGTGTTGTCTTAGAAATGAGGAATGGCATGATCCAGAATCATTTTTCCCTTTTCCCACAAAAATTAAAACATGAGCACAGGGCTTAAATGAACAGTAAACACTGGTATTGTTTTGAACTATTTCCCCAAAATCTAACCAGAAAAGCTACTTCTCTTATCAATCACATAATCATAATGAATTATATTGACCTAGTTTATGATATGGAATATCAGTTGGAGTGTCCTAGCTGCTTTTTTATTGCTGACGGGTTGAGTGTTCCCCTTAAATAACACATTTCTATTGGGTGATACTGACTATTCTAGATAATGCTGTTTTAAATAAATGAATTACAACAATCAGTTCTCTCTCTCTCTCTCTCTGTCTTTCTCTCTCTTTCTCTCTCCCCTATCTCCTCCATTTTCCTCTCTGTCTGTCTCTTCTTCTTCTTTCCTTCTGCCCTCTTTTTTGAGTTCTTTTGTTTATCTACCATTCATTCATTTAATCTACATTTACTAGCACTTAAAGAAGCTTGGAGAACAGAGCAGGGAAGACTTGGAAAGAATCATAATTCAGAAAGATACAGCAGCCCCTCATCAATTATAAAGGTCAGATTTCTCGAAACACTCAAGGGAAAAATATTAAGTTCTTAAAGGCATAAATCACATGGGTGTTTTTAACTAACATGCAGCCCTTTTAAACTGCCTGTTTTTATTACTTACAATAACCAAAATAGAATGTCCTCTGCTTTTCCTATTTTCAAACTTAAAGTTCATGACTACCTCTGACTGGGTTCACTAAGTTTCCAGAGACACAGAGTGGCTTGAATGTTGGTGTGAAGGATGAGAAAAATTATTTTAATAACTAGTTAACTTGGTTTTGCTTATTAGGCAAATACATTGATATACATCTCTGCCTAATTTTTAGGGTATAGCATGACGTTGATGACAAGTGGAGAATTTACCTGTTCATCACTGAAACTCCAGAAGAAGTGAGATGCTCAGCTCAGAGTGTGTGTGTTTGCCAGGTGCTCCTTCTCACATGGCCTGGAGGGAGATGTGGGATGACTTAGAAATATGCTTCTGCCAAGGAGACAGTGAATGCCCAGACTGGTTGGAGTATATTTCCTTAAAAAAATACCTGCAGAGTTGGGTTAAAGGAAAGATATGTGTTTACATCCATTTTGGTGTATAACTATCCTAGTAACAATAAATGATTTTAAGTTTATGTTCTGTTAAAAAAAAAAATCATACTGGGAGTCAGCTCTCATGGAAACAACTGACTTAATTAGCAAAATACCTTAATAAACCACTTGAGATTAGCAGCTGAGTCACTGAGAGCATCAGTTAGAAAAGAACAGGACCTTAAAGAAAGAGCTCAATACTCTCGATTAGAAAAACACAGGAATATGGGAACAAGAGAGAGGAGAAAAGAAATAAGAGATTTTTTAAAGAGATGGCCAAGTCACATGCCTACAATTTCTGTGAGAATCTTCGGAAATTTTTATGTCCAATCATAGGGTGCATTCTGTGCTTCCTGTAAGCTCCTTCTATCTGCCTAAAATTGCAGTAAAGACCTTGAGTAATTTGTTTCTTTGTAAAAATAATAGAAAGGGTTGGATCTATGTCCAATCAGTGTCAAGATGTGAATAGCAAAAAATAACAGCAAGCATGGGGCATGGAATGATTCACCAGTATGTGGAAGTCATGGCTGGAGCTTATTATGAGGATGTAAACCTCCACAAGAATTCACAGTGCATGGGTAATGGGGGCAAAATTCTGGGCAGTAAGGAAAAAAAAAATCCAGAAGTAGAGATACATTTATTGGAATTACCCAACAAAGAAACTCACTGTTGGGGAGTGATTACTGTATATTCCTAGTGGAGCTTTGCACAAAACCTTTTGAAGTCCCCAAGGATAGAATGACTAACTGAGTTGAACAGAAAGGAATTCACCCTACGTATGAGAATTTGGTTGAATGACCACTTGCTCAGTGTAGTCCATTAATGATGACTAGAGCAGATAGTTCTTGCTAGGCAAAGTTTCCTTCAAATTCCTCAATATAACATTCCTGCTAGGGGGATAAGTACAACCTGCTTATGAGAGCCATTGTTGGAGTGCCCAAAGGCCATTCTCTAATTGGATTCTCCTCTCCATGTCCTCTCTAAAATCTCCCCTGTCCTACAGGGCTTCCATGTTAGAGCATCTGAGTACCAGCCAGGTAGACAAGTATGAGGAGTTTGCTTTCAGTTAGGGTCATAAAGCATTCAAGGACCTGAAATAAGTCCAGGAAGACCACCCTTTGGTGTCCCAGGAGGCAAATCCTTAATTAGTGTTGAGTTAGAGCCAATAAAAAGTAAGTTCCCACATCCAAGAGCATAAGCTGAGCCAAATCAGGAAGAGAAACCTAGACTAGAAGGAAAAAAGAATTGTAATAAGATGGAAGAAATTTAGGGGATAGGGCAGAGGAGATTGTCTCAGTTGAACTGATGGGTCCCTGGCTTATATGTATTTGCTGTCAGCCATTTGGTCTGGGTTTCTAGCTGTGTTGGTTCAACTTAAACGTATAGATTCAATACAAGTTGTGCAAAGGAAAAGCACAGAGAACTCAGTGGTAGCTGAGTCCTCATGAGAGTGACAGAACCCAGAATGACACAAAAGTTCTGGTTAATTCCCCAAATCAATGACTAAGGCTTTGGAATTACCCAACAAAGAAACTCACTGTTGGGGAGTGATTACTGTATATTCCTAATGGAGCTTTGTGGTATAGTTGAAAGAACATCAAATTAAAAGGAAAGCAAGAATGATTGATTCCAAACTTGTTGAAAAAATTACTAGTTTTTTGTTTGTTTGTTTGTTTGTCTTTAGTTCAGGAGACCTGCTTCATGGATCTGAGCCTATACAAATTAAAACAAACAAAAAAAATACTTACTTTGCCAGGCTGTCTGTAAGGATTAAATAAACTATGCCTGTGAAAGTAGATCATGTAGTGTTTAGCAAACATTCATTTGCATCTTTTTCTCCCTGCCTCTTTTCTCCTTCCTTCCTTCCTCCCTTCCTTTCTTCTTTCTTTCCTTCCTTCCTTCCTTCCTTCCCTCCCTCCCTCCCTCCCTCCTTAATTTCTTTCTTTCTTCCTTCCTTCCGTCCGTCCGTCCGTCCGTCCTTCCTTCCTTCCTTCCTTCCTTCCTTCCTTCTTTCTTTCTTTCTTTCTTTCTTTCTTTCTTTCTTTCTTTCTTTTTCTCTCTTTCTCTCTCTCTCTATCCTTCCTCTTTATCTTCCACAGTAGATACCTGAGATGCATTTCTACCTGAGAATCAGACGCACCAAGACTTTTACTGCAGTCTGATTTTCAGACATTGCCCCAGTGACCTTCAAGTGCATTAATCTGTTGGTTTCCTTTCATGCCATCTCAGCTTGGGGGATGTTCTATGCCCACATGGATGTCAAAGAGGGTGGTTGGAGCCCTGAGTCCAGGTGCCTTGGGAAAGATAAGTGGAAACCTCAGCAAACTCAAAGCATGTGTTTTGTATATCAGGAGAGCACACAAGGGCAGACTACCTGTCAACAGTTTCCAGTGATGAGCAGGGAGGCCTTGCTGCCAGCACCCCACCAGTCACTGCTCACACCTCCTCAGAGGTGACTTATTCCCTTCTGCCCTGTAGCAAATTTGTCTTAATAGCTAAAATGATACCAGTTTGGGAATATCCTCTCAAAAGCAGTTACCCATAGAGTTACAAAACCGGGCTTAAGCAGACCATATACATATTCATAAATATTCCTGTGACCAAAATTGACCAAAATTGTGCATTGTTTATTTTGTAAGCAGATGAAAAAAGGCAACTACAACCCAGGAAAAAGGTTTTGAAGGCATCTACAACAGGATGGTAGCTGAAACCATGCAACAGGATGAGATCACTCAGGGAGAGAGTGGAAAGCAATATTTAAGGAGCAGACAGAGAAAAAGGAGATTGGAAAAGCATAGCCAGAGTAATGGGAGTATACCCAGAACAAAGTGGTATCTCTGAAGAATCAAGGCTAAAAATGTCAAGATGGCAGAGGGCTAGCAGGCTAAGAGTATAGATTGACATGCAAGTTGAGGAAGATGGAAAACCCTTTCAATGTGTCCCATTTCTCTTAGGATAAGTTCCTGCATTTCTCAAAATGCCCAAATGCCCTTCAACCTCATCTCACATTGTGCTCATTCTCCCACGTCCAAGTCTCTGTTCCCGTATCACTGGCTTTCTTACAGTTTCCCCAATGTGCCATGTTTCCTCCTATCACAGAGCCTTTGTACATGTTGTTCCTCTGCCTGAAATACTCATCCCTTTAGATACACTTTAATTCATTCTTCCATACTCAGATGAAGCATCATTTCCTTAGTAAAGCCTTCCCTGGCCAATCCAGGTCAAGAAAAATTCTTTAATTTTATAGAGTCATGCTTCTTTCTATCTTAGCGCTATTCCCAATTTATAATTATGCATGAATATGTGTTTTTTGGTACAAATGTCTCAGCCACTGGATTGTAAACTTCATTAGAATGAGACTTGAGAAATTCTTAGCACAACAAGATTTTGACGAAACAGCAATGGTTACCAACTGGTGTAAAGTTAGATGTAGAAAGATACTTCCTGTATTTTTTTCCTGTTAGTACGTGCCTAAACAACCCCATCATATTTGCCTTGGTGTTTCTCCACGATTTGGCACTCAAGACATACCATGGCCCATCTCAAGCCTACAAGCTTGCTGGTTAGGTTGGTATAGGATAAGCCATAAAGTAGATTTTACAGTCACTAGTTCTTAGTCTTTGGAAGGGTCACAAGCCCCTTTAAGAATCTGATGAAAACTGGATTCTTTTATGAGTTGAATTGTTTCCCCTCAAAGGAAACATTGGGGTTCAAATCCCAGGGCCTATGAATGTGACCTTATTTGGAAACAGAATCTCTGTAGATCATTAAGTTAAATGTGGTCGTTTGGTTGGGACCTAATCCAAAATAACTGATGTCCTTATATAAGGGGGAAATTTGGACACAGAGACCAAATTTGGATGCAAGGAGACAACCATCTATAAGCCAAGGATGTCTGGCACTACCAGAAGCTAGGAGAGAAGCCTGGAATAGATTCTTCCTCACAGGTCTCAGAAGGAACCAGCCCTGCCCACACCTTGATTTCAGACTTCTAGCCCCCAGAACTGTGTTGCAATATGTTTCTGTTGTTTAAGCCACTCAGTTTGTGGTACTTTGTTAAAGCAGACCCAGGAAGCTAACAGAGACACTTTCTCTGGAAATAAAATTCCTTGAAGACATACCTGACTTTGCATGCAATTTCCAGGTGTTTACAGATCCACTGATGACCAGGTTAACCATTTTATAGTATCAAAGATGCTATAAAATTCCTAAACCAAAATCCCCCAGGATAAAGGCAAAGGAAAGAAGAAAACTGGCATCAGCAACTATTTGTTACATGTTTGGCCCTTGCCTAGGCACCTGGCATATATTACTTCACAAATTCTCAAAACCACTCTATGAAATAAAGGGAAATAGAGACCCAGACAGATTGAACATCATGAAGAAATTAACACATCTAGAGAGTTACTGTGCTGGAAACAGGGCCTGTGTTTTCTTTTCCCCTGAAACTAGTGCTTTTTTCATTCTTGCCCTGCCTCTGAGCATGAGTGACCTGTGAGAGCCAAAGCACAAGATATGTGGCTTCCTGGATTGTGAGGTTACAGTGAGACCAGGGTTATGTGTGTGTCAGTGGCTTCAAGGGAAATCGGAGAAGAGTTTTTTTAAAGTTAAGAATGAAAAAAAGACCCTTCCTTTTGACTACTCTGCATTATTTTTTGGCATTATTATAACTTCTTTGGAACACTCTAAGGATTTTGGCATATAAGAATTTTTGTTCTTGCTAGGCAAGTATGGAGACAACAAAGTCTTAAGTCAAACTGATAAGTCAAACTGATGACGCCAATTATCAGCAAGAACTTTAAATTAGGATTTTCAGAGACAGAGGTAGGATAGTGGGGGAAATGAGACAGCAAAGCAAAAGAAATTCAAGTTTTTATTCATCCAAAGATATTTATTGATCACCCATTTGGAGGCAGGCTCCATGCTCTGTAAACAAAATCTGGCCACACAGAGCCTTGTGTCTAGTGGGGAGACCAACAGCTCCATCAGTCAATACAATAAAGTAAAATGTATCATAAGCAAAGAACAACGTACTACATAGCAGATGATATGAGTAACTACCCATTTCTTGTTGGGGAGAACACTGGATCTAGTTTACCCTGAAGTCTGAATAGTGGTTGTCCTGGACAGGCAGATAGGAAAGAGGTGGTTCCAGGTGGAGAAAACATATGCAAACGTCCTGAAGTGAGAGAATATAATACACTTGAAGACATGAACACAACTCATCATAGACTAAATGCAGAATGAGAATGGAGCAAAAAATAATAGTAATTACAGTAGAGAGGTACACAGGGGCTGGATTCTGCAGGGTCTTGCCTGCATCTGTGATGGAGATTGTATTTCCTTCAGAGAGCAGGGGGATGCTGTTAGAGATTTGCACCATCCTGGAGAGAAGGCTACTGGCTGTGGGAATCAGGCAAGTCATTGAATCTCTCTGAGTCTCAGTTGTCTCATAATACAGGATAATAAGGGCCATTGTGAAGAATAAAGGGGTCATTTCACACAGTACTCTCAGAACAGTGCCCCAGGAAACATGAGCCCTCATATTAGAACAGTGACACAGGCAAGCCTTGCTGGAGCCCTGCCTTCATCAGATGCAGTAGTCATGCCTTTCATTTCACCTGCTCTCCTTAGAACCACTCCCCAGTGGCAAGTGTGGCAGCAATGCCCTGTGCATCGTGTCTCTGGATCGTTTAGAAGTTTCAACAGGTTGGTCCTATTCCACATGCGTTTTCCTGCCACCATCTTCAGGCAAAGTCTGCAAGCCTCTAAGTCTACTAGGCTGTAAGCAATGCATTGGGGCAGGGCAGCGGGCAGAACCCAGGGCACTGGGCATTCAAAGGTGAGTTGTTGGACAGTGGCCGGCCTTGAAGCCCTACATTCCATCTGAGCTTAGACTCATCAAGGCTAATCTCCTTTGTGGGTTGTCAGGGGCTGGCAGAGACTCACTCTGGAAGCATGCACGCATCTGCATCTTGATGCCCCATAGTTTTGTTTGTTTGTTTGTTTTGTTTTGCAGCTTTTGAAAAGCTTGAAAAGTTTTTGAGTTTGGTTCACTGAGGCCTGGGGATGGTACTATTTAAAATATCACCCTGTCTCTCTGCTATAGACAAATCCTGGAAAATTCAGTTCGGTTAAGAGCTTTCTTCTTGTCTCTTTTAGGTGCAATTTTGATTCAGTCAAAATGTGTATGCGTGTGAGTGACAACTCTTCCAAACACAGCATGCCCCTGGACACAAGGGATGTTTTCACCGTCAGCCACAATGCCTTTAAGGCTAGGATAGAACATGTAGATGTATGGGACCAGAGAATGCACACCTTCTTTGTTCTGAAGATGTCTTCTCATAAGGACAGAAACTCACATGTGCTGAGTACACATGCTCAGGGGACTGTTGCAGTTGTTTGTGCACACATATTATCATTTTACTTTGTGAAGTCTGTGATGTAATTATTAGGATCCTTGATTATACATGGATGAAAAATTGGGTTCAAAAACATCTATAGATTGGACCAGAATTTCACAGGAGTCCTTTGATGTGAAGCCTGTGGTTTCCCAATATTGCACTGCAGCTCAGCAGCGTGGCTTTAAGCCCACGGTTTGGCACAGTGATTAGAGACTGACCAGCGTAAATCCCAGCTGTATTACTTCCTGGCTGACATTGGACATGCTACTTAATCTCTCTGTGCTTCAGATTTCTCAACTATAAAATGAAAAATAAAATAGGACTGTTATAAATGAAAAGAATTAATACTTGTCAAATACTTAGGACAGTGCTTTGTGATTAGTAAGTGCTATAAACCAATTAGCCATTATTATTACTGTAACTGGAAAGGGCACCAAAGCCCCAACTTCATCAGGGGAAAATAGGATATTGCCCAATGGCTGGGATAAAAGTAAATACATATATAACCACATAAGTACATAAAAAAGAAGGAGACAAAGAACATTCGATACCCAACCTCAACAGCTTTTTCCAAGAAACCTTCCCTAAAAAATAAAAAAAAGAAAACCTCGAGGTCGATACATGAGAAATGTTGGCTTTTAAAAATTGTTTCCCAGGCAGAGCTAATTCCTTTATTTGGATCGCTCACACTCTCCTTCTCTTTCCCCGCAACTTCATTAAGAACCGGAATGAACTGAATAATACCATCCTCATCCCGTGATTATCATTATTATCGGCATCCTTAAACAAAGTCCATCCAGGGACTCTTAGAGGAGCTTTACCATCATTAAAATCTTCAACCTCAAAGTTTATCCTCAGCTACAACTGGGATAATGGAAAGATAGGGATTTAGTGACATTCCTTAACCGGGCTAAGCACCAAATCCTAAGTTGTAGCTGTGGCTACAGCCCCAAAACTTTCTATAGATTCTCTCTTTTCAGGGTATGTTTGATTTATGAATTCAGTTCAGAAGCATATCTCTACCGATCCTTTACCTGTGCAAATAACTATGGGGAATTAAAGAAACGTTTAAGATGGAAACTTGCCCTTTAGGAAAAGAAAGTCTAACTGGAAAACTAAAGGCTGGTCTCACATTGAAAATCAGTAAGTGACTGTCAGAGTGTGGCTAAGATACTGGGATGGCACCAAAATCTCTGTCGCACACTAGCTGATATGTGCTTGAAATAATTCTATCATAGTTTCATGTTTTTAATTCAAACTTTTGGCCCCCTCAAAAACCAAGTGGCTACTTGTCCTGCTCACCTTAGAAATACTTTCCTCTGGGCCAGTGGTTCTCCACCAGCATCAGCATCACCTGGGAGCTGGTTAAAAAGGTGAATTATCAGGCCTTTCCCCAGGTCTACTGAATCTGAAACTCTGGGAGCGGGGAACCAACAAACTCTTCTATCAACTCTTTCAGGTGATTTCAAGTCACGGCGCAGTTTGAGATCCACTGCTCTAGGAATCGTACTCTAATCCACTCTTCAAAATTGGACTAAAGGTTGTGAGGGACACAATGTATTTTTTCCCAAGCATGCGCATTTTGAAGGAGTGAAAATCCAAAGATTCGGTGGCTGGTAAAGGGGAGACCCCTGATGTGGTTTGACTGTGTGTTCCCACCCTAATCTCATCTCAATCTGTATCCCCCATGTGTCAAGGGGAACACTTAGTGGAAGGTGATTGGATCATGGGAGTGGTTTCCCCCATGTCATTCTCATGATAGTGAGTGAGTTCTCACGAGAGCTGATGGTTTTAAAAGAGGCACTTCCTCCTTTGCTCACTCACACTTTCTCTCCTGCCACCTTGTGAAGAAGGTGACGGCTTCCCCTTCTGCCATGATTGTGTGTTTCCTGAGGCCTCCCCAGTCATGCCGAACTGTGAGTCAACTAAACCTCTTTCTTTATAAATTACCCAGTCTCTGGTAGTATCTTTATAGCAGTGTGAGAACAGACTAGTACAACCCCCGAAGTTTCAATAGTCCCTCAAGTCGAATTCATGTCCTTGGATGGAAGATTAAAAATGGTAGGATAAAAGATTGCCCCAACTCTCAAAGATAATCGGAGGAAGGGCCAGTATTTTCTTTAAAAGTAATGTGAAGATTACTCCAAGAAATGATCAAATGATTCATTAAAATTTACACGCTCTAGAGCACACATCTGGACTGCAAGAATTTAGCTGGAATTATGTTTAAAGTTGGCAATACTTAAATGCCCATCTCAATAACTGGGGGGTAGGAGTGGGCAGATGATGGCATAAGAAATTTTATAAGGCTTTCAATTTGTATCGCCAAAATGCTTTCCAGAAATGTGCCAAAGAATAGGCCAGGCACATAAGAGTGATATAATGGACTTTGGGGACTTGACGGAGGAGAAGGTTGGGAGTGGGGTGAAGGATAAAAGCCTACATATTGAGTATGGGTATACACTGCTTAGGTAACAGGTGCACTAAAATTTCTGCAATCACTGCTAAAGAACTTATCCAAGTAACCAAAATCCACATGTGCCCCCCAAACGATTGCAGTTTCTTAAAAAATAAAGGAAGAATAGGCTAGCCATGGCATATGGGAGTATGTATCATCAACCCTTTCATATCTTTGGGGATTATATTAATTATTATTAATATTTTAATATTTATAAATCTCAGAAGTGAGAATGGCATTATTTAGTGTTTAACCTGCATTTCTTTGATTACTCCTGAAGTTAGATGTTTAAAAATGCTTATTAGCTTTTTGTCTTCTTTTATAAATGTCTTTTTGTATCTTTTATCTATTTTTAATAAGCTATATTTTAATCGCTTGGTAAAATGTCATGTTACGTAGGAAATATACTAAGATTTTTCTCCAGTTGTAAGTTGTATTTTACTGTTATTTATTATTACTATTATTATTATATCAGAGATGGAGTCTCACTCTGTTGCCCAAGCTGGACTGCAGTGGTGCAATCTCGGCTCACTGCAACCTTGCCTCCCGGATTCAGGCAATTCTTTTGCCTCAGCCTCCTGAGTAGCTGGGATTACAGGCACTCTCCACTATGCCCAGCTAATTTTTGTATTTTTAGTAGAGACAAGGTTTCACCATGCTAGCCAAGCTGGTCTCAAACTCCTGACCTCAAGTGATCCCCCCGCCTCGACCTCCCAAAGTGCTGGGAGCCACCGTGCCCAAATGTAAGTTGTAATATTATATTATTATTATTATTTGAGAATGAGTCTGGCTCTGTCACCTAGGCTGGAGTGTAGTGGTGCGATCTTGGCTCACTGCCATCTCCCAGGTTAAAGTGATTCTCCTGCCTCAGCCTCCTGAGTAGCTGGGATTGCAAGCATATGCTACCACACCTGGCTAATTTTTGTGTTTTTAGTAGAGACAGGGTTTCGCCATGTTGGCCAGGCTGGTCTCGAACTCCTGACCTCAGGTGATCTGCCTGCCTTGGTCTCCCAGCATTTAATCATGACCAAAATGCTGGGATTACAGGCATGAGCCACCATGCCTGGGCCCGTAAGTTGTATTTTAATCTATTTTATTTTTATATATACATATACATATATAGAGCTTTATAGTTTCAGGTTTTTCTTCCTATGTGGTTTTATTCAATGCTTTTTATTTTCTTAAAATTTTTCAAACCAAGATCAAGATATGTTTGCCTATTTTTTAGTTTCACAGCCTTAATAAAATTATTGAGTGGTTTTACATTGTTTTTACATCTATCTCTTTAATGCATTACAACTGATTTCAGTGCAAGGTCTGAGTAAGTGTCCAGCTAGACTTTGTTTCTGAATGAAAAAGATAATTTTAATTTTCCCAATACATTTTGGTAAGAAAATCCATTCCTTATATTGCCTAAGGATGCTTTGCTATGAAATGTTCAATCCGTGTTTCTTTTTTAAGGCTGTTGTGCTCAGTGGCTTGACTATGAACTCTAGAGTCCATGTAGCTTTTTATGAACACTTTGTTTTGTACTTAGCATTTCACAGGGAGTATCCACAACTCTGTTTCCTTTTATTCTTCTAGTCTCAACTGTTCCTTTTTCTAGTGAACTTTGAAATTATTTTGTCAAATTGCAAAGGAAATCTTTCTGGGGTTGGAATTAGATATTTTAACCCTATATTAAGCTGAAAAAAATCATATTTTTCATATATATCATATATTCATTATATATAAATTATATAAAATATTTAGTAGATAGGTTTAAAAATTGGTTTAAAAATCATTAAATATTGCTGTGTATTTATAAAGTATATTTTTTTAGAATAGAGGTTTCACAAATTTCTTGTAAGGATTGTTCCTGACTGTCTGTTTTCCTAATACTCGTGTAAGTATAATTTTTTGTTTTGGTTTTATTTCTAGTTATTTCTGGTATTTAGAAAACTATCAATTTTTAAAATATTTATCTTCAGACCAGGTGTGGTGGTGCATGCCTGTAATCCCATCACTTTGGGAGGCTGAGGCGGGTGAATCACAAGGTCAAGAGGTTGAGACCATCCTGGTCAACATGGTAAAACTCCATCTCTACTAAAAATACAAAAATTAGCTGGGCGTGGTGGCATGAGCCTGTAGTCCCAGCTACTCGGGAGGCTGAGGCAGGAGAATGATTTGAACCCAGGAGGTGGAGGTTGCAGTGAGCCAAGATCATGCCACTGGACTCCAGCCTGGTGACAGAGCAAGACTCCGTCTCAAAAAAAAAAAAAAATTATCTTCAAACTTTTTTCTGTCTGAGCAGATGCTCAAGTGAGTAACAAGATGCTAGTTTCCCCAGAGGATGGACAAACGTATTCAGTTTCATGAGTAGAGTGGGCTAGGGATGGCAGATCCACTGTTTGAAAACTGTGCACACCCAGTGAGACTTCCTTCACAGTCCGTGGCTTAAAGGAAGGAGGGTAAGATATATGCAGGAGTTAGTGGGAGAGCCAAGTCTTCATTAGTGCCTCTCAGTAAAAGTAGGAGGTGACTGGTGGTTCTCTAAACACTGTCCTTGGTTTTGAGCCATGAAAACAGGAAAAATTCTGTTTGATATCCTGTTACATAGCATCACAAACCGACACAAACATGCATGTATACACATTTTTCATAATTAATAGAAGTTTATTCATTGTTCTAGTAGCATGCACACTCACCTAAGTCCACTAGACACTAGATTGAGAGGTTTCCTCCTGCTGCTGTTATCTAGTTCTCTGAATATTATGTAAATTTAATCATGACCAAAACTCAACTGGATTTCCTCAAACTCCTTCCTCCCTCACCTTCCACAGCTAATCCATCAACAAGTCCCACTTACTGCTTCCAAACATACCCTGACCCTGGTGCCTTTTCCCCACTCCCCTGCAGCCACCCCCATGCGAGGCACCATGCTTTCTCTCCCAAGCTGCTGCACTCCTGCTCACCGGTCCTCTCACCTTCTCTCTCACACCCCTACCATCCATTTCCACACAGCAAACAGGAGGATCTTAGAAAATATAAACCAGATTTTGTGACTCATCACTGAAAACCTTTTGACAACTTCTCACTGGCCTTAGAATGAATTTTAGGCTCATTGCTGTGGCTACTCCAGCATGTGAGGTCTGGCCTTCCCTTGTCTCTTTTGCCTCATCTGGATCCACTCTCCTTGAAAGTCTCAGTCACCAAGCTCCATCTGCTTGGCCTGTACAGTTCCTCAAACAAGATGAACTCCTTGCAGCCTCAGCCTTTGCTTTAACTGTTCCCTCTACTTAGAATGTGACCTATTGGATCTTCTCCTCACCAGCTTCTTCCTGACATTGGAACCTCAGATTAAAGGGCACCTCCTCAAAGAGATTGTCCCCAACCATCCCCATCATAAGGAGCTATTTATTCACCCTATTCCCTCACCCTCTTTCCATTCTCTGGGTAGTTATTGTCACTCTCTGGCTTTTAAAATTCTCTGTGTGTCATCTGTCTCCTTCTCAGCAGAATACAGGCTTCCTGAGGGCAGGACCTTGTCCTCGACTGTCTCCCCAGTGCCTAGAAGAGTGTCTTGCGTGTAGGAGGGCCTCAGTAATGCTCAATAAATGAATGGATTCCTGATCATTTTGAGCAAGCAATACTTCTTTACTCTGAAAACTATAATCCTCAGATCTTCTTCTCTCTTTTGGGGATTTCATTAACTGTTCACCAGTGGCCCCATTGCCTCTCCTATTTCACTTTTGGATGCTGCTGGAATTTGTATTATCTGACATTGATTCAGGGGAAGAGGTGCTGTTGAAGAGTAATGGGATGAAAATTGAGGATAAAGGGGTGGCTTCAGCTGCCCCCAGTAGAACTCTCTCAGTAAAAAAGATGACTGTTGGCTTTCTGATTGATGGGCCAGACTTTTGGCAGAAGTGGCAACGGTGCATGGAAACATTGTCCTACCTTACTCCTGCTTGCCCCAGCACCTTTCAAAGCCTGGAAATGGAATGGTCATGACCTTGCTGAGCCATGACACATGATGGCCAGTTAGTGAAAATTCTTGCACAAGTTGGCAAACTGCTGATGGATACTTCTTGTTTCCAGTGCCAAAAAATAACTTAATATATTGTGAGTTTACACCCTTTTTGTGCGTAAATGGAAGTGTGACCATGAAGTCTGGGGAAAGTTAAGGTTTCACCACAGTGTAAAAGCCCACAGGCCTTGCTGGCAATCCAACAAAGGTGATATTGAAACAGTTTTATTTTCAGCTCATATCATTCAAAATCAGCTTTAGAGAAATGTGTTTTAATGTATTCCCCAGTCTTTTCTTCACTTAGTCAACATGACTTCTATAAGTAATGCACAAATAGCATGCATCCAGTAAATAAAATCATAGTTGAAAATTATTATCAATTATCCTCTCAAGTCAAGGGCATTTAATATGGACTTCTGTCTTCTAATCTATGAGATGGGCATAATAACAGTAGTATCTAATTCAAGGATCATTGTTGAAGTTGAATAAAATGATCAGTATAAAACTCTGGAGAGAATGTGACACAAAACAAGTGCTCACTGATGTAGATTGAGGTCGATACTACTTTTATTTTCTCTATCTTAAACAAGTTGTGTGCAAAATGCCAGGGTCATAAGAGATGTATTTTTTAAGAGCAAGTTGCTGGGGTTTTTTTTGTTTTTTATTTTTTTGCTTTTTTTTAACTTAGAGAATGGTTTAGCTAATGGGTCCAGCAGAGCCCACCAAGGACACTGTCTTTGTAGGCCTCCAGGACCCTGCTCTTATCCATAGCAGATTCGTACAGTCATACAGGTTTGATTTTGTTGGTCCATGGAGGATTGGTCAGGATCTCAGGGGAAAGAAGCCAGAGGTAGAAGACATCTAATATTTTGAGTGCTTATTGCTTGCAAAGCTGTGTGCTACACACGTTCTAAATGCTATTCATTTAACCCTAACAATCCCCATATACCACGTTTTTTGTTTGTTCATTTGTTTGTAAGAAGTGGAGGAAACTTAGATTCATAGACTGTTCAAATGACTTGTCCAAGGTAACACAGTGGTAATAAGGGACTGAATCAGCATCTGAACTCAAGTAAGTATGGTTTCAAACCCTCATCCTTTCTACTACACTGCACAGCCTCCCTTGCAGACTGACATGCACTAAGCAATTTAACTTAGGAGACTGGGAAATAAACCAGAAAAACAATGCATTGTTTTGCAATGATGTTTTAAACTTTTCCAGTGAGTGAAATACTTAAATCTGCCATTTTGGATATTCAGTTAAGATTTTAAAAATTACTTGAGAAGTAAAACTTCTAATCAGAAGAAAAGTTACCTAGTTTGGAGGGATCATTCTGAGCTTATTGGATTCTGCTTGACCAACAGGCCTGGCCAAATCTCTCTGTTTTGGGTGTTCCTCCCATGCAGGTTGTCTACTGCTCTGACCAGCCCAAGGTCTGGGGACAGCAGCATTGGGCACCAAAGCACCAACTTCTTTCCTTGTCCTTGCTCCTTTTCCTCTGTTGCCAGTGGGTCTACTCTGTGTGCACTTTAGCTGACCTGGGAGCGGTAAGATCTACTTGTGTTGGGACTTGCAATAGAATGGACAGAACTAGTAATTTGGCCTGCTCTGGCCTGCGGCTACTTTGGCCTCCACTTCCTCCAGTTGGTCTAGCCTGATTGACCAGAGGTCCACAGAAGTGCTTGGGGCCAGAGCTCCAGCTAAGTAATAGTAATGACTTTCTTTGCTCTGTCTCCTGACCTTGCTCTGTTGTGGATTCCTGACAAAGAGAGTGAAGTGAAATATTCCTAAATGTTAGGCAAAATAACAACACATGACTTTAATCTCATGATTGTCCCCAACATTCTGCATATGACTGCCAGATTCCATATTTTTCTCTCCTGGACACAGTTAGATAAACACTGCCAAATCCTTGGTTTTAAGGTTCCCTAACTAAACTCCATGTAAACCAACTTCCTTCTGTGAAAACACTTCATTTTCAGATGAAATGACAACATTCCAGTGTTCTTTTACATCAACCCCAATTCTGATTAAACTTTGATGAGACTGCATTTCAATGGCAATCTTGTTTTCATTGGACTTCATGATTTCTCCAGTTTTATAGCCCCAAACTTGAATACCTTCTCTTTCTGTGGTGTATATCTCTAGCTACTTTATCCATTTATTAGGTGTTGGTCCTATATTTTTAATCACAGAGCTTAATCTTATTTCCAAGTCTGGGGCACCTAATTTAGTTTATTTATGCCTGACTTTGTTAAGTTTATTTGTTGATGACCACTCTTCTAGAGACACATGGATGCATCTAAATGGAAAATTTATTAACAAATTTATTTTTGAACAGAATTGTTGTACTGAATGATTACATATGGCAGGAGTCTGGGGAAAATTTTTGCTTATCTCTATTCCAGGAACATCTACTGCAAATTCCATAATAGACTCTCATTCCTGTATTATCTGAGCTATTTGAATCATCTCAATAAAGCTGTTTCCTCCTCTTTCTTGATGGAAGTACAGAGTTCTCATGACTGAACAAGGAAAGTAAGAGGTTTAGAAAGAATAAGATGGGCCTGACAGTTTTTCAAATCACTTGATAACCCATTATTATCCAAAGACTACCTACATAATCATATACTTTCCATACAAAGTTAAACTTAAAAAGTCCTTTGAGGTTCAATACCTACACACTTGAATACAGAATAATACTGAACTTTAGTTGTTATGAGCACACAAAATAAAACTCATTTTAAATGTGTTGAACTGAAAAAGCAGAGAAATTATTCCCTGAACCAGCAGGCTTTCTTTTTAAGGCTATTTTTCTTCCTCATTGAATGTCAACGTTTACTATGAGTTACATAGACATGGGAATAATTCTAAATTTCTGACAGGAGGGGCCAATGGTTCATGGTTCAGGAAAGAAAGTTTAGTCTGGAAATGCTCTAATTTAGAGAAACTTAAAGGGGAGGCATCTGAACTGAAAATCTCTAAAGTGCCGCTCCATTATGGCTTGTGCTGCTCTCATGTTTATTCATCAATATACATCAACAACCATTTGGACTGAGAATTTATGGTGATGAATGTTTTCTCCTCATCCCCTACATCCTTCTTTTTTTCTTCTTCCATTCCTCTTCCTTCTCTTTCTTCTTGTCTTCTTCCTCTTCTTTTTCTTTTCTCCTTCTCCTTCTCCCCCTCCTCCTCCCCCTCCCCCTCCTGCCCCTCGTCCTCCTCTTCCTCCTCCACATCCTCCTCCTGCTTCTCCTCCTGCTCCTTCTTCTTCTCCTTTTCTCCTTCTTCTCCTCCTCCTTCTTTTTCTTCTTCTACCTCTTCCTCCTCCTCTTCTTCTTCCTCTTCTTCTTCTTCTGTTTTCTTCTTCTCCTTCTTCTTCTTCTTCTTCTTCTTCTTCTTCTTCTTCTTCTTCTTCTTCTTCTTCTTCTTCTTCTTCTTCTTCCTCCTCCTCCTCCTCCTCCTCCTCCTCCTCCTCTTCTTCTTTATGTCCTCCTCCTTCCCTTCCTTCTGCTTCTTCTTCACCTCTTTTTGCTGCTTGAGATATAGTTAGTTTGAGCTAGATGGGATTATAGGATTGCTATCATCATGTTATTTGTTGTATTAAGGATAGGACATATATGGATCTAAGTAATGTCTTCAGTCCCAAGATATTCAAAGTTTTAAAATCCATCTAAACATCCTTGCAGTGCTATTAGTTATCTTTTATGTGATAAGAGTTATGGTGATAGGAACATATGTTTACCTGGAGGAAATGATGAAAGGTGTTAAGTACAGGGAGGTTTAAGTTATAAGAAACATCATAAAAGCATACACTTTGGCTGGGCTTGCGATGTCATTTTGCCTACTCCCATTATTCTAATGCCCACTTTAAGGTTATTAAAATGTCCCAAGATCATTCAAGACAGGGCAGTCTACATCTTCACTTTATTATCCCCAAGAGGTGCCACAGCTACTGAGACAAGGTCACCTAACACTTTAGAATCAGAAAGTTCTTTAAAAGCAAAGCACTCTTCTAAAAAGAGACTAAATGGCAACTGCTTCCTGTATGTGCCCATCAACTAATGTGATCACAGAACTGTTTTAGAAACAACTTTTATCTCAGGTTTTTCCTCATCAAAGATTTTCAATTTAGTTTTTACACATTTTAATTTTTCTTAGTAAAGAATCCCCTATTTTATAATTGAATTTAATAGAAAACTAAGCTTTGCTAAGATGTACTTATATAAGAAGATAGGACAGATATACCACTATCCTACAAGAAAGGTATCATTTCTGGGATCAGGAGTGAAACAAAACCAACAGACCCTAAATTTCTCTAATAGGTATATCAATACCCACATGTCTATCCCAAAACTACACTTTTAATTAAACAGGTTTGTGTATTTGGATAACTGGGGACTTTTCAATAGTTAAGTTGGTGCCTCCTGGTTGAGAAATTAAGACCAGTGATTTCCCAACAGCTGTTCTCCCAGGCTGACTGAAAAACTAATCAACTAAGGCTGAGAGGATATTAAGTAACATATTCTAGGCTTGAAAACCCATTTCTCACAATAACCAATAATGCCTTGACTTCTTTTTATTTTTACATAATTTTCTTTATTAAAACCATAGAGATCAAGTAAAAATGGCAATAATACTAATCATGTTTAAGTGACAAGAGTACCTATTTTGCCATCAGTTATCTTAGTGGAGGAAAAAAACACTTAGCTATGTGATTTAAACAGTTGTATGTTAAAATGAATACACAATATGCCATTGGGAATGATATAACTGCAACCATAGCACAACATACACATATACTCAGATTACTTAAATCCTGAGTGTGTTATATTCACTGCACATTATTTCTTTTTTAAAAAATTATTATTATTATTATTATACTTTAAATTATGGGGTACATGTGCAGAACAGAACGTGCAGGTTTGTTAAATAGATATACACATGCCATGGTGGTTTGCTGCACCCATCAATCTGTCATCTACATTAGGTATTTCTCCTAATGCTATCCCTCCCCCAGCCCCCCCACCCCCTGACAGGCCCTGGTGTGTGATGTTCCCCTCCCTGTGTCCATGTGTTCTCATTGTTCAACTCCCACTTTATGAGTGAGGACGTGCAGTGTTTGGTTTTCTGTTCTTGTGTTAGTTTGCTGAGAACGATGGTTTCCAGCTTCATCCACGTCCCTGCAAAGGACATGAACTCATTCTTTTTATGGCTGCATAGTATTCCATGGTGTACATGTACCACATTTTCTTTATCTAATCTAACATTGATGGGCATTTGGGTTGGTTCCAAGTCTTTGACGTTATTTCTAAATTATAGGATAGTTATAGCCCACTCCTTGAATGCTGGTACTACATTACATTTTCCAACTTTAATTATGAAATAAATATTGAAAATATGTGTTCATTTTTGCTCTAATGAAGACAATATAAATTTTAAAATTAGGATACCATAAAGGTAAGCACCACTCTCCCTGAATAAACTATACAACAAATTATAGGCCCAGTATTTTTTCTACACATGTAGTTGAGCTAATAATTCTGTTTTAAAACAAATAAAAATATGTTCCAATCCTTTATTATCCTAGCATAATTCCTAAAAGAGATGATTGTTGATATCAGAATATCCATAAATAAAGTTAAATTTGTCTCTTTAAGAGGTGTTCACCTACAAAGCCTTTAAATATCACCGATTATTCACAAGTCTTTGGCTGAGGAGGTTCATTCTGTCATCAATAGGAATTATTTTGACTCAACAAGAATGACAAGGACGACATTTCTGCATTTGAGGTGCTTTCTGTGGATGGAGAAAGACAAGACCCACATCAGTGGAAAAATGTGAAAACACCCCATGTGCTGCAAGTGGATATATATGCAAAGTGATTTGAAATAACACAGGGAACATTGAGAAAATGAAGATGTTTGTTTGTTTGTTTGTTTGTTTAAGGGTCTCACTCTGTTGCCCAGGCTGGAGTGCAGTGGTGCAATCTTGGCTCACTGCAATCTCCACCTCCTGGGGTCAAGCGATTCTCCCAGCTCAGCCTCCTGAGTAGCTGGGACTACAGAGAAGGTGTATTTGGTAAAGGAAACCCAGCAAGAGGTGAGTGTTTTGTTTTCAAATGATGTCAGATTTAACTTGGTGGGAAATCATGAGTAGTTAATTGAAAAATTTCCCAAAGACCTAAAATTATTGGCCTTCATTAAATATTCAAAGAATTTTAAAATGTGTCCCAATTTTAGGACTCTCAATTAGCAAAGCTTATGGTAAGAAACTCATCCTGATGACAGAGCAATTGGGGACATAAAGGTCAGGCCTCCTTGACTCCACATGGTCCCTGAGAAAGAGGGAGTGATGGCTCTATCATACAGCTGGGCCTTCAGGGTGGCAGAGTTGAAAGCAAGTGTATGTTGAGCACACCCTAGGGCTTGCCTGGACCTGACAATTTGGACGTGGCATGGCTTCCTTGGGAGAGGTGGAAGTAAATTGTTCCAATGCAGCATAAAGGCTCAGAGACATATGAGGTGGGGTATCCACAAAGTGGTACCCAGCCCTGGCTCAGACCACTATCAGTGATACCACCTCTGCAGAGGAGTGAGGCACTGGGATACTGCACTTCATTAATAGGTTCAAGTCCATACCCTGTTTAATAGCCCCCTTCATTGTGACTCTGGTGGCCACCAGAAAGTTTTTACATAAGATTGCAGAGTAAGGAAACCTTCCTGCCACGAGGAGGTGACCCAGCCTTTACTTCTCAAGCCCTTCGGGCATTTAGGTAAAGAAGAAATTGTCCCAAGGAGTGAGGCTGGAAAGAGTCAGAGGCCTGATGAAAAAGGGTGTGTCCACCACGCTATGGGGTCTCCACTTTACTTGTAAGCAGTGAAGAACCACAGAGGCAGGACGCCATCAGATCAGATTTGACCAGAGGTCAAGTCCGTCTGAACTTTTTACTCCTTTCTGTGAAGTGGCTTAATAACTAAAACAGGCCAACTGAAAAACAAAAGGGTACCCACTTTGCATGGGCCTCCATAAAATAAAAGGAGTTTCCTTCTGTCTCTGAGTAATGTGGTGGCCTGCAATGGGCAAAGACAAAGTCCCAGGGCTAAGGGGAGATGTGCAGCTTGGAGAGGAGAGGAGAGGATCATTCTGTGGTTGGGGAGACAGGAAGTGGGGCAAACATGGTCACAAAGGCGTTAGCAGGCTGGGTCAGCTGGAATGCAGCTGTGAAACTCGTCCCTGTCTGTGCGGTTCAGATGCCTGCATGTCCAAACTTCACAATCCTCTGGGACCCCAGGAACCTGCATGGACCCTGGAGGGAGCACGTGCTTCGTACTGGCTTGTGATTGACTGACGAAGTGAATGAATGAATGAACACAGGATGGCTTCTAGAAAAAAAAAAAAGACCAGGGCAAGGACAGAGGGTGTGAAGATCCTGCAAAGGCCAGTGATGTTAAGAGCCCAGAGCTGGGTGGTGACTGAGGGAGTGGAGAAGAGGCAGGAGTTTTAAGAGCTATTTTGATGGGACTCGGGAATATTGACTGCCAGTGAGGACTGAGGGAGACAAATAGGTCAAAAATGACTTGAAGCTTCTGGCCTTGGCAACTGGACACTGGAGTTTAGGGAAGGTAAGAGGAGAGCAGGCTTTTGAGAGAGGATAACAAATTTGATTTTGATCACATGAAGCACTTTGTTTATTTATTAGAGCATTGTTTTAACTCCCTTATAACCAAGATTATCCATATTTATTACAAAAGCAATAATATCAAAGAATGCTTTAAAATGCAATTAAATTTGTTTAATATAGATAAACTGTGAGTAATAAGATTGTTTTCATCATAATATAGGTGTCACACATTTCTCCTGGTAACTAAAAAAGATAAATGGGCAGATAAAACATAACGGTAGAATAACCTAGAATAGTAAATTTTATTACTGGAAGTCTCTCCTCGCGATGGACAAACTCAACCACATTTAGCACACAAGGAAACCAGGGACAAGAGAGGCTGGCATTCTTCACTCTACAAATACTTAGGGCACTGACCATGTGCCAGGCACTTGCTTGGTGCTAGGGATATAAAAGTAAACATACAAGGTACCCGTACCCAAGGAGCTCACAGCCAAGATAATGGATGACAATGTCTTGAAAGCAGAAATTATCACACAGCTTAATAATTATTGTGAGAAATGCATGCTCAGGATGCAAGGTGCAACTCATCCAGGCTTGGGAGCAGCTATTGTGAATGAGCTGACATGGAAGGAGATGCAGAAGTCAGACAGAGAGATTATGAAGCAGCGTTCTAGGAGGGCCAAAGTGAGGGCAAGCCCAGTGCAATTAATGACCAAAGGAGTGAAAGTACAAGGGAACTCTAGTCCCGGGTTTAGGAGACAATAGTCTCCTGATCCCCAGTTCAGTGCTATTTTAGAATAGTGCCTGTGTATTGACAAGTCTGTGAAGATTCAGCACATACATCAATACTCTTGCATAGAAAAAAAAAGCTTACATGGCTCGCGCTTTACCAGTGTAGACATTAGGATTCTCTAAACTGTCTTGCTTAAAATGTTTCTTTAGAGGAATAATTACTTCCTATTTTAGCTTTTCATTTCCTTCCAAATGTTTCTATCAATTGGGTCATGCCATACAATTCTTCAGTCTGGAAGGGATTTAAGGTATCATTTTTTTGGCAACCAAGGAAGTGCAGGGGCAGGGTGGAGTAGGGCTCAGTGGGAGCAATGCCCACCCTGGTGCAGCAATAAAGGGCACATTCTCTGCAGGGGACTTAAGAATTAATCATTAAATTGACCAAAATCACTCTGCCTTTTATTATCACCACCAGTTCTGAATAATGTCAACAATAAATACTTGCTGCCAAGACAAACTTCTCTTACTGACCCCTCCCTATTTGCATGGCACTGCATTGTGTACCCAAAGTGTCCATATTAGCCACAGTTAGCTCATATGGCCACACCCTCGCCTTTCAATTTTCTTCTGTTAACATAGCTTGAGTAGTCAAAATCAGACATATCAAAACCCCACATCAATGTGCATCTTCCTGAAATTATATTTCTCTCCAATTAGCACACTCATCTTGACTAGTCTCATATCTATCTCCAGCTGGGACCACAGGGGGCTGACATCTGATGCTGCCACTTCCCTATGCGCAGGTTCACCAGGAGCAGTCTTCGCTCATCTTCTCCAGTTGGGCTATCTGGCACGTGCTTGGAGGGGTAAACACCGAGGGGTCTTTAATACCCAGCTGGATGTCAAAAAACCGCGTGGACAATATCACACTGTAGTTTTTGGTAAAGGTTTCCTGGACAGGATAGCAATCTTTGACTGTATAGATGCCAATCCAGGTTTCATCTATAAGAGGAAAAAAGTTGACTTTTGAATAAAGAAGACAGGCAAGAAGTTCATATTTTTTCTTGTGATGGCAAAATGTACATAACATAAAATTTACCATTCGACCATTTTTAAGTGTTTGGTGCCCTTGAGTACATTCACATTTGTTGAACAACCATCAGCACCATCCATCTACAGAACTTTTTTTCATCTTCCCAAACTGAAACTCTGTCTCCGTTAAACACTAAATTTCCATTCCTCTTCTCCCAGCTCTTGAAACCCACCATTCAATTTTCTGTCTCTATGAATTTGACGATTCTACATACCTCGTGTAAGTGGGATGGTTCTGTATTTATCATTTTCTGCCTGCATTGTTTCTCTTAACATTATATCCTCAAGGTTTACTCAGGTTGTAGCATGTGCTGGCGTTTCCTTTCTTTTTAAGGCTGAATAATATTCTGTTGTATGAATATACCACATTTTGTTTATCCATTTATCTGTTGATGAACATTTGGGTTTCCACCTTTTGGCAATTGTGAATAATGCTGCTGTGAACATGGGTGTACAAATATCTGTTTGAGTCTCTGCATTCAATTCTTTGGGAGATATACATATATATATATATATATATATATATATATATATATATGGAGTTGCTGGGTCATATGGCAGTTTTATCCTTAAATTTTTGAGAAATCACCATACTGTGTTCCACAGCATGAATGCCTGTGTGGTTAAAGCTGTCTTGGGATAGGCATATATCAGCAGCAGGGCAGAGAATGGCTTCACATAAAAGCAGGCTGGTTTGCACACTCAGCATGATGGGAGTAGATCTGAACCCTGCAACTGTAGGAAGTGGGGGAAAGAAAAGGAGGCACCTGATTCAAATGTGTGCCTTAGGCAGATGCCTTCCATGTCACAGACCTCCAGGTGACCATCAAATGTCAAAATCAAGGCTAAGTTCACAAGAGTCAAAGTGGCAGAGAGGTGCAGGTGGCACTAGAAGGCTGAGGTGTTTCAAATATGAAGCTTAGATCCCATTGCCACGTAGTGAGCAAAATAACGTGCAGACCTAAGTGGATACTTTAAAAAAATTTTGATTAAGCAGATGTTTCCCTAAAAACTACCTTCCTTAAAGAACTTAAACCTTCTTCCCCACCATGCATCCTGAATACAATGCTTAGATCCTTTGAACGCTTACAGGATCTAGCTGACTTTCTGTCCGACCACTCCTGGACCATGATCTGCTCCTGGGGCCCCCCGATGGAGTACTGGTCTTCAAAGGTGGAGTTCTGAGGAATGTCAAGAGGGTCCCAGGGCTCTGTCAGGGTCATCTTCGAGCACTGCTTGGTGGCTTGCTCAATCTGAAACATCACTCCATCCTTATACAGCAAAATATATTCAAATAATCTGAAACACAGATGGAAAGAAATAGTTTGGGACTTCATGTTACAATCATTGTGTGTTTTAACAGCACAACACCTTTGATAGATATTACTTTTAAAATAGAAAGAAATTACTTGCTTGGCAATCACTTAACATTTATAAACACTAGACACATGAAACAACCTGCATATGAAATAATTAGAATTCAGAGGTCAGGCCGAGCATGATGGCTAATCCCTGTAATCCCAGCACTTTAGGAGGCCGAGGAGGGAGTATGATTTGAGCCCAAGAGTTTGAGACCAGCCTGGGCAACACAGTGAGACCCCTGTCTCTAGAAAAAAATTTTAAAAATTAGCCAGACATGGCAGTGCACAGCTGTAGTCCCAGCCACTTGGGAGGTTGAGGTAAGAGGATCACTTGAACCTGGGAGGTCAAAGCTGCAGTGAGCCATGATCATGCCACAGCACTACATACATCCTGGGTGAGATCCTGTCCACCATCAAAAAAAAAAAAAAAAAAAAAAAAAATAGAGGTCAAAAGTGTATATTCACTGGACAAATTTTGACCAAGGACCTAGTGTATGCCAGACCCTGTGCTTAGCATTACAAACATGGGGAAGATGTGGCCCTGGCTGAACAGCTGGCTTGTGAATTTTTGTTTACCTACAGAGACACAGAAGGACTTGACTCTTGTTTGGTGCAGTTTCTCTTGCAGCACTCAGTCAAGGAATTATGGGGGTATACCGAATGTAGGAAAAGAACGCACTGAGGACTGGATGGACCGAATGCCTGTGCCTTACTGCCTCCACTGCCGAGCAGTCATGAGTAAGGGGCTTGGATGCACATAGCTGATCCAGCACGGGCGCAGCACACATACCCTGCAGGAGCTGAGATGAGCAAGGACAAAAGCCGAGGCGCCCCAGAGCAAATGACTCCCTCAGCTGAATTTCTCTCCATGCTCTCAGCCTCCTCCCATGACTTCCTGCTCAACCTTCCTTGGGAGTGACAGGGAGATAGATATTCAGAGGCTGAGCCCAGGAGTCACCAGCCATGCCATATCGGCATCAGTCCTGTATCTTTGTTAAAGCTGAGCCATCTTGGTGTTGGGGGAAGCCTGCTATGTTTCTATGCATTTCACTGTCAATCCAACACTTAGGCCACAGCTGCTGGTCAAGCAAAGTATGTCTTGCAGAAAAAAGTGTGTTTTTCTTGCAAAAAAAAGTGTGTTTCTCAGAAAGTGAAATCTGCAACACTTGAGGGCTGAAGAACCTAGAGAGGTGACTTTTCATCAGCAAATAAAAATAGTCTACAAATTATCTGTGGCTTATGAGACCCAATGCACTAGAGGAGCCTTCAGGGAGGACGTGTGCTCTCCATCCCAAGCCTCAGCTTAAAAATTGTTTTCTTCAGAAAAAAATGTTATAAAGGGTTACTGTCTTTATAGTCAAAACACAGTCATGCATCACTTCATGATAAGCCTATGTTCTGAGAAATGTATCATTAGGTCATTTCATCATTGCACAAACATCATAGAGTGCAGTTACACAAACCTGGATGGTACAGCCTACTACACACCAGGGCTACACGGTATGGCCTACTGCTCCCAGGGTCCAAACCTGTACTGCATGCGACTGCACTAAATACTGGAGGCAACTGAAACACAATGGTAAGGATTTGTGTATCTAAACATAGAAAAGGTGCAGTAAAATTACGGGATAAAAGATAAAAAGTGGTACGCATGTATAGGGTACTTGCCATGAATGGAGCTTACAGGACTTGAAGTTGCTCTGGGTAGGTGAGTGAGTGAGTGAGTAGTGAGAGAATGTGAAGGCCCAGGACATTACTATACACTACTGTATGTTTTAGAAACATTGTATACTTAAGTTACACTAAATTTATAAAAAATATTTTCTTTTCTTCAATAATACATTAATTTTAGCTTCCTGTAACTTTTTAACTTTATATATGTTTTGATTTTTTTAACTCTTTGACCCTTTTGTAGTAAGACAGCTTAAAACACACATTGCACAGCTATAAAAAAATATTTTCTTTCTTTACGTCCTTATTCAATATGCTTTTTTCTATTTTAAAATTTACTTTATTTATTTATTTATTTATTTATTTTTTTTTTGAGACGGAGTCTTGCTCTGCCACCCAGGCTGGAGTGCAGTGGCCGGATCTCAGCTCACTGCAAGCTCCGCCTCCCGGGTTTACGCCATTCTCCTGCCTCAGCCTCCCGAGTAGCTGGGACTACAGGCGCCCGCCTCGTCGCCCAGCTAGTTTTTTGTATTTTTAAGTAGAGACAGGGTTTCACCGTATTAGCCAGGATGGTCTCGATCTCCTGACCTCGTGATCCGCCCGTCTCGGCCTCCCAAAGTGCTGGGATTACAGGCTTGAGCCACCGCGCCCGGCCTATTGAGGCGGAGTCTCGCTCTGTCGCCCGGACTGGAGTGCAGTGGCCAGATCTCAGCTCACTGCAAGCTCCGCCTCCCGGGTTTCCGCCATTCTCCTGCCTCAGCCTCCCGAGTAGCTGGGACTACAGGCGCCCGCCACCTCGCCCGGCTAGTTTTTGTATTTTTAGTAGAGACGGTGTTTCACCGTATTAGCCAGGATGGTCTCGATCTCCTGACCTTGTGATCCGCCCGTCTCGGCCTCCCAAAGTGCTGGGATTACAGGCTTGAGCCACCGCACCCGGCCAAAATTTACTTTATTTTTAAAAAAACTTTTGTGTTAAAAATTACAACACAAACACAGATATTAGCCAGGCCTACACAAGGTCAGGATCATCAGTATCACCCTCTTTCACTTCCACACCTTGTCCCACTGGAAGGCCTTCAGGGCCAGTAACATGCATGGAGCTGTCACCTCCTATGATAACAATGTTTTCCTCTGGATACTCCTGAAGGACCTGCCTGAGGCAGTTTCACAGTTATCTTTTATGTAAGTGAGAGCACATTCTAAAATAATGATAAAGGTATAATCTAGTAATTACATACATGTGGCCAAAAAACATATGAAAAAGAGCTCAACATCACTGATCATTAGAGAAATGCACATCAAAACTACAAAAAGATACCATCTCATGCCAGTCAGAATGACTATTACTAAAAAATCAAACAACAACAGATGCTGGTGAGGTTGTGGAGAAAAAGGAACACTTTTACACTGTTGATGGGAGTATAAATTAATTCAACCATTGTGGAAGACAGTGTGGCAATTCCTCAAAGACCTAGAACCAGAAATACCATCAACCCAGCAATCCCATTACTGTGTATATACCCCAAGGAATATATATCATTCTGTTCTAAAGACACATGCATGCCTATGTTCACCGCAGCACTATTCACAATAGCAAAAGACATGGAATCAACCTAAATGCCATCAATGATAGACTGAAAATGTGGATAAAGAAAATGTGGTACATATACACCATGGAATACTATGCAGCTATAAAAAGGAACAAGATCATGTCCTTTGCAGGTGGAGTTGGAAGCCATTATCCTCAGCAAATTAATGCAGAAACAGAAAAGCAAATACTGCATGTTCTCACCTATGGGGAGCTGAATCATGAGAACAAATGGACACATGAGGGGAGCAACACACACTTGGGTTTGTTGGTAGAGCCTGGGGGAGCGAGAGCATCAAGAAGAATAGCTAATGGATGCTGGGTTCAGTACCTAGGTGATGGGATGATCTGTGCAGCAAAACACCATGGCACACGTTCACTTGTGTAACAAATCTGCACATCCTGCACATGTACTCCTGACTTAGAGTAAAAGTTGAAGAAAAAAAAAGCATAATATAGGAATTACTTATATGCTAGAATTGTATACAACTGGCAGCACAGTAGGTTTGTTTACACCACCATCACCCCAGACATGTGAGTAATGTGTTGCGCTACCACATACTATGGCTATGAGGTCACTAGGCAATAGAAGTTTTCAGCTCCATTATAATCTCATGGGACCACCATTGTATATGTGATCCTTCATTGACTGACACTTCATTATGAAGCACATCAATGTATTATTAGCAGCCGTATGCTTCAGATTTCTATGAAATAGTATGGAAATATAAACATGACATCATGTTACACATTTATATGTATCTTGCTTATTTCAGAAAAGATTTGAAATGGCTTACGAGGGTAAAAATAACCCAGATACCTACCTTTAGAAGTGAGAATGAATATAGAAAGAAATGTAAGTGTGCATTTTATGAGATACTGCTCAAAAATGGAGCTAATTTTTTATAATATGCATGCAGGGTCAACATAACACTATTAGCCCTTTGAAAAAGCTTGGAGTTGTATTGTCACTGTTTTCTCATAACCAGCTAAATCGCTGGCACAACAGAGCCTAAGCACTGGCTGAAGAAACACAGCAACATTAACCCAACTCTTAGAGCATTGTTCATTTGTAAATATGGGAATTGTTGTACATATACAAATCCTGTTCTGTGATACTTTTAACGACAAGTGGGCCACTCAAAACTGTCTTCATTGTTCTCCTCACCACCAGCAATATCTTGTGCTTTCCCCAGTGCTAGACATCTGGGCTAGAAAGTCATTCCTAGCTTTTGCTGATATCCCTGTTGTGTGCTTCTCAGATTGCAATGGTTGTTCCCTGGAGAGTATGTAGCCATGTGCAGGAGAGGGGGTTTCCTTCTTCGATGATCTTCGATGATGGAGATCATCGCCATCACTCTCCAAATCCACAGGATCACAGAAGTGTCATTAACATAGTTTGACTGTGTCCCCACCCAAATCTCATCTTGAATTGTAGCTCCAATAATTCTCATGTGTCATGGGCGGGACCTGGGGGGAAGTAATTGAATCATGGGGGCGGGTCTTACCCATGCTTTTCTCCTGGTAGTGAATAAGTCTCACGAGGTCTGATGGTTTTATAAATGGGAATTCCCCTGCATAAGCTCTCTCTTGCCTGCCACCATGTAAGAAGTCCCTTTGCTCTTCCTTCATCTTCTGCCACTGTGAATCCATTAAACCTCTTTCCTTTATAAGTTACCCAGTCTCAGGTATGTCTTTATTAGCAGCAGGAAAACAGACTAATACAGTCATCCTGGCCTCATATTTGTCATACATGTCATTCTAGCCTCATATTTGCCTCCCTCACCAGAGTATACTAGACAGAAATGAGACAATGAGATTCTTTCCTCTTGACCTGTGTCATTGCGACTGAGGTCTAATAGTCAGCCTCTTGTGTGACTGAACATATCACATGTAAACTTAGAAGCTGAGGGAGGCTATTTTCCAAAATGCAAATGGAATAGGATTAAAGAATGAAGCAGAGAGAAGCACTAGCAAACTGGGATTCCAACAGTTGTTCATTTCCTGGATGCCCTTTTTTTCTGAGATGCTTGGAGCACCCCCACTTGCAGAGTTACAATAAGCTTCCTTTGTTCTAATAAACTTTCCTTCCTTTTTTGGTTTGCAGTTTTTTATGCTACTCAGTTCTATCATTTCTGATAGAATCAAGGACTCCAGCACTCCATGGAGAACCTCAGGGGGCAGCTGCCAGCACAGCTGTGCTGGGAAAGGCCCGGCATGGCCCTGTGTGCCACCTAGGGCCACAGATGCCTGGTCAGTCACCTGCAACAGAAGGGCAGGGGACAGCAGGGAGGGAATATCACAGCTTCACTCTTTCCCTGAGGCCAGCTCTGCCCACATACAGAAGTAAAATTTAATTTTAAAATGAAAATTCTAGACCTGGAACAATCACTACAAAATGTTAACGTTTGTTAAATCTGGGTGGTCTGAACACAAGTGTTCGTTTTGGTATTCTTTGTACTTTTCTATGTTTTCAAAATATTTACTTTTTTAAAAAGTAGACATCTGATATTGAGGTTATGTTGACTGTACCTTAAGTTAAACTGAAAATAATAAATTAATGGAAAACAAAATAGAACTATATAATTCATTTGTTTTCAAAATCCCATGTGGATATAAATGCTAGTACTGCTTTATGATAAATTTTAGAAAACATTTAATGATACTGTAATGGCGTGTATGTTTATGTGAACGTATTAACAGTTAGGACATAAGTCTCTCCATCACAAATAGAATACAGGGCCTGTGGCCTGACAGGGACCAAAGGTCAAAATGCAGAGATCAGCCACGGTTGAGATGAGTAATCAGAGAGGGGATGCTGTATGGGAATAACCCGTGGACCCAAGGGATTAACAGACTTTGAGAGGAACTGGATTCCTGGAGGCGAGATCAAAGCCTGGCTCTGTCACAGAGGTAATTGTGAGATGAGAGGCACCAACGCCCCCGCTGAGGCATAGTCAAGCAAGGTGAGATGCTGCAACTGGTGTTCAGGACAGGGAGGCCGACCAGCCCAGGTCAACAACAGCAGGCAAACTTCGCCTTCTTCCTGGCCAGGCACCAGGCAAAGCACAGTTCACTGGGAGGGGCAGGCGAGTTCCCACAAAGGCCCTGCTGCTGCTGAGCCTCAGCTGTGAGCAAGGTCAGGTTGGCTAGGCCCCGCCAAAGGGTCAGAAGGCCAAACTCTCCACGGCAACCACAACACACAGGACGGGCCAGCAGCCTGTTTTGCTTCTCACCATATGGGACAAAGGATTTTTGCTGTTTTTAATAAAATTCTCAGGTTACATTGACAATTTCCATTGTTTTCTGCAAATCCATTTCCCTAAAAGTAGGCTCTTGAATCACCATGTTTTCTGAAACACTAAAAATCTGGGGAAGTTTTCTTGCTTTAAAAATAGTTTTTTTTTAGTAAAATGGATTCATGATCAATATAAAAAATGAAAACAATCTAGGAATGGAAAGGGAAGCAAAAATTGCCCAGAAACTCTAATTTATAGAAATAACAACTCTGTACACGTGTCTGGACATGCATTCTTCTAAATATATCTTTATGTACATATTAATTTTTATATCTAATTTTTAATGTTTTAATTGTGGCAAGATACACATGACAAAAATGTACCATCTTAGCCATTTTTAAGTGTACAGTTCAGTAATGTTAAATATATTCACATTGTGGTACATCAGTCTCCAGAACTCTTGCAAAATTGAAACTTTATATCCATTAAACAATAATAACCCATTCCTCCCTCTCCCCAACTCCTGGCAACCACCATTCTATGAGTTTGGCTACTCTACATAGTTCATGTAAGTGGAATCACACAGTATTTGTTCTTTTCAGTTAATATAATATCTTCAAAGTTTATCTGCGCTGGAGCATGCGTTGGCATTTCCTTCCTTTTTAAGGCTGAACAGCATCCCACTGTATGTATACACCATATTTTATTTATCCATTCATCCACTCATGGATTCCTAGGTGTTTCCTAAGTTTGGCTACTCTGAAAAATGCTGCTATAAACATAGGTGTACAAACATTGCATTGATTTCTCAATATGTACTCTACTCATTTTACGCAAATGAGTACCTATTTATTTATTTGTTTTCTAACCATGCATTTTAAATTCAACAATTTGCCCTTGTTAATCTTTTAAGTGAAAAGATAAATCTAATTTTTCTAATTTTTATCGTAAAATATTTTAAATATGCGGAACAGTTGAAGAACTAGTATAATGACCACTTTTATGTCTGCCTCCTAGGCTCAACAATTCTCTACATTTTACAGTATTTTTTTTCTATTTTTCTAAGTATTTCCTTAAAACAAGAGCTTCTGCCACATGCTCCCAATAGGATTGTATCTTAGAAATAAAAATTCATTCCCTGATATCTGCTCCATATTCAAGTGGTGCCCCAAATACATCTTAAAGTTGGTTTTTCAAATCAGAGTCCAGTTAAAGTTCAAGCATTATATTTGGTTATGTCTCTATCAAAAATCTGGAGTAGTACTCCTACCTTTTTATTTTCCAACATGACATTGACTCTTTGAAGAGTTCAGGTTTGCAGATATTCCACATTGTGGGGTTTTTTGGCAATTTCCTCATGGTGTCATTTAAATTGCTCTTTGAGCTTTTGCCATTCTTATGAAATGGATATGAAATCTAAAGGCTCTTTTTTATTTGAGTTCCAAGATATTTGTAAACAACATGTCATTGGTGAGGTTGTACACTTCGGACTTTATCGTATCTGAAGACAGGTGATGTACCTTCCCACTATTAAGGCTGCTAACTTTGATCACCAAGTTATGTGGTAACTCCAGATATCTGTTATAAAAGTGTTTCCTTTTGCAATTGGCAAGTAATTGATGAGTGATACTTTGTGATGTTGGAAATGTTGTATTACCCAATAATTATCACCTAATGGTTTGAGGTAAAACCATTTCCTGAATCAAGTATTTCACTGGGAGTTGGGATCATAGTACCAATTGTATAGTAAATGACATCCATCTATCTTAATCTACTGAGTACCACACTGGACTCGTGGATTTGTTATTTATTCAATGTAGGACAAACAATTAAAGTCATTATTCCTTTTGATGCTAAAATTTGCCCAAGTTTGGTCAGAGGGAGCTCCTTCAAGTTGGTGTATATATCTTCTGACATAATCCTATTGGTCTCTGAGTGCTTCCTGATATTCTATGACACAAGGTGGCACAGACTAACCTTGAATTTTCCCTGCCCCAGATCTGAAATCAGGCATTTCTCTAAAAAACTCTAGTTACCCTTAGTGGGGAAACAACTTAGAAACTGACATCAGGGCACTAGATGTGCTCATTGCCATTGAGATATCATTGCTTTGAATGCTTTTCAGTGGTTAGAGTTTCCAATTAAAGAAAAACAAACTCATGAATTCATATAGATATTTTCCATTTAAATTAACATTTACAGGTTTTCCCCCTATTTTTTGTATTTATATATCTTTTCTCTTAAAATCAAAATCATGCTTCCTAAAAACATTAACAAAAACATTTATTTGCTTTATTCTATAATTTTGAAATAATAATAACTTCAAAACTATTATAAATAATAAAATTGCCAAGTGAAGTTTAAGATTTCATTGTAGTTCTTCTTATCCTTAGAATATAATTCCCTAGTATCGAGAGTCAGTATTGTGTCAAAAATTTACTTAGAATAAGACTATTCTCTGTGTGGTTATGTTTCCAGATTGATAGATCATTAGGTTCCTTTGTTTTAGTTTGTTCCCAATTCAGGGACTTCACACTTTTCCTCTCTGACTTTATTATTTAAATATGTAAAAATTTTCATATTTCAAAACTCAAAATGACAGAAAATGGTACATTGAGGCAAGTTCCTCTTCCATCCCTATCTCCTCTTCCCCTCTCCTCATGCTCCTTATAGATAACACTTTTCAACTGCTTCTATTTTGTTTTTCCTGCATGTCTGTCAAAAAATAAGCAAATACATATGTGACTTATTATTTTCTCCTCTTCTTTACAGAAAGAGTAGCATGCTATATAGACCTTTTTGCATCTTGCTTTCTCCATTCCCTACTAATGCCTAGAGACTATCCTCATTTTTTTATGGCCATATAAATTTACTGTGAGCTAATATCATTATTTATTTAGCCAGTCTTCTACCAATAAACATTGAATTGTTTCTATTCCTTTGATATTAACAAAAATAATGACCTTGTGTTATGCTGTTTTCGAGTTGTATGTTTAGGGTAAATTATTAGATGTGGAATTACCAGGTCAAAAGGTAGAAGTATTTGTGGTTTTGTTAAATATTACCAGATTTCTCTCCACAGGGTTGTACTATTTTGCATTCCTATCAGCATTATATTATAGTGCCTTTTTTCTTTATAGTCCTGCCAACAGAGCATGTTGTCAAACTTAAATTTGTGCTAATCTGAGGAGGAGTAAGAAATGGTATCTGACTACTAGGGTTTTATTAAGAACATTTTTAGTAAGTATAACATCCACAAGAGGGGTCTTTAAAAAGTTCACGGAAAAGGTGTATTATGAAAAAACTATGTACAGATTCCAACTTTTTTGACCAAAATAAACTCACAACACTTGTTATAACATGCCTAAACAGGATCTAGTTTGAGGCACTAAGAAGAATAAGACATCAGTCTGGATAGAGCTCCTGTCAGAGCAACATGCATTTTGCTAAAATGAAGCAAGAACAAATATTAAATTTATTATGAGGCTCAAGTGGCAGAACGGTGAAATCACTGATGTTTCACAAAAAGTTTATGTGACATTGCTCCAAAGAAGCAGTTACAAATAAATAACTCACTTTAAAAAGGTAGGACTCAGTATTAAGATTAAGATTTAAGATTTAAGCCCATAGTGGCAGTTCATCCACATCAATTTGTGAGAAAAAAAAAATCTTAGACCAGGTGTGGTGGCTCACACCTGTAATCCCAGCACTTTGGGAGGCCGAGGTGGACAGATCACAAGGTCAAGAAATTGAGACCATCCTGGGTAACATGGTGAAACCCCCTGTCTACTAAAAATACAAAAAAATTAGCCAGGTGTGGTGGTGGGCGCCTGTAGTCCCAGCTACTCGGGAGGCTGAGGCAGGAGAATGGCGTGAACCCAGGAGGCAGAGCTTGCAGTGAGCCAAGATCCCACCACTGCACTCCAGCCTGGGCAACAGAGCAAGACTCCATCTCAAAAAAAAAAAAAAAAAAAAATGTTGATCATGCCCTAATTGTACAGGAGACAATTATACAGGACAATTGTACAGGACAATTAACAGGAGAAACAATAGCCAGCACCACAGACACCTCAATTAGTTCAGCTTTTACAATTCTGAATGAAAAATTTGAGTTGAGCAAACTTTTCACTCCCAAGGGTGCTAAAACAATTGTGGCCCAATCAGATGCAGACAAGAGCAGACCCTTCAGTGGAAATTTTATACAAGTGGTCAAGATCCTGAAGCATTTCTTCTACGAATTGTAACATGAGCTGAAATGTGGCTTTACCAGTACAATCCCGAAGACAAAGCACAATCAAAGCAATGGCTATCAAGTGGTAGACGTGGTCCAGTCAAAGCAAAAGTAAGCTGGACAAGAGCAAAAGTCATGGTAAGTTTCTCTGGATGCTCAAGGCATTTTGCATGTTCACCTTCTGAAAAGCTAAAGAATGATAACATCTTCTTATTATGAGAGTGTTTTGAGAAAATTAGCCAAACCTTTAGCAGAAAAATGCCCAGGGAAGCTTCACCAGAGCTTCTCCACCATATCAATGTTTCTGCTCATTCCTCTCATCAAACAAGGACAATTCCATGAGATTTTTGATGGGAAATCATTAATCATCCACTTGACAGTCCTGATTTGGCTCCTTCTGACTTCTTTTTGTTTCCTAATCTTTAAAAATATTTAAAGGGGCTGGGTGCGGTGGCTCACGCCTGTAATCCCAGCACTTTGGGAGGCTGAGGCCGACAGATCACAAGGTCAGGAGATCGAGACCATCCTGGCTAACATGGTGAAACCCCTTCTCCACTAAAAATACCAAAATTAGCCAGGCATGGTGGCAGGCACCTGTAGTCCCAGCTACTTGGGAGGCTGAGGCAAGAGAATGGCATGAACCTGGGAGGCAGAGCTTACAGTGAGCTGAGGTCGTGCCACTGCATTCCAGGCTGGGTGACAGAGCAAGACCCTGTCTCAAAAAAAAAAAAAATTTATATATATATATATATATATATCATTTTTCTTCAGTTAATATGTAAAAAAGACTGCATTGACATGGTTAAATTCCCAGGACCTCACTTTGTTAAGGATGGACTAAATGGCTGGTATTATCACTTACAAAGATGTGTTGAAGTTGATGGGGCTTGTGTCAAGAAATAAGTTTATTTTTTTATTTGTATCTTTTAATTCTATTTTCCTATGAACTTGTAAAAGTCCCCTTGTACAATAGATTGCATAGATTTAAGGTGTGGAGCTTGAGAAATTTTTATGTGAACAATCTGAGTATCTCCAGCCCAGATCAAAGATAAGGCACCTCAGAAGCCTCCATTGTGCCCTCTCAGTCACTAACTTTTCTTTTTTTTTTTTTTTTTTTTTTTTTTGAAGCGGAGTCTCGCTCTGTCGCCCGGACTGGAGTGCAGTGGCCGGATCTCAGCTCACTGCAAGCTCCGCCTCCCGGGTTTACGCCATTCTCCTGCCTCAGCCTCCCGAGTAGCTGGGACTACAGGCGCCCGCCACCTCGCCCAGCTAGTTTTTGTATTTTTAGTAGAGACGGGGTTTCACTGTGTTAGCCAGGATGGTCTCGATCTCCTGACCTCGTGATCCGCCCGTCTCGGCCTCCCAAAGTGCTGGGATTACAGGCTTGAGCCACCGCGCCCGGCCAGTCACTAACTTTTCAAAGAGCAGTGTAATTTTAATTCACCTCCTTTCATTATAATTGGTGGAGTGTTCATATATTAAGCATCATCTGATTTTATTTTTCCATGAACTGACTGTTCATTTCTCTGCACATCAGGATTTTTTCTCTTCTCTATTTTCTATAGATCATTAATTAATTAGCCTTTTGTACTTGATATAAATTGCCCCTATTTTCCCCTGCCATTTGTTGGTTTTATTTAAATTTTTTCTACAATGCAAGGGATTTTTCATTTTAAAAGGCAAATTCCTTTTATTGTTTCTGGGTTTTGTCATATTTTTAAAAAGTTTCCTACTCTCAGATTATGAAGGAATGCATCATGTTTTCTATCATAACTGTGTGGTTTTATTTTGTTTGTTAGATCTTTAATCAGGTTTGCAGTTTATTTTTAAGTATGGTGTGAGATGTGGATTCAGTTTTATCTTTTCTCAGTTGTTCCAACACCATTGATTAATAAGTTCATCTTTTCCCCAGTGATTTGAGATGCCACCCTTATCACATACCTAATTTCCAGATGTATGTGGATCTATTTCAAGACTCTATTTTATTCCACTGAATAGACTATTTACACACCAATGTCACACTTTTTAATTACAGAGACTTACTAGTGTGTTTCAACATTTGGTCAAATTTACTGATCCTCCTCTTATGTCCTTCTTTTCCAAGGTTTTCCTATGTTTGGGCGTTTTAATTTTTCCACATGAAATTTAGAAACAACTTAGCTGAAAAAAAATCCTGCTATTTTGCATTTATTGGAATTGAGTGAAATCTAGGGGAACTGGTATCTTTATGATGTTGAATCATCCTATCATTCCAAAAAAGGAGTGTTTAAATTTTTTCTTATACAAGTTTTGTACATTTCCTTTAAATTTGTTTCTAAGTAGTTGATCTTTTGTTGTCACTGTTGCTGTTTTAAATGACACTTTCTCTTACACTATCATTCTAGCAAGGTTATTGTTTGTGTATATGAAGACTATTGATTTTTCACGTTAATTTTACATATAGCCACCTTACTCTTATTGTCTGAATTAGTTTTATGTCCAGGTCTTTTGTGTCTTCCAGGTATACTATATCCATATCATTGATAGAGATGGTTTTCAATTTCTTCTTTTCTAATCCCTTACTACCAATTACTTTGTCTTCTCTGTCTATACTGGTCAGTAAATTCAGTGCAAGATTAAATAGAATGGAAGCAATGGGCATCCTTGCCTTCTTCCTGAGTTTAGCGGAAAAAGGGCTATGGTTTCAGGTAAATTAAGAACTACACAGGTTGTACTATGTTAAAGGAGCATCCATCAGTTCCTACTGAATCCATTGTACTAGGAATGTTTGTTGAATTTTATCAACTGCCTTTCTGCCAGACTAAGGCTATAATCACATGATTATTTTATAGATGTTTATGGATTTTCTAAAATTGAACCATCTTTGCATTCCTGGAAACTTCACTTGATTACAATGTATTTTTTTTTAATGTGCTGCTGGACTTAGTCTGCTGTTAAGGAATTTTGAATCACTTATTATATCAATATTCACAAGTGAGATTGCCTTACAATAATTTTAACATTCACATTTCCCTTGCATATATATATATACATATATACACATATATATACATATATACACATATATACATATACACATATATACACACATATATACATATATACACACATATATACATATATACATACATATATACATACATACATATATACATATATACATATACACACACACATATATACATATATATACAAATATACATATATATACATATATATGCCATGATTTTCTAGTTTCCAACTCATATCCATTTAGATTATTTCTACAGTTTTGTTAATATTAATGATGCTGAATATGAATTGGAGATAAAACCTTTTACCTTTCTGTGTTTCTATCCCAGTGAAAAATTTATAGAATGGGATCACTGGATCAAAGGAAATTCCCATATCATATTTTATGAGATGCTACTAACTGTCCCACCTCCCCACCCCCACCCAACAAAAACACTGGAATTTTTAACTGGATGTAGAGCTTCATTAATTTCTCTGCATTAGAAAAGATACTAAAAGTTTACCCTACTAGGAGCAGGGAAAAAAACTTTCTAGTTTTCTTAATTTAGCATAAGGTTTACAGACGATGTAAAAGGTTAAAAAGCTTAGATCAAAGAATCAAGCTTCCCAGTTTACTACTGATGAGCTGTATGATCATAAATGTCATCTCTCTACTTCTCATATGGAAAGGGAGACCAAAAATCTGAAACTTATGACATTCTTACAAACAGAATTTGAGATAATAGATACAAAATTGTTATATAAATGTAAGGCATCATAACCATGACAGGGAAATCTCATATTTGTGTTTATCATCATCAGTTAAAGTTTAACAGGGAAACAAATCATTTAACATGTACACATATGAATCGCTCTACTATGTAACAAAGAAGGGCTAATTCATCCAGGTGGGATAGAGAGATGAAGGACAGAACATTCTGAGTACTATGGTGGGCCCCTTCCTAAAAGACCCAGCAGGCATTTATACCCCTTCTCCCTTGTCTGTCTCTCAATATGGAGGTTGAGACAGTCATACTGAGTAGTCCCTCGACTCCATGGAAGATTAGAGCCCTGCAGATATCAAAATCCACAGATGCTCAAGTCTCTTAGGTAAAATGGTTTAGTATTTAGATAATATGCATGGTTTAGTATAACCTATACATATTCTCCTGTATACTATAAATTATTTCTAGATTATTTATAATCTTTATACAATGTAAATGCTATATAAATAGTGATTATACTCTATATTTTTATTTGTATTATATTTATTGTCATAGTTAACTTTTTCTTTTTTAAGACAGAGTTTCACTCTGTCACCCAGGCTGGAGTGCAATGGAATGATTTTCGCTCACTGCAACCTTTGCCTCTCAGGCTCAAACAATCTTCCTGCCCCAGCCTCCCAAGTAGCTGGGACCACAGGCACATGCCACCACACCTGGACCTTTTACATAGTTTTTGTAGAGATGGGGTTTTGCCATATTGCCCAGGCTGGCCTCAAGCTCCTGGCCTCAACAGATCCTCTCACATCAGCCCCCCAAAGTGCTGGTATTACAGGCATGAACCACCATACCTGGCCATTTTTAATTTTTTAAAAGAATATTTTCCATCTGTAGTTGGTGGAATCCATGGATATGGAATCCATGGATGCAGAGGGCTGACTGTACTCATTTTCTTAGTCTCCCTTAGAGCTAAAGGTATCTGGTTCTGGCTTTGAAGATCTAAAGGAAAGTCTGTAATGAGAGAGAATCCTCTGGAGATTCCTCCTCTCTCTCAAAGGAAAAAGAAAAACAAAAGGAGAGTCCTTGTTCTAGGGAAGCTACTCCCTTCACTTTCTGTCTTTGAATGTAGTTGGGAGAGGACATAATGCTTGGAGCAGAGGCAGCTATCTTGAAACCATGAGGCAACAAGTCAACATACAATCTTGCAACTATGAGCCGTCATGCTAAGAATGGTAGAGTAAGAGGATGCAGATAAGCCTGGGGTCTTGATGAAACTGTTGAATCAGACCTAGGAATATGTATCCCAAGAATTCTGGAGTAAACAACAAACGTTCTTATATTTTAGCATTTGCTAGTCAGATTTTCTGACACTTATAGCTGTAAATATCCTTAATGAAATGAATAAAAACCACTCCTTTATGGATAACATCTACTCAATTCATTACGAAAACTCTATGAGAGCCTTCCCTCTCAGAATGAGCAGGGCCCAAAGATTTGACTAATCCTAGAAACCAAAATACCAGAGCCTGGCATGGGTGTAGATGAACCTGAGCAGCTGCTGCCTTCACAGTCAAGAGACAAGTGTTTTACTGTCATAATTTGGAGTAGTTAGGAAAAAAAGAACACATCCAAAGCAGAGGTTACAGACTGGCAAATTCAACTGGTTGAACATGTTACTAGCATTTTTATTTTTTTTTAACAGATGAGAAAATAAGAGGCTCAGAGCATAACTTCGTAGTTAAGTATGGGGTCAACCAGACTCATTCTAACTCTTAAACACTATGTGCCTTCTTGCTTTCAACGGGGGAAAGGAGTGATTCTTCCCATCCATGTAGAACTGCTTGGCCATCCAAAATATATTAAATTACAGAAAAGGGAGTAGACAAATATTATATTGTGATTACAAAAGGACTTTGGTTTTTATGGAAAAAATTGAACAAACTTTGGATTTGTTTAATACGCACTATAATAGATTAGTAATGCATACCGGCCATCTGACTCTCAGGAGGAAGAATTGAGCTGCGGCCACTTGCCATGCTGGCGTATACTAAATTTGAGTTACACCCTGCAATGATTATCAGACATAAAAAAGAAAAAATGCTATTTCAAAATTGTGTTAGATACAAACTCATTGTGCATATTGTTGTCAATCACATATAACAAAAGGAAAATTAAATTACTTAAGAATGCAGCCTGAGGAAAAACAAAATCAAAGAATAATTATGTTTGCCATTTAAGAAGCTGTAAGGTGATGGGCCTCCATGACTTGGATTCTAGTTCAAAAGATGAAAAAAGTGCTTGAGAAATTGAAGAGCTTTTTTTCCCCAAAATATATCTGGATGAATATTGGCAATGTGTAGGGGAATACTCTTTCATCTGATGAAAGATAATAAAAAATTTCTCATGAGACAGTAGTGCAGGCTGACTTTTGTTTTACCACCACGAAAAGAAACAGCATCATTAGTACTGAGATATCCAGATGGCCATGGTGCTCCGTGGCTTCTAGAACGACATAGCAGAGGGTACTCTAAGAAGGATGGGAAGGACAGTGCAGAGTCAGCATGATGCCATTTAGCAGAAATAGATCAATTCCCACCATGTTGAAATATAAACTCATGCAAACTCTTCCAGCTAACATTTAATGAAACTCTGAAATATAAATCTTATTTTTTATTTTCACTGGGATTTGGGATAGACTGTGTTTACAATTGAAAAGGAATAATGTGTGACCACAAGGATAGCTTTCTGATGAAAAACATCATTATCAAAATAAAAAATACAAGCAGGGTGCAGTGGCAAGGGCCTGTAGTCCCAGATACTTGGGAGGCCAAGGTGAGCAGACAACTTGAGCCCAGGAGTTTGAGGCCAGCTTGGGCAACATAGTGAGATGTCATCTCTAAATAAATAAGTAAATAAATAAAAAAAAATTAGAAATTAAAAATGCAGTTATGGCAGTGAAGCAGATTGCGGCAAAAACAAAAAACAAAAACAACAACAACAACAAAAAACCACCTCACAGGCAGTGACTTAGAGGGTATTATTGTAGAATTCAGAGGGGAAAAAAACATATGAAGTGATGAAAAGGCTAAAGCAAAGAAGACATTTGGAAGACAGATGTAATGTAAGAGAACCAGAACAGATAATCAGAAAGAGATTCTATAAGGAACCAAAAGAAAGCAGAGTATCAAACCTCCAGAAATACTAGATGAAAGTTCCCGACTGGGTGCTGTGACTCACGCCTGTAATCCCAGCACTTTCAGAGGCCAAGTTGGGCAGATCACGAGGTCAGGAGATCGAGATCATCCTGGCTAACACAGTGAAACCCCTTCTCTACTACAACAAATAAATAAATAAATAAATAAGGCGGGTGCAGTGGTGTGCGCCTGTAGTCCCAGCTACTCAGGAGGCTAAGGCAGGAGAATCACTTGAATCCAGGAGGTGGAGGTTGCAGTGAGCCAAGATTGCGCCACTGCAATCCAGCCTGGGTGATAGTGTGAGATTCTGTCAAAAAAAAAAAAAAAAAAGTTCCCCTAAAACTACACCTTGCCTGGAGATGTTAATAAAATTCAAGGATAATAGAAACAACCTACAAAAACATAGGCAGAAAAAAAGATTACTGAAATGAAACCAAGTTTAATTTGGTATTTGACTTCTTTTTTTTTTTTTTTTTTTTTTGAGACGGAGTCTTGCTCTGCCGCCCAGGCTGAAGTGCAGTGGTGCAATCTCAGCTCACTGCAGCCTCTGCCTCCCAGGTTCCAGCAATTCTCCTGCCTCAGCCTCCTGGGTAGCTGGGATTACAGGCGCATGCCACCACGCCCAGTTAATTTTTGTATTTTTAGCAGAGACAGGGTTTCACCATATTGGCCAGGCTGGTCTCAAACTCCTGACCTCAGGTGATCCACCCGCCTCGGCCTCCCAAAGTGCTGGGATTATAGGCGTGAGCCATCGCACCCGGCCTCAGACTTCTCTTTGAGAGCTGTAAGTGCCATAAACATATATAAGCAAAAAGACTATTTTTACTCAAATTGTATACACCAAAAAAATCATTATTTAAATGGCAATAAGTAGATGTGATCAGACATTGAAAATCTCTGAAAGTATGCAACCTTAGTATCTTCTTTGAAAAAAAATTGAATAGTTTCTCTAACTGACTAAAACATGAATTGCAATAAAAGTAAATAAGAAAATTAGTAGAAAATAAATTGCAGTGAACTATAAAAGGAGTAAAATGGCTTGTTTTTCTAAAACAGAAGACCTGGTGACAAAGCTCCTTATAAACTTATGCAAACACACACGCTATAAAAAATTCCTCTGTGTTTTAGCAACTGCAGAAATTGACCTTTCTGAGTGAGGCTTGATTCAGCATGATGAAAGAGGACTACAAACCACCAAAACACTTCTAATTCATTTCAATATACTAAGTGGAACCTAAATAAATACTTGTCCTGTGCAAAAGGAACTGTGTTCTGATGTCTGACAAGTAGGTTCCCACCCTTCATTTCCTAACTCCTTAAGGAGAGTTGAAACCTCAGAATGGTGAGATCTCCTGGGGTCCAAGGGTAAGCCAGGTCATGCCTTAAGCTGGGCTAGGATGAGAACCTCTATTCCAAAGGACAAGGTGTGTGACAAGGGACAGGTGGAGGGCTTGACTGTGAGAAGAAGAACTCCCACACCTACAGGAAACACAATCCATGCCAAGACACAGCACCTGATGTGACATTTCCAACGGTTAAGTCTGGGGCAGATTCTCTTCCCCCATCCTTCACTCCCAAGAGTGCCAACTGGTAGAATCTTTCACTGCTCCACAGCCCTGTTTCTTCTGAAACGGGAGCTTCCATCCTCTCATGCTTTCTCTACATTCGCTGCCTCTGCCTCCCACTTCCAGCAGGGTCCCTCTGCCAAGAATTGCCCTAGCGTTGCCCAATTGCTGCTGCCCTTGACTTCAGCCAGCTCAGAGACTCTGGGGTCTCATGGGCCTCTTCTGCCTTTCTCAGCCTGGATGTCCTGGCCCATCGGCATCTTGGTGAGACACTCTGGGAAGCAGCCTTACATTCTAGAAGATCTGAGAGATATCTCAGTAAGGGCCCTGAGGAAAATATTTTAGAAGACTCGGGGTGGATGTGGATGGTCTGGCTCACCAGTCTCCCTTGCAAGTATTTTTAAGCAACCTGGAAGGGCCTTGCATCCACCATGTCTGCTCCCAGATGTCATGGCAATGAGCCTGGGGATTCACGGTGCCACAGATACTTTTCATAAGTTATATGTTACCTATTGCAGACAGTGCTGCGTCAGGCAGAGCTATGCCCTTGGCCCTGCACCACCGGCTTCCCATCTGCCAGTGTCATCCCTGGTGGCTTCTGAGATGCTCTGGAGCAGTGCCTTCCCTGGGAGAGCTGGGGCTGTGACTCTGGTGCCTCTTCCGAGGTGAGCTTTTGGCTGTCATTCATTGGCAGGGCTCATGTTCTAGAACTCTACCAGAAGATCTAACTTTAAACCACAATAAAAGCAGCCTTCTGTGAGCAGGCAGGAGTCATCCAAAGCATCATATCCTTTTCCTCCAGGAGAAGTTGCCTTCTTTAGGGAAGCCATCGTCCCAAGAATTTCTTCTTTCTTTGGGGGGCCTGAGGGTAACTTAGGCACCCTGCTAAGGATCTGATTCCTCTTCAGATGGCCTCCCGACTCAAAGAGGCACTGCTTCTGAGAAACTGTGGGTGCTTTGGAAATAAATCTCAAATGCCCACATTGGGTGAAATTCCCCAAAATTGAAATTGAGGCACAAGAGAGATACTGAAGACAGTGTTTGATGAGGGGGCAGTTGGGGAGTGGCTTATGGGCGAAAGGAGTTTGGGGCATCCACTCTCTGGAGGTGGTGGTGTACCCTCCTAGGGAAGCTCTACTTCAACCCTACTGGAAAATTTTGCAAAACACTGCAGTGTGATTCGATGTCAAAAATCATTCTTAACATAGAAGAGGTATAACATAACATATAAATGAGAAACCATGAAACCATTACATAAATCTATCATTTTATTGTCTAAGAAATTTAATTATAGGGAAGAAAGGAAAGAAAATACATATCTATTATTTAGATATCCTTCCACAATGAATGTATATAATCAGTTATTCATTTCCCTCACTCACTGATTCAAAAAAAAAATTAGACAGGCCCTGCTCTTAGCAGTTAGAAAAAGGAGCTTGGGAATCACCTTCTCTGACATCAGAACACAGTTCCTTTTGTAGGGGACAAGCATTCATTTAGGTCCCACATAGTATGTTGAAAAGAATGTAAAGTGTTCTGAGAAGTTAGAGATACAGCAACAACCATACAAAATCCCTGGACTTATGGAGCCTTACTGTGCATGAGGGAAGGTAGGGGAGATGAAGGAACAAACTTTAATATTAAACTCTCTGCCAGATAGTCGTAAGTGCCTTAGATATATTAATATAAAGCAGTGAGGGGGTACTGAGAATGTTGAGCAGAGAAACAGTTTAATTTGGGACTAGGTCATGCAACTTCTTAGGAAAAAGGCTTCCTAGGCAGAGGCAATGACAGATTCAAGTGCCAATGGGGTCAGTGTGCTGAGATCAGGTTCACAATGAGTGAGCTGGTGACAGAGATAAGGTAGGGATGAGGCTGGGGAGCAGATCCTGAGCCAAGGAGTGGCATGACATATTTTCAAGAGAACCCTGGGGTTTCTATGTGGAGAAGAGACTAAAGGGGGCAAGGTCAGAAGGGGGAAGACCTGTTAGGAGGCTACCGTAAACATCCAGCCAAGACATAATAAAGGTTTGGACCAGAATAACCGTGGAGGTATGGTCAGATTCAGTATATATCAAAATTAGGGTATAGGTAGGAACGTAAAGAGATGAGAACCTGAGCCCTGGGAGAGTCCACTATCAGCAGTCCAGAGAAAAGCAGAGAGAGCAACAAGGCTTGAGGAGAGGAAATAAAGTGGGAGGAGGAAAACCAGAAAACCAGCATGTTGAGAACCAAGTGAAGAAAGTGCATCAAGATTGGGGAATTAATCTACACTAAGATGAGGACTGATCAAAGATTAGTTGATTAGTAATGTACAGCTTCTTGCTTTTGACCAGAGTATTTTCAATAGAATGGTGAAAAAAGTGATTGGAGGGTTTTCAAGAGGGCATGGGAGTACAAAAATTGTAGTTAGCATGAGATTTGCTTTAAATAGAAGAGGAGAATGAGATTGCAGCTGGTAAGATCAAGAGAAGATTTTTTTTTATTTAAAGATGGGTAAAATAAAAGAAAATGTTAAGGGGGAAAATAGAAATTTTTTACTGGAATTGGTGAAATCTAAGACTATTATATTTATTCCAGGAAAAACAAACCACTAATTGGTGGAATATTTTCAGATCTTTGGGCACTTTGCCCCTGACCACCATCCTCAAGGTCAGAATCAGGAAGAAACAGCTCAAGGTTATTGGAGAAAGTAAAGATGTTTTCAAAGCAGTATAGTGACCACCTCTGGCTTCCATTTGTAGATTAGTCTTACATTCCATCAGCCTCCTTACTCTCCTGGGCTTATCTTCTTTGGATCTTTTTTCCCTAGTGCCTGCTTCTCCCTCCCCATCTCAGCATTAGTTCTCTGAAATCCAGGGTCTATAGACCCACTGAATTAAGTCCCTTAAATCAAACTTTGTGTGCTTCCAAGAAAATCTGTTTCTTGAAGAAAAACTCAAATACTGCAAAACTCAAGTACTGCAAATCAGCATGGTTTATTCTTTGAGGATCAGGAGGCCACAAGCAGCCAAGACTTCCTGAGCTCATAAAAGAATATGCTAGCTCCAGCCATCTGAGACCAAAATGATGGAGTAAAGGTCAAAGGAGAAGTCATTCTCCTAATATTCACAAAGTCATGATTTCTTAAAATGAAAATCCAATCCACGTAAAATAAGATTCATGATCAAATAGATTTATTGAGCACTTTCTATTAGTCTGCCTCCCCCAGCCACACAGAGACACCCTCTGAGGATCTGTAATGATGACATATTGAGAAGCCCAAAGGAATATAAACATATGTTAAGAACATAATTTGACCTTCTCCTTTCTCTTGAACAATTTAGACTAAAGCCATTAGGTAGGACCAAGGAGGATATGCTTCTACATGGGCTGGCCTGGAGTGCAGAACCCATGGGTGAAGGAGACAGCATAACGATACATGACGGGTTACCTGCTGCAATTGAATATTACGAGCGAGTTTTCTCACTCTCTGAGAAGGGAGTAGCAAAAATGAAAGGGGGAAAAAAAACTGAAATGGACCATGTAGTGTTGGATTAGAAAGAAGGCATCAGTTTAAACACCTCTATGGATTAGAACTGGAGGTTCAGAAATAAATATAGATGTAAATGTGTATATATGTATGAGTGTGTGGGGGGAGGGGTGTGTGTATTCAAACTTAACACCCGGTGCTTTGTCCCTTGAGAGGACCTAGTAGCAGTGCCACCTGATAGCACTGAGCATGACTACAGCACAGGTCCTGACTTCCACATATTATTCTCCAAGAAAAGGAACTAGGGCTTCTTGAAAAATGGTTTATCCTAGGACTGGGGCAGGAAAAATAAAGATGATCTTGGAATATCTTGCTGTGCCAGAAAGCAAGGAAGTGCTCAAACACATCAAAAGAACATAGAAACCAATTTGAAGAGGCTTCCACTGGCCAAATCTAGGACATTATGAACAGCAAAGTAAACAATGAGAGCAAATAGAACAGCATGAGAAGGCTTGAGTCCACACTGATACAAATAAAGTATAATTCGGAAGATTGATGAAGAATGGGATATGTACATGGTTTTAAAATATTTCCCTACCAAATCTTATTAATTAAAAAAAAATGTATCATTTCACAGTGAAGAAGCCTGGCAGACAACAGTCAATCAGGTGATCAAAGTGAACATCAGGATGCAGTTAGAAGAGAGTATTATCCCTGATATTCCTGCCAAAGGTAAGTAACTTGAATCTAATTATGAGGAAACATCAGACAAACCCAAATCAAGGAACATTCTACAAAATAACTGGCCTGCAATCTTTAAAAATTCTAAAGTGCAAGGAATACCTAGGAACTGTTCCAGACAGAAAGAGACCACAGAGATACCACACTTAAATGTAATGCTTGCACTTAAATATTTTCTTTTCTTTTTTTTTCTTTTTTCTTTTTTTGCTATGAAGAACATACAAAGAACAACTGGCAAAACATAAATGACACCTGAATTTCAGATGGTCAAAATGAACTGGTGTTAATCTCCTGACTTTTATGGTTGTATTGCGGTTATGTAGGAGAAAGTCCTTGCTGGGAGGAAATACACTGAAGCATTTGGGGATCATAGATACATCAGTTTGGCAAGTTACTATCAAACAGTTCCGGCGGGGGGGAAAGTTCTTTGTATTATAATTGCAACTTTTCTGTAGGTGTGAGATTGTTTCAAAATAAAACAAAACTATGGATTTGAAAAGTAATCCTCATCCTCTTTTCCAAACACATAAGATTATTGAAGTGACCTTAGGTGATAACAGCCCTGGGAATTCATCATCCACAGCTGATATTTGGACCAACACCCCTATAAAAACATTACTCCATTCTTAGTAGGAAGGGAGGCTCAGTTGAGTGCAGAGCCTTCTGAGTTTGGGCCCGAGGCATTTCAAGGTAGCCTCTTCTCTTTCTCTATTCATAAGCACAGGCTTAGGTGAAAAACAGAAGGAAGAAAAAGAACTTTGAATTAATTTGTCTACATAATGGGAGAGGTTGAGAAAAAATTTAAAATCTGTGTCAAGTTCGTTGCATTAGAAACAGTGAATCAGCCTGATATAATAAAAGTACAATTGGTACCTTCAGGATATCATTTAATCCTATCTGTACCTAGCATTTAACAAATGAAAGCCTAAAAGTGATGTAGTATCCACATTGTAGGCATTATTCAAATTAAATTAAAAGATGAAAAACACAGAGGTTCTGAAATGTTGAGGACCTTATTGGGGTGAAGGCAGGATTAGAGGCCATGGTTGTCACTCCATCATGGTCTAACATGAATGCCCCTGCTCTCTCCACTACAGGAGGCTGATTCTCTGTTTAAAAAAAGAGAAGGTTAATGTTATTCTCTTCTCCAAGAAATAATATGCTCTGGGAGAATCAAGAGAAGCAGACATGAATTAATCAGAATTTGAATAAGAATCCACCTGCTGCTCCATTTGTGACATAATTTTCATGTTTTACAAATACAAATCCTTAATAGAACATGTAGGATTGGTGATGAAATAATATTCCAAGATACCAGACCGTGCATATTGTTTTACTGCCTCTCTGCTCACTCTACATTAAGAGCTTCATTGATTCCAACACCCAAGCCACCATTTTGTAAGGGGGAGCCTTAAGTTACTGGTGGCCTGAGAGAGTTCATTGTGTATCAACGTTGCTTCCCCCATAAAGTTCAACATGTTGGCTGAAATATGAAAATAATCTTCTTGATTTTCCTTCAGTCTTTCAAATAAATACTTGTGAATTTAGTCAAGGAGTCGGAACAGACAGTTGGAATTAGAAAATAAAAATGGTATCAATTACTAACATTTCCCATTCGCTGCTCAGGCTTGTCTTATCTGAAGCTTGTAAAGTTGTTTAATCTTTTCCATCATCTCAGGGAAAAGAGAGCCTGGAAAATTCTAGTCATTCCACAGTAACTATCAATGGGATTTTCCATAACTATCTGGATAAAAAACGAAAACCTTAAGAAGTAGATCCAATTCTAAAACTTACTTCTCAACTTACTCATAAATATGAAGAGACAACTCATCCATATTTTCTTCAAATAACATCTGGTTGCTTGGCCAGACTGTTAATACCTGAAAAAATTTCTTAGTTTGTTCCAACAAATCTACACTTAAAGAGCTTAAAAATGTGTTTATGCATTAAACGTTCTTTTCCACATCTGACTTAGGGCCAGCGATGTGACTGTGAGAAAGAACCTTGCCAAGAACTCGGAAAGAAAGGGAAAAAAAATGTCTTTCAGAAGTTTAACTGTGAAACCAGCACCTATTGGATTAGGGCAGAGGAATGAGAAATCACCACAAAGGGACGAAAATGCTTCTAGGCCAGCAAGAGTTGGCTGTGACTCCAGTAAAGGTATAAGACACACATCTAAAGGTTATATTAATCAGTCATGGAGTCATGGAAGAAGGGTTGCTCAGACAGACTTGAGCAGTACTCACCAAGGGTCCATTCCGAGTGGAAGGGGTCAGGAGCAGCACAATTGGGGTAACACAGAACCACCAACTCATCTCTATTGTGAAGATGAATGCATCATTTTGCCTTTGCCTGGTTACCATCAAACCTTATCCCGGGCTGGCCTGTCTTATTCATGATGGAAAACTCCACATTGTGCATATAGCCTAACCTAGGACAGGCAATTATTAGATGTTTGTTCAGTGAATTTGCTCCAACTCTTTGCTCACAACTGCCTGATGATAATTTGGCTCCCCACATAGTTCTGACTACAGGGAGAGAATGACCTAGTCTTGTGGATTTGAGAATCCTGGTCCACATGCCAGCGATAAAACTCATTGAAATAGACAGTTTAGCATTTGAATTTCCTTACTCGCAGGTTGCTCCCAAAGGAAGGGTCTGTGTGCACTGCTGGATCAAGTTTCTGAGCCCAAAGGGCTGGTAGCAAGTCCCTGAGCTCTGGTAACTTTACCAGGATGATGATGATAGTGGCAGTGATGGGCCCAACCCTGGTCATGAACAGAGCATCTTGTGTGTACTATCAGACATTGTACTATATGTTTTATATACTTGAACTCATTTAATTCTCACAATAATCCAATAAATTAGGCATTATAAGTATTCCCATTTTGTAAATGAGGATACTGAGACTCAGAAAACTTTAGTAACTTACCCAAAGACCCATATTCAGGGTCTGGACTCAGATCCAGATTTGTCTGACTCTAAAGCCTAATTTTTTTAATTGTAAAAAAAAAAAAAATACTACCTTTGGGGAGATTAACCCTTATCCTTCTCTTTGGCACACTCCTCTGCTTCAGCAGTGTGCTCTGGGCCATCCCAGTCCATCTTCAATATGACTATTCATCAATGCGCCACTACTGTACAAGTCTTCACATAAAATTCCATAGGATACCAATTCACCCTTAATTAGAAGTGCACAAAGTCAAGCCCTGTTGCAAGGAACAGCATCACCATCTACCCTATGCCATCAGTACCATTAGCTTCACAAGCCAAAAATGGGGAGCCTGTTTAACTTTTTCCTCTCCCTCACCACACCTGCCACAACCCATCCAATCATTTACATGTTCCTCAGTTGAACCTCTTCAATACTTCCCTGATGCATTCACTTACCCGCTGCTCACCATTCCCATGGCTACTACCCATCTCCCACCTGGACCACTACGAAAATCTCCAAGGTTGTGTTCTCGCTTCTGCTCTTGCTCCACATTGCTCCGTTTTGTGTCCATATCTTGGGAATGCATCCTTAAGGACACATCCAGGGATCTTTATATAATCTAATCACAAATTCCACGGTTTAAAACTCCTTCAGTATGACCCTTCGCCATGTCCTGTGCTTCAGCCCTAATAATGAGTGGTCTGCGGTTTTTGGAATTTACTCAGATCTATACACTCCAGGATGGCACACACATACCAGGCATGAATACACCTCCATCCCCCTGGACCAGCAGACTCTCCACATCTCCCTGGGAAACCTCTACAGGTGTTTTGGAGCTCACTGTCATTTCAGCTCCTCCAGGAAGCCTGGGTTAGGTGCCCAGGTTCTTCTCATCACACCCCAGCTCTCACCCCTCATACCACTGTATGGGAATTTTTTTTTATTTATGTGACTTCACCTCCAGACTCTGACCTCCCGGAAAGCCAGAAATCACTCTGTTTATACACAGTGCCTAACACGAACAAATGCTTGCTAAATAAATGAATGAATGTGAACCTGGTATACCACAGGCATCAGAATCCACCCAGCTTCCTCAAGTATTAGCTGTGTGATCTTAAGAAAGTTGCTTAATCTCCCTGGACCTCAGAGTTATTGTCTGTAAAATGGAGATCATAAAATGTATACTGTCAAGTTATTGTGAGATTTAAACTAAATTATATAATACATGTAAAATCCTCAGTGTCATGCCTCATATATAAGAAGTATTCAACTGTTGGTTGCTATTATTACTGCTGTGCACTTCAAGACCCTACTGAAAACATTCATGTTCTTGAAAGACTTGGAATCAATTCCCAGTTCACCATGATGACTGTGCTGCTCTGTGCTGCATTTCATAATGCATTATTTTGCATTTTGATATTGCTTGAGAGGGTCTGCCCTTTCCACACTTTCTTCAAGTCACCTAATACTTGTACAAATGCTTTTAGAATAAATAATATTATCAAGTTTGATTTTGTTCTATAAACTAATGGTGCCCTTTTGCTATAGATCTTACAGTCCACTGAGGTTTCAAACCATGAAAATTCACTTTGCAACTCCAAATGATGCAAATGCCATAAAGAGATGCAGTGAGAGGAACACACTTAGGGGGAATGGCAGGGCTCTGGAAAGGAGACAGGTGGTGATCCCAAATTAGAAATCAGGTCTTAAAGGGGCCACAAGCAAGATGACGTCTCAAAAAGAGGGTGCCCTTTGTCACAACAGATGTGCAAAGGTGAATGGTCAGACCAGTTCTTAAAAGAAACTTACAGCTTTGCCCCTGTAAGGAGTTCTGTGCCGTCATTAAAAATAGGAGGCCAGCTAATAGCATGGCAAATAAGAACCTATAAGAGACAATGTTAAGTTAAAAAAGATTAGGATAACATATGTCTTTTGATCATAGTATGTAAAATTTGCTTTAAAATAAACAAAAAACCTAAAGGGAGTAGACCAAAATTTTAATAGCTGTAACAATTTGATAAGTTTGTGGGTGAAATTTTCTTTTTATCAATTTCCCACACCGTTTGTAGTCTTGCGACAGTCTTTTAAAATACAAAAAGTATTTCTTAGAAAATACATATTCTGCGTGCCTCTCTCGCAGATGGCTCCAGAAAGAAATGAGATAGTGCAGAAGACACGCCCTAGACTGCAGGGGGCTCCATGAGCCCAGAGCCTGACTCAGCAGCGTGAGAACAGGGGCGAACCGGGGCACCGGGGGGCCCTGCAGCTCGATCCCGCCCTGGATGGGTCCCTTTTTTACCTGCCACCGCCTCGCTAGGTGTTACTGAGTCCGCCGCCAGCAGGACACCCTCGGTGGGCGCAGCGCCCCTCCCAGCCCCCTACCATGCTATCCCCAAGCGACCCTCCTTGCCAAAGAACTCTCTGGGAGAAGGGAGGAGCTGCAAGGGGCCGGAAAGAGTTACAGGGCGCAGGCCCTTGCGACCTCGCCCTCCCGGGGCCCGCGCGGCTCCCCACTCCCGCCCCGCGGGCGGATGACCTGTACCTCTTGCAGGGGATCAGCGCCTTCCTCTCGTCCAGCACCCGCACGCGCTGGTTGAGCCCGTCGTAGGAAAGCAGGGCACGGCTGTTGCGCCCGCTACTTTGCTGGTACATAACCTGGCGCCCCTCCCACTGCTGCGGCGCCTGGCACGGGCGCGGGGCTCCCACCGCCCCCAGGCTGCACAGGCCGCACAGGGTCCAGGCCCAGAGGCAGCCCAGCAGCCAGGGGCCCAGAACGCCAGGGACGGTGTGGAGAGGAGCGCGTCCTGGCAGCGCGGTCATCCTTCCCCCGCCCGAGGGCAAGCTAGAGCCCAAGCCGGGGCTGAGGCGTCCGGGATCAGAGTGGCTCCCACCGGATCTCTCTGCACTGTACCGGGAGTGTGGTCTGGACCAAAGTACTTCCTGTCCCTTAGGTGGCCTCTGCCGCTTTTGAGATCCGGACGCGCGAGTCCCGGTAGCCAGGACCAGGGCCCTGGGAAAGCTCCAGTGAATCGCGCCGGAGCTATTTCTGCCTGGGCCACTGCCTGCTGCCGCTTCGGTTTTCACTGCTCACTGCTGCCAACAGGAAATGCAGTGGCAGTGGTGCCACTAGCATCCTGGGAGGCATGGCGTTTTAAGAGGGGGGTTGCGAGGAGACTGTGCCAAGAACTGTGTTTCTCTACTAACTTCAGTGTTCAACAGGTAATCAATCACACACGGAGGGGCAAGTTCAAGATCAAGATAGGAAAAGCAGAGCTGCTGCGTTTGCTGTGCAAACGTTTGCCTGGCGTACATTGCCCCTGGACAAAATTGCAAACGTCTTCCTCCAAATTAAAAGTAGAAAGACGAGTTTTTTCCTGAAGAAATGATACTAGCTATTCATCATGGCCGCTTCTCAGCCCCCATTCCTAGTGAAGTAGACAGCCCCTTGCATTGGGCCTAGGACTCATGGACATTGCCTCAAGGTCACATTGCAGTGAGACTGCTCCTCCCATCGCCTGGCAATACCGCCAGCCGAGTGGTTTGGGTGTCTGGGGGGTTTCGCTTCTTCAAGAACAAGGTTAATTGGGTTTATATTTATGTAATGTTAGGATCTACAACATGGAATGAGAGGGGCTCACACACCTGTATTCCCAGCTACTCTGGAGGCTGAAGTGGGAGGATCGCTTGAATCCAGGAGTTAGAGGTTGCAGTGAGCTATGATCAAGCCACTACACTCCATCCAGCCTGGGTGACATGGCGAGACCCTGTCTCTAAAAATATAGTGATAAAATATGAAATCAAGAAAAAAGAAAGGAACTTAAAAAATGTATAGCGTCTTTCCATTTGAACTGCATTTCAAGGATGATTAAGATTGAGCCAGGTGAAAGTGGGAAATAACATTTCTGAATGAAGGACACAAGGACAAGAAAAGAATAATGCTGTGGTTCAAGGACAAGGTAGAGGAGTACTCTGAAGCCATAGCACTCATTTTAAGGGTTTTGTCATTCATATTGAGAACTGTGGGAACTATCAATCAAGGTAAAGCTAGGGAGAAGCATCATCAGGCATATGCTTTGGAAAGCCCACTTAGGCAACAGAAGGGGTAGGGCCAGAGGGAAGGCAGGGAGACTTCGAAGCTACTGTTAACATCCTGGAAAGAGATGATCCTGACTCAGCTAAGGCAGTAGGAGTGGTCATTGAGAGGGTGGAAGACAGTTGGGAGCTGTAGAGAAGCATTTCAACTCAGAGAGAGAGGTTTCTGGTTTGGGCCACTAGGAGTCCAGTCCTGAGTGAGGAGAGATGATCAGTTCATTTCAGGATTGGTTGATTTTGAACTGACTGTGGAATATTCAAGTGGAAATATCCAAGGGACAGCTTGATAAATCCTTCTGGAAACCAGCAGAGCTTTTGGATTAGGAAGCCATAGGTACATAAGTGGCAACTGAAGCCGAAGAGTAGAACAGTGGTTTCTGGGGCAATTCCACATCCCCTTTCCCAGTAAAGAAGCATTTGGCAATATCTGGAGACATTTTTGATGGTCACAATGTAGATGGGGAGGAGGTTACCGCTGCCATTTTGTGGGTAGAGACCAAGGATGCTACTAAACTTCCTACAATGCACAGTACAGTCATCTCCCCCTGACTCAAATGAAGAGAAAATTATCCGGCCCCAAATGTCAAAAGTGTTGGGGGTGAGAAAACCTGGAGTTCAGGGGAGCGTTGAGTGTGAGAAGAAGGATTAGGATGGAGCCCCAGAGAGCTCCAGACATTTAAAGGATGGGCAGAGAATAGGCACTTGAGAAGACCAAAAGGAATCACCAGAGAGAAGCCACCGAATAAGGCAACCTCCTGAGCCTTGTTAAATAAATGCAAGGCATGGAAAGAATGGACTGAATGCTGAAGTAGGGTGTTCTAGAATCACAGCCTCCCTGGAGGTCATGAAGAGGAGGGACAGTTGACAGGTTCTCCTGATGCATCCTTCCCTGCTGCCCCCTCTCTATAGAACCACTAGAGACACTACCAATGGGCCGAATGGGGCAGGCATAGAGCTTTAGAAAGAAGGGGTCTTCATTTCCTCTTACCTTTTCTTAAAGGGCATGCCTCAGAGAACATCAGGGAAGCCCACGAGACTTTGTGACTTGGTACTTACATAGTTAAACAGATGCAGCAGGTTCAAACTGGCTGCAGAAATTTGAGCCCTCTCCAAGTTTGCCCTGCTCAGACTCATAGGAAAAGTGTAGGGTAGTTCAGCTCTTTCTCTTGCTCCCCTGGTAGGAACTACAGCTGAAAATCTTTTTCGCTCAATGGAGGGTTTAGGCTCATTGGAGTTTACTGCTCGAAATGGCTTGAGATGTTATCTGGGCTTTCCTCCTCGTATGATATTTTACTAGCCTGGCTTGGCATCTTTGGAGGTTGAGACCTGTTCCATAGGAACTGGATTACCTTTCTAGAGGGGCTTGTAAGTGTAAGAACACTGTGGACTTCCCCTAAGTAAGAACCACTCTTTGGATGAATCCTGAAATGTATTTGTCTCATTTATCCTTTTCACTTACTATGTTTAATTCATGTTCCCTAATAAACAAGATAATGCATTTAAAATTCTTAGCTCCATGCCTTGACCATTGTAAATTCCCAGTAGACGTCACTTGCGCTTGTTGTTTCCTCGGCTGTTTTAATCCTTAGTCTTCAGTTTTAATCCTCAGTCAAAACTAAACTAATTGTGTAGGTTTAAGCTTTGGAGAGAAAAATTGTGTGCCTTAAATTTAAGTTAAACTATGTTTTTAAAGATTAACATTCAGAGAACATGTTTCCATATTGCTGATGCCCTAAAAATGGCATATACCAGAAGTCTTACCACCTGAAGATTGACATACATCAATCTTATATAAATAAAGCCTCCCTTTTCTGTGGATAGCTGAGCCAGCAATTGAACTTACTACCTCTTCCTAATGCAAATAAGATAAAAGAGAAAGCAAAGCATACATATTTGCATCCCATACTCAACTCAAGCAACAGTCTCTGAGCACATCAAAAATCAAGATTTTAGGCTGCTAAGGTGGAAATCCTTTGGCATGAAGGATCAGAGCAGGGGAGACCTTTCAGATTGTGGTGTCTGATGTTTTCTCCTGGGTTCCACTAATGCTGGAGAGGGGAACAGGGAGTTAGAAGGAAGAGGGAATGTTGGAAGACATTTCCCAAGCTGGAAGATGCTAGCACACCTTCCCCCAGTTCTGTTAAGTTCCTGGAGCAGAAACAAACCAAGTGTTATACTGGAAAAATTTCGGCCCAAACTGTCTACTAGCAACAACAGCAACAACAACAACAAACCACACTCCACACAACTAAGGGCGGAGTAGGGTAATTTATACAATGTGTCCTTCCTATTCCGACATCCACTGCACTCTCCCCTGCCTCGCAGGACAGTGTCCCAACTGTCCTTAGCGCTCCTCATGCCGCCTACCGGAGAAAGCAAATATATTTCAGAATTAGAGGGCAGCAGAAGCTTCTATTTCCCCCCAAATCTATACTTGGAAAAACTCTAAGGCAGAGGGAGCAAAGTTCAGTTTTCACGCCAAAGAGTATCTTTCTCTCTCCTGAAATTCTCTCCCGCACCCTCTTGTATCCTGTGTCGAAAACAACTGCCAGAGGTTCTTTTTCTTGGTCCGAAGAAAAAAGACTGGCCAGACTAAAAAGGAGGGACTTCAGGGGGAAAGTAGGCTTCCAGCCCTGGGCTGCGGCCCAGAGGGGATGATGTCACCGCTTCTGCACCGAGGGGCCTGGGGGTGGGGCGGCCAAGGGGGAGCCCGCGCCGCGACTGCAGCTGCCAAGGGAGCATTCCGAGCCCACGTCAGGGGAGGTGTCCGGATAAATAGGGTCCCGCAATGGCCGTGGCTGGCTGCGCTCCGAGCTGCGGAGTCCGGGACTGGAGCTGCCCGGGCGGGTTCGCGCCCCGAAGGCTGAGAACTGGCGCTGTTCGTGCCCTGTGTGCCAGACGGCCGAGATCCGCGGCCGGACCCGGCCGAGATCCCGCTTTGCTACCGACTGGAGTTTGGGGGAAGAAACTCTCCTGCGCCCCAGAGGATTTCCTCCTCAGCGAAGGGACAGCTAAAGACGAAGGTGGCAGGAAGAGAAGGGCGCTTTCTGTCTACCAGGGTCGCAGCGCGGGAGGGCAGTGCCATGTTCCTCTCCATCCTGGTGGCGCTGTGCCTGTGGCTGCACCTGGCGCTGGGCGTGCGCGGCGCACCCTGCGAGGCGGTGCGCATCCCTATGTGCCGGCACATGCCCTGGAACATCACGCGGATGCCCAACCACCTGCACCACAGCACACAGGAGAACGCCATCCTGGCCATCGAGCAGTACGAGGAGCTGGTGGACGTGAACTGCAGCGCCGTGCTGCGCTTCTTCCTGTGTGCGATGTACGCGCCCATCTGCACCCTGGAGTTCCTGCACGACCCCATCAAGCCGTGCAAGTCGGTGTGCCAACGCGCGCGCGACGACTGCGAGCCTCTCATGAAGATGTACAACCACAGCTGGCCCGAAAGCCTGGCCTGCGACGAGCTGCCCGTCTATGACCGTGGTGTGTGCATCTCGCCTGAAGCCATCGTCACGGACCTCCCAGAGGGTGAGGCCGGAGGAAGGATGGAGGGAGGCGAGGAGGCCCCCAGGGCTGTGGCTGCCACTTGAGAACTAGGCGGCCACACCTAAGGCTGCTGGGGGCTTCTGAGGCTTGTAGGAGGTGGGAAGAAATAGGGGAAACATTTTCTTCAGAAAAAGTCTGGTTTCCCCCGTAGGAATTTTAGAAGCTAACGAAGGGCGCTGCACCCCTTAAGGAAAAAAAAAAAAAAAAAAAAAGATTTTGCTTACAAAGGGAGCCTTCGACGATGTTTGCATTTACAGTAGTAACAGAAATGATAATAGCAGTAAACAGGTGTTGCTAGGTGTCTGAGCAAGTGTTAAACACATTGCACGTTATTCACTCATTTAATGCCCAAAATAATCTCACTAGGCAGGTGCCAATACTCGCTCCATTTAGTGCTACTTCTTAAAAAGTTTTCTTCTGAAAAGCAGTAATGGTCATTGCTTCCCACCAGGAGTGAGATTTGTAATTGCAGTTTCCCTGGAAAATTGTGAGGTCTGTTTCATGGTCGTTGACCCCGAGCCAACTACTGTGGCATTTTAGTTAACCCCATCTCTACTTCCACTTCCTTCTTTTTTCTTTGGTCATTTGATTGTTTTTCTAGGAAGAAGGAGAAGTTTAAATTCACTTCTTGAAATGAAACCTATGAATATTTTTGCATTATTTTATCCAGGCTTTCTCTGACTCAGGTTACCCCACATTTAAAGAGACTATGATATCGCTGTGCTGGAATCTCTGAACTTATTCCCAGAACATTGCCCTAAACATGAAGGAGGAGTGGTCAAGTGAATGGGGTAAATGGAAACTCCTCTCTAGTTTAGAGTTTTAGGGGGAAAAAAATATATTGATTGTTTAAATTATATAAATAATAGAGGGTTACGCTTGGTTTTGGTTATATACCTCTGAACTGTTTCTGCACTGCAAGATATGAGGTGGGGATTTGGAAATATTTTGGTTACTTTGATTAATATAAACTGTTAACTTGGAAAATCGACATTTCAATATGACTTTGGGAGAGAGTGATGTGATTTATCCAGTTGGGTTGTATATACCAGTGAAGTTAAATGGAGATACATTCACATCAATTTGTGCTTGGGTAAGCGAATATTCCCCCAGAGGATCTCTTTCCTAAGCCCTGGATATCATTATGAAAGGAGAAGTCAACAGTCACATGCCGCTTTTGCTATATAAATACATATTTTTTTTAGATGGATCCTCGCTGTGTTACCCAGGCTGTAGTGCAATGGCACAATCTCAGCTCACTGCAACCTTCGCCTCCCGGGTTCAAGTGATTCTCCTACCTCAGCCTCCCAAGTAGCCAGGATTACAGGTGTCCACCACCTTGCCTGGCAAATGTTTGTATTTTTAGTAGAGACAGGGTTTTGCCATATTGGCCAGACTGGTCTCCAACTCCTGACCTCAGGTGATCCACCCGTCTCAGCCTCCCAAAGTGCTGGGATTACAGGCGTGAGCCACCTCACCTGGCCCATTTTTACTATTAAGTACTCTTCTTTTGTGATACTGTGTTAGTTTATATCTTCAGAGGGCTCCTTATACCAGCTGGGTGAATAGACCAAATCACCAACCACGCCCATGAGGTCTTATTTGTGTTTCAGATGTTAAGTGGATAGACATCACAGCAGACATGATGGTACAGGAAAGGCCACTTGATGTTGACTGTAAACGCCTAAGCCCTGGTGAGTTCTTTCTTCTTGGATGTTCCCTCTACTTCTCCTCTCCAGAGTGATTTCTGTACTCTTTCCAACTTTCTGCCTCTTTTGCCTTTTTTAGATCGGTGCAAGTGTAAAAAGGTGAAGCCAACTTTGGCAACATATCTCAGCAAAAACTACAGCTATGGTAAGTCATCTGTGAAAGCCATTGACTTTTGAGACTTGGTTCATTACAAAGCTGGAATCTCAATACGGTTGCTCTCATGAAAGCTAGTCACAAAGTAAACAAAAGGTTGACTATTTTTCTAGTCGATTATGGGAATTCTATTAATATATGGCACAATAACAACTGCAAAATGTCTTGCTTTTCTGGATAAATCAAGTGCAAACAAAGGAAATGATCCAGGTGATAACAATTACATGCATCAGATTAAAAGTTTGACAACTTGATCCTCCTTGTCTTGGTAAGAAGTGCTGATCAGCCTGGATGGCACATCCCACCTGTTCTCTTCCTGAGTTTTTACTGCTGCAGAAAGAATGGGAAAGTGGATCTGATTATCTGAGAGTCGGAGAATTAAAGCCCATAGGCCCAGAGAATTAAGATCTGCCTGCATATCCTTTCACTTGTGAATAGCTACAAATATTTAACATCTTAAAGAAATTGTGAAAAAATATGTTAATCACAAAATCCTATGGTTACACTATTGAAATGGTTTAAATGCCCTCCTCTCTCTTACTTGAAAGAACCACTCAGCATTTTCTTTCAAGAATAAGTCAATCATGAAATTTGAAATGCTTTAAGTAATTTAAATTTCACTATTGTCATCTGAAAGTAATTTTAATTAACATATATTCTTTTTCAGTTCAAAAAGAAATGTAAAAGGCAGACATTTTAAAAACGTCTGTTTGGGCTGGCTACTTTATATTTCATTGCATGTCTTAAGTTATTTCTGCTGAAATAACCTAAAGTGGTTTTAGGGAAAATGCTTATTTTGTTTGCTGACTTAGTTTTCATCTTGCAAATTGAAATTTTGTATCAGTAAGAAACTTTAGGATATATATCAGACGTGAAAGTAGGAGGATCACAGAAACATAAAAATCTGAAAAAAGTAAGCTCTTACAAAGCTATCAGATTTAAGGGTCATATTTAGCCAATATGGGTAATTCAGCAACAACAAAAAGTAGTTTATCTTTTCCTGTAGCTTTTTTTCTTAAAGCCTGCTTTATGTAGATACCATCCTAATCTGATTTACTTAGTCCCTCCTCTGCCAAGATCCGGCCTGCGATACTAATCTGAGTTTCACTGTCATGTTGTTCTCTTGGGTGTTATGGCCTTGGAACGACCTTGATGAAGAAACCATTTTGTATTCAAGTCCTTTGGTGTATTCATAAACTGGCTGCCTGAAATGGAATCCAAGACAGAGCCATATTAGGCTGATCACAACTCTATGGGAGGCAGTAATAACAAGAGACCACAAAAACCAGCATTTAAAACTTGGTCAGAGACAGTGACATTAACAGCCATCTGTAATAACAGCTCTATCTCTGCTCACCATGGGTCTACTTTGTCAGTCTGTGAAATTAAAAGTAGTCCTCAGAGACTCCCTCCACTTCAAAAATGTTATGACTAATAACTATCTCTGTAAAACAGAAGAAGCAGAAGCATCAGATGAGTATTGGAAGGAATGCAAACCTTAAGATGACTTCTGAGCTGAAAATACATGATCCTCACTTCGAATCACCACAGGGGAGAATACAAATACTGTGAATTTTTTACTGACCTAAAGGCAGAGAAAGACTAAAACCTGCCTTTCCATGTGCTTTCCCATCTTGCAGTATGCCCCAGAACATTTAAGACAATGTTGACAATATAGGACACTATCCATTTAGCATATGACTGTGTGGGCTTTTTGCCTGCACTCAGGCCTCTTGGACATAACCATAATTACAGGAGTGATTCTTTAAGGAGGCTCAGAAGTTGGCATGAATACACCATCCCTAGTTTTTCCCCAAAACCTTCAACAACACTTTTATCTATTTTTAAATTGCAGTTATTCATGCCAAAATAAAAGCTGTGCAGAGGAGTGGCTGCAATGAGGTCACAACGGTGGTGGATGTAAAAGAGATCTTCAAGTCCTCATCACCCATCCCTCGAACTCAAGTCCCTCTCATTACGAATTCTTCTTGCCAGTGTCCACACATCCTGCCCCATCAAGATGTTCTCATCATGTGTTATGAGTGGCGCTCAAGGTAGGCACAAAGAGGCAGAAGGAACTGTCTGCACACTGTTAGAAAAACCTCAATCTCCGTTAGCAGTCATGGTTTAAAAATATAACAAAAATATGCCAATGGCTTTTTAAAAAAATTAGTTTAACAGATGCCTCTGTTTGAATAGCATATATTCTAACTGTCAATTAATTCTTCACAGGATGAAGGAAAAATCAAAATATGAGTATTTGAATAGAGTCTTTAAAAATCCATTTCAGGCCGGGCGCGGTGGCTCAAGCCTGTAATCCCAGCACTTTGGGAGGCCGAGGCGGGTGGATCACGAGGTCAGGAGATCGAGACCCTCCTGGCTAACACGGTGAAACCCCGTCTCTACTAAAAATACAAAAAAAAAAAAAAAAACTAGCCGGGCGTGGTGGCCGGCGCCTGTAGTCCCAGCTACTCCGAGGCTGAGGCGGGAGAATGGCCGGCACCCGGGAGGCGGAGCTTGCAGTGAGCCAAGATCGCGCCACTGCACTCCAGCCTGGGCGACACAGCGAGACTCCGTCTCAAAAAAAAAAAAAAAAAAAAAAAAAAAAAAAAAAATCCATTTCAAAATTCATTAAGTGATTTCAAAATTTATAGGCAAGTCAATTATTTTAAAGAAGAGCAATTCTTTTCAAATCATTCAAACAAGTTTAGAGTCACAAATACTAAATTCTTAAGGCCACTTTAATAGCTTACAGATCAAGTAAGTAGGCATCTGAGACTATAGTTCCGCATGTTTCCATATAAACACTTTACAATATTTGATAGAGTATTGCACACACACACACGCACACTTTAAGATGATTTCTGAATCGAATATGTGATTCTCAATTCAAGCATCACAAGGCAAAGCATAAACAAATATGTATATGCTTCACACACACTCATACACACAAATTCTAGCTGGGTGTATTTGTCTTCCTGGCCTCTCTTTCCTTCTTCTTATTTATTTATCTATTTATTTATGTTTTTGGATATTGGTACATTACTTATAATATAAAGTCAAACTCTTGAGCCCAGACTCCATGTTGGGCCCTGTAAGTTGATTGCAGTATACTTCTCCAGCAAAATCACTCAGTTTTACATAACGAGCCATCCCTCCCATTCTCTGCTGTTAATGCTCACCTGTTTCTTCTAGATATAAACTAAGACTATTCTTCCGAAAAGAAACCAAAAACAACTTTGAGAACTAACGTCACTTTTCTATATTCTATCAGTACTTGGGTGCCCTCCTTGCAACATGGGTATCACCGTGTATTCTTGGTTTTAAAGCCAGACTCTGCTTGTATCTTGTCTCCCTAAAGAAGCAATCAGTGATTCTGGACTCATCTCTACCAAGGTGTTTGCATCTGCTGCAGTGCTAGAGATGCGGTTGCGGATACCAGGCTGCTAGTCATTTCATTCTATCTGGAGAGGTGAATGGATTATAATCCATTCCAGTAAAAACATTTTTGGATAATTGGGATTTATGTCCTCACAAATGATTCTAATCAATTGGTAAGGGTATGTAAAGACGATTGTGAAAATAAGAGAGGAAATCTGCTTTATGAGACCTGCAAAACTGGTGTAAAGTTACACTTGTTAAAACCATGCGATGCAATAGTGGATGTAAAGATAAATAAAACGGAGGAAAAACTCTTGAAACAGGTTTTAATGCACTTTATATTATACTATACAATAACTTTCAAATGGATTAAATAGATAAATATTGTAAGAACTTAAAAAAAAGGATAAAATTAGGTGACTAAATATATCTGAAAAGCAAAGTAATTTGTAAACATAAAAGTAATGTAAGAAATTACAAGGAAAAATATCAATACACATATTTGACCGCATAATATTATACACATAAAAATCACAAATAATGATAGAAAAGCAAATAAAAATTGATAAATATACTTGCAAAAGATATGAAAAAACTGTACTCTTACTAAAGAGTTCATAAAATTAATATTTAAACATTGAGACCATGATATAGAAATATATGTACATAAATTTATATAGAGAAGTTCAAATAGTAACACAAATATAATACAAATAGTAAGTAAACATTTAAAAAATTATCTCCTTGATTCTAAATCCAAATAAAAACAAGATTCCATTTTCACCTAATGCTTAATGTTAATGAATTGGATAAAAGAGCAACCATTTTGAAAACAACTTGGCACTATGCATTGAAAATCTTTTTAAAAAATACATACCTTTTGACTCAGTTATTCTATTTTAAAAATCTGTCCTAAGAAAATAGGCCAGTGCACACTACTGTATACAGGGTTCTCCAATGCAACACTGGTAATCATAGCTAAGCAAAAGTGAATTCAGCAATAAAAAAATGGCTGGATATATTATGGATATCCATATTTATAATATTACATTATTAACATTATATGTTTTAATTATTCTAATTACATCAGAAAATTTAGATCATAAAATGACAAAAGGAAATTTACAGATCATCTAAATACACGATGTGGTCTAATAAATGTAATAAATATTGTTACAAGGGGGAATGAAAGGAAACACCAATAAAATTAAATGGTGGATATGTGGATTATGGGGTAAAGGGTTATTGAATAATTTTTTTAAATTTTCTGTAATTTTAGCTTTTTACTTTTGTAACAAAAATCTGCTTACTAAGATAATTTGTTTTCAGGATGATGCTTCTTGAAAATTGCTTAGTTGAAAAATGGAGAGATCAGCTTAGTAAAAGATCCATAGTAAGTATCATGAACGACACTGTGAAGATGGATGTAAGTGCACATAAAAGATTTCTTTAGAATTGGGGAATTCTTCCCATTGTCTCATCTCCAAGCTCTCATAAGAGCCAGCAATAGCAACAGTATTTGTCTTTTGAATAGGCCATTAAGAGTGTAGCTATTCTCACTCAGAATTTTTACCAGGAATCTGTCATTCAACTTCAAAGGTTGTGAAGTTGTGTTCAATACTAATGTACTGGTTATTTCCAAGTTAAATGAGCCTTTCGTTTCTTTATTACATGTAATTGTTTTAGTGAACCATGAGATCCTTGAGCAGACTTAATATCCATTGAGACTAAATCTGACTTATATTTGGAAGGGTGGAAATATCTGATAATAAAACTTACCCTATCACTATACATAGCAGAATCTTTTCCTATATTTATAATAACTTAAGACTTTTGTCAAAAATCATACACAAAAAGTAATTGTTTTGCAGTCAAATCTAGGATTTTTGTGGTAACATCATAGAAATATTGGTAATTCAGTTAGAGGAGTTAAATAATTTTTTTGCCCAGAAATGTGAAATTACAACCCAATCTAAAGACATCAGGTAATTGGTTTGAAATTTTTAAAGCTTCCCTTCTCTGCAAAATACATCCATATTCATTAAGAAGAATTTATGTTTACAGGTTCACAAAACATATTGCTACTGCCTGTACTCTCTTAGTTTGCACCAATGAAAAGTCCTGGGCAAGAGGAAAGTATATATTAACAATGACTTATGGAGAATGTAGTTAGAACACAGCCTCCCCTAGTCAGTATACTTCTGAATAAGAGAACCAAACACTATTGAGTTAAGTCAGAGCTACAACTCATGAGCTGCTCAGAAGCATGCTTAGTTCTATTAGACAGGAAATTCTAGCAGGATTGGTTATCTGGTTTCCAGGACTACAGTAGATTAGAAGCATCAATACAGAAGGCAAGCAGACCGTGAGAACCTGAGCTTGCTGAGAGGAAAGCTTTCAATAATCAGAGCTGTGGGACCATTCACTTTTGCAGCATATTTTCCAATAAACTTCAGTAGGAATTTGAAAATATCACCACATGATAGCAACATACTGTAATGAGTTTATTAGTTTAGAATAGACTAGAATTGTGTCGTAGCACAGTGGGGACAATGTTTTTCTTTTCATTGCCTTCCTACTGCCTAGAATAATACCCAGCTGATGACTGTGGTCAAACTTTTGGCTGAATGAAATCGACTCTAACCAAGCAGGGACATATGTGTTAATATAAAGCAATGACAATTCAATCGGACTCACTTTTTTGTTGTTCCTTACTTGAGCTATTTAAAGAATAAATTTTTTGCTATCAGAGAGACTTGATTTTTCAGAATGACTCATTTCCCAATGATTCTGGATAGCTAACACGTTAGTGGATGACTAGGTATAGAAGGGGCCTCTGTCTTCCTTTGGATGTGGGAGAATGAAGTGAACAAACCCCTGACTTCCTAGTGACATGGGGTAAACTAATGCTAGTAGCCATGAAATAAGAGCCTTTTAGAAGACTTTGCACTGTAGGAATGTTGCATTATGGGGCTAGTGGTCAAAAGTGCATGGGTGAGGGTCTCTGGCTCTGGAGTCAGAGTGGGTGAATTTGAATCCTGACTCTGACATGTACTAGCTCTGTGGCCTGCAAATAACCTCTTTGTGCTTGTTTCCTGCCCCTGTCAATGGTGCTTATTTGGAAGGACTGTTGTTTCAATGAAATGAATGCACGTGAAAACTTCATCACACACTGAGCACTTTCCGAGTCACCTGGTACCTGATAAGGGCTTGACATAGGGTAGCTATTACAATTGTTACCGTCATTAGTATATTACAGTGAAAAACTTGCCTTAATTTTGATATTAGCTGAGCACCATAAAGGGATGAGATAATTTAACAGTCATGTTTACAAATTGCCTTTCAGCAGTGGGAAGAGAGGCTGCGGGAACAGCGGAGAACAATTCAGGACAAGAAGAAAACAGCTGGGCGCACCAGTCGTAGTAATCCCCCCAAACCAAAGGGAAAGCCTCCTGCTCCCAAACCAGCCAGCCCCAAGAAGAACATTAAAACTAGGAGTGCCCAGAAGAAAACAAACCCGAAAAAAGTGTGAGCTAACTAGTTTCCAAAACGGAGACTTCCGACTTCCTTACAGGATGAGGCTGGGCATTGCCTGGGACAGCCTATGCAAGGCCATGTGCCCCTTGCCCTAACAACTCACTGCAGTGCTCTTCATAGACACATCTTGCAGCATTTTTCTTAATGCTATGCTTCAGTTTTTCTTTGTAAGCCATCACAAGCCATAGTGGTAGGTTTGCCCTTTGGTACAGAAGGTGAGTTAAAGTTGGTGGAAAAGGCTTACTGCATTGCATTCAGAGTAACCTGTGTGCATACTCTAGGAGAGTAGGGAAAATAATGCTTGTCACAATTTGACCTAATATGTGCATTGTAAAGTAAATGCCATATTTCAAACAAAACATGTAAGTTTTTACAGTATGTTTTATTACCGTTTGATATCTGTTGTTACAATGTTAGTGATGTTTTAAAATGAGATCGAAAATCTAATGCTTCTAAGAAGGAATGGTAGTGGAATGAATGTCTAAAAGATCTTTATGTGTTTATGGTCTGCAGAAGGATTTTTGTGATGAAAGGGGATTTTTTGAAAAATCTAGAGAAGTAGCATATGGAAAATTATAATGTGTCTTTTTTACAATGACTTTTCAGCTCTGTTTTTAGCTAGAAACTCTAAAAACAAAAATAATAATAAAGAAAAATAAAATAAAAAGGAGAGGCAGACAATGTCTGGATTCCTGTTTTTTGATTACCTGATTTCATGATCATGATGCTTCTTGTCAACACCCTCTTAAGCAGCACCAGAAACAGTGAGTTTGTACCATTAGGAGTTAGGTACTAATTAGTTGGCTAATGCTCAAGTATTTTATACCCACAACAAGAGAGGTACGTCACTCATCTCACTTCCCAGGACATCCACCCTGAGAATAATTTGACAAGTATAAAAATGGCCTTCATGTGAGTGCCAAAAATTTGTTTTCTTCACTTAAATATTTTCTTTGCCTAAATACATGTGAGAGGAGTTAAATATAAATATACAGAGAGGAAAGTTGAGGTTCCATCTCTGAAATGAGAATTACTTGACAGTTGGGATACTTTAATCAGAAAAGAAGAACTTATCTTGCAGTATTTTATCAACAAATTTCATAATTGTGGACAATTGGAGGCATTTATTTAAAAAAACAATTTTATTGGCCTTTTGTTAACACAATAAGCATGTATTCTCTATAAGGCATTCAATAAATGCACAACGCCCAAAGGAAATAAAACCCTATCTAATCCTACTCTCCACTACACAGAGATAATCACTATTAGTATTTTGGCATATTATTCTCCAGGTGTTTCTTATGCACTTATAAAACGATTTGAATAAATAAAACTAGGAGCCTGCTATACATGTGTTTCATAACCTGCCTCCTTTGCTTGGCCCTTTAGTGAGATACGTTTTCATGTCAAGAAAGCAGATACCACCTCATTTCTAACAGCTGTGTTACATTCCATAGTATGCATTACTCAACAAACTGTTGTGCTATTGGATACTTAGATGGTTTCTTCACTGACCATACTGAATAAACATCTCAATAGTCAAATGTCTGTGTGTATCCTTCATTAGTACCTTGGGATACGTTTGTTTAAATAGCATTTTCGGGCCTAGGAGTATGCTCAGCAAGGAAAGTTCTTGATCTTGTCAATTATGCCCCAGAATGCTTGGAACATCGATGGATGCAAACGCTCATTAAGTGTATGGTGTATGGAAACCCTCGCTGAGATTGTTTCTCCTTCTCCATATTTATCATAAATTTAAAGTTGTAACTGGTGGCCACCTTGGACAAAACTCCTCCCTTCATCTGTGAACCATCAGCTGACAACATTCTCAGCACTTCCTATACTCCTGGCCACTGGGAAATAGTGATTTGAGCCCCTCAAAGTATATAAATAAATGAATGGATGGATAGATGATTGATAGATAGACAGATAGCAAGATAGATGAATGGATGGATGGATAGATCGATAGATAGATAGATAGATAGATAGATAGATAGATAGATTTCTTAACTGCCAGAAAAGCCTATGCAACCTCCTCTATTTTTTAACAATTAAACTTGATAATGTAACTGGTTAACTATAGGAACTGAAGAATTACAGTATAGCAGAGCTGCTAATAGATGCTCTCTGTCTAGCCTCCTTTTAAGATACATGAGAACTTACATAAATAGCCTTAGTTCTTACTTTTCAGCTCTAAACCAATGCAGTCTGATCACACTTTTGGTTTCTCTCCTTGGATACCGATATGATTGCTTATTGCATTCTTACAACAAAACCTTGGATACCTATAAGATTGTCTATCGCATTCTTACAACAAACCCCCTAGTAGCTTGAGGTTGGGGTAACCAGTTCCTGAGTAAAAAAGAAGAGCACGTTTTTACTGCAAGGATGTACCTGTTATTACTACCAATTCAAAAAGCAAAAATAGTTATTTGGAATCATGGAATGAAAAGGTTGAATAAGACCTCAGAAGTCATAACCTCGCTTGTTGGAGAAAGGTTGTGTAAGTTTTTCTGACTTCTTGCACATAGCTAGAGACCAATTCGGGCCTTCAAATTTCCTGAATTTTGATTTACCAGTCCAAAGTCCACTGATTTTTTGGTAACATAAATCTAGGCTGCTAGAGGGACTGCTTATTTATCACCATAGAAAGCAACAGGATAACAAATTTCTGCTTCTTGTTATAGTCTAATTTATGCTAATACTGACCATATTTCCTAACGGAAAATACTTTTGAAAAGCAGTTTACACTGAAAGATGTATTACGTCATAGGGAGAGGCATGCCAACCAACAATATATCAGTAATTAACTGATATTATTAGTCATAATATCAGTTAATTGTCAACTGTGTGATTTAACTGATAAGGAAGCATGCCATGTTCTCCAGATGAATGAAGTACCCAAGATAGAGTAACTGCTTTAATTTAAAGCACCCCAAAGAAGATGCTGAACCCTAGGATAGCAATGGAATATCCCCATTCATTATTCAAACAACAGAGATAAGCAAAAAAAAAAAAAGAAAGAAAGAAAAAGAAAAGAAAAGAAATAAAACAAAAAGACCCAAAATGTCAAAGTAGCTACTCAAAATGTCAAAATTAGCATTTTGGTGTCAATCCTCTGCGTCTTTCTTTCTGTTTTGCTATACGAACTTAATAAGGCAGCGTGAAAATTGCTCCACGTAAAGAATGCAACAGTAGGTTTATATTGGACGGTTGCATGGCTTGGATGTATCAGAGTCTATTTTACCAATAATTTGTGAAAATGGACTTTTAAATGTGGTTCTCAAGTCATGCCAGGGTAAGATAGGTGTTTGTGACACAAATAACTTTCCTGCATTATTGAATACTAAAGACCATAAAAAATGTTGCCAGAAGAGAGTGCAAGGCATAGGCTGGGGGCAGTGGCTCACACCTGTAGTCCCAGCACTTTGGGAGGCTGAGGCGGGCAGATTACAAGGTCAGGAGATCGAGACTATCCTGGCTAACATGGTAAAACGCTGTCTCTATCAAAAATACAAAAACTTAGGTGTGGTGGCGGGCACCTGTAGTCCCAGCTACTCTGGAGGTTGAGGCAAGAGAATCTCTTGAACCAGGGAGGCAGAGGTTGCAGTGAGCCAAGATCACGCCATTGTACTCCAGCCTGGGTAACAGAGTGAGACTCCGTCTCAAAAAAAAAAAAAAAAAAAAAAAAAAAGAGTGCAAGGCATAAATATTTTCTGTACTTTAATGAGCATGTGTTACTTTTATAATTATCAGATACTACAAAAATATTATCACAGAGGGATATATAGAATGTAGTTTGGTTTAAAGACATTTAGACATGCTAATTTGAGAACTATTCCCTTGATCGTACGTGTTTTCGTCTGGGTTCTCAGAGAAGCAAATGCCAAAACAGAATTAAATGTGCAAAATGCCTGTGAGAGAGAATGAGGAGGGATCTGAGTAGGGCTGAGAGAGTTGTCAGAACACAATGAATGTCCACCCTGAGTGAAGGAGAGAGGGAAGAGAGAAGAAAGGTTGGGTAGAAGCATTCCAGACTGCTGCAAAGTCTAAAGAAGGTTTGGCAAGGTTATCTGGAAGTCTGGAGTCAGTCATCTGTCGGAGTCCCCCTTCTCCCAGAGATAGCTCTAAGTACCCTGCTGTGCTCAGTCACTGACTGGGAGCAACCCATCGGTAGTGTGGTCTTGCTGCAAAGGTGACAGTGAATTTCCGGGTGCAGAGCTAGAACCCTTATCATTATGACCTCTGCAATTGGAGGTTGTGATTCACATTCTCATGCTCAGCACACTATGACAATCATAAAAATATTAACATTTGATCACTACACTTTTCCAGCAAAATCTATAAACTAGCGTCAAGCAACAGAATGTCTCTGTCAATTTCTGTAACCAGCAGCCATACACTATTCAATCCCTAAGTCTTGGGCTTTTGTCTTTGTGCTTTTTCGTGTCTTTTTCTTTTCAAATTTATTGAAAAAACAATATGTTGATCACCACTACAGATCTTACAGTATTTATTTGCTTTGCTACCTGAGAGAAATTTCTGTCTACTGGGATGCAAGAAAATATTTTTAAAGAGGTAATTAATGGCAAGAACAAAGCCATGGTGTGTAATTTTGCCTTTACAGCATAAGTCTAATATATTTAGTTGTGATATTTGTATGAGAACAATTTTATAACTCAAACATGCAACTGCAGTATCTCAGTGAGAACAATTTATAATGGCTACTATGGCTCACTTTAATGACATATTATGAAAAGGGAAAACAGTTAAATTGTTTATTAACAATTAAATTCAGCTAACGGAGCAGGCTTATAATCAGAGGACTATTCCTAAATCTCATAAAATTATAAGAACTTGAATAATATAACCAGGTGCAAAGAACTGAAGTTAAGCAAAAAAATAATATTGAGTAAAATGTCACCATGGTTTCAAAATAAATCTAAAATAATGTTGTTGATTCAAACTGATGGACTTTTAAAATTCACTAACATTTTAATAATAATTCTAACCATTTAAAATATTTATTATGTCATTGAAATATTTCAGCAGCTGAAAAATTAGGCAGACAATTGCTGAGTCATCTTTCTCCTTTTTTGAAAAGCATAAAATGTCTGGCTTTGGAGGTCATCCAAAGTAGCTTCCAATGGTTGAGCAGGTTCAGACACAGTTCAGATAGGCGTCAGTGTCAGGAATCCCTTTCAGTGTCCAGAAAGGGCACCAAGACAGTTCAGCTAGAGGGCCGCAAATAGAGGACAACATATTTTACAAAATCTGTCCATCTTCCACAGGGCATCCAAGGAAGGTACTGAAGAGCATTAGGCTCAAATCAAGAATGCTTTGGGTGTCCTGTCATGGAGCTGGGCTGGATGGACTGGGTGTAGACATCAGAGAGACTCTGGCTTTAGGGTTAAGGTGCACAACTGAGCCAGTACTAGAGAATGGGGACTGTTCTGTCTGGGGGAAGTCAGGTAGACACTGACCTCATGCCAGCGAAGTCATCCTCATGTATTTGGTTGATGCGATAGAGGTGCTTTCAGCACAGATGTCCCATTGCCTACTTACTAAGGCTGTCCCTGAATTTGGACCCACATCCCCACACTCCTGGGTATCTCAGCAGCTGACAGTTCTCAGCCCCAAGCTCCAACTTTTCCCATTGATTTTTCAGGTCATACTTGCCTTAGCCACAGTGGTCCAGGTCATGCTTTTACCACCTAAAGTCCAGCCAAAATTCAACACCAGCCCATTTGGCAGAAGCCCTGGTGACTTTCTAGCCTTTTAAAATCTTTCTCCCCTAGGGGCAAGAAGATATTTGCAAGTACTGCTAACCCCAGTCCTTACATGCCTACCTCTTGCTATTGTGATCCACCTACTAAACACAATCCCCTCTAGACCAAGACGAACTCAACTTAAAGCTTAGTTGGATAGATCTCTTTAGACATTGATTATTCGATTTCTGGCTACTTCAGTTAGAAAGAAATGGCCTTTCTCTATATCTTGTGTATGAAATCTTTGTACAGCTTTAGTCCCATATACACACAACTGAGTGTAGCTTGCCATCTGCTGGTGAAATACGATATCACTTTTAAGAGAGTTTTGTCTTGTTTCGTTTTTTCCCCCAATGCATTTGAAGGTCTGGATCATTCTTGAGGTAATAGCAGTGTGCCACTCAGCACAATCATAATATGAATATCCAAATACCATTAGGCCATGGAAAGCATCAGATAATAACACTCAACCTGCAGGAGCAGGGAAGGTGAAGGAAGTGAGGAAAGTGAAGATACTGACTGTACTTATTTCTCTGCACAATCTAAAGGAAGCCGATAATTGATTTGCCTTATTTTTTAATGCATTCTGAGAAAGATTGAGAAATATCCTTACTGATAACTCCCATGTATGTAATTAGATTTTGTATAATTTAACACAGTTCACAGGCATGCTTCTCAAACATTATGTTGGAATATGAAAGTACTGCAGTCAGTAATCTGTTACTAATGTAGAGGGATCAAAGCTTGTGAGTGTCTTATTTTTATTAATATTAGAGTTAAGAAATTAGATTGAAAACTTAATCATTCAGCAACATTATTCTCACTCATTTGCAATCTAATATTTCCCCTGACTGGAATGAAAAGGAGGGTGTCACGGCTAACATGCTGGGAACCGCATATTACTCTGGCTATGGGCTTAAGAGCATGCCACTGCAGAAAACATCATTCAGAGTACATCGTGAGAGAGGAAAAGAAACAAAAAGAAAAACAAAAATTGGTTTATTACCTTCTTGCATTTTCTTATCCTCAGGGAGTTAGGTACACTGCCTGGACTGTCGGACTGTACTACAGTTTGCAAACGATATAAATCTACATGTCATCCTTTCCTCATTTTCTGCAAGAAAATTTAGAGTCAAAACTCTGACCAATTTTAAATATATATTAGGCAGTGTGCATTTGTATTTAACTCAACTCCTGGCTTTATTTGATCTCTCCTACTCTCTTCTTCCCCACATTCCATGTTCCTCCCTCAATTATCTTGTTATATATTGTGTGCATTTATATACCTTAAATCTTTTCTGGAAGATCGGGTAAAAATAAACATTAAGATTTGTTTGGGGAATATATTTTTATTGTTATTATGCATAGCCATTCATTTTTGTATCTTGAGATGAGTTTTCCTCCAAAGCATGTTTTTCTTATTATTCCTCCCAGGAAGCTGTGCCAAATGGTTACATATTGATGTGAACTTATGTATTATCTTCTCAAAGTTCTAGGAAAAGAAAGAATGCACTTAATAAAATAAATGACAGTGCTATACGCTAATCTTTCAGCAGTTATCAGTTTCCATATTGAAGTGTTGCACACAAATCACAGAACTGGAAGATGGGCCTTAACTTTTACCTATAGACAGTCTGACTGAGCAAGTAAGCAGTCATCAAACATTTACAGAGCGGTGAGTTAATGAACAAACATTTGTGACAGGGTTAAAAATATTAACTCATGAGTAAGCTTTCTACCCAGCCCATTCAAGGATTAAGAATTGCTGGTTAAACCAAAGGTTAGGAAGAGAATAGGAAGGGGCTGAGAAAAATATCAGGACTTATTGTGCAGCTTCTTCTGAACATGATGAACAGGCTGGAGTGTAAAGGCGGGGGTTGTGGGGTGGCCTGGGGCAGCAGCTGGGGGTTCAGCAGGACTCTCAGGTCAGAGATGCCCAAGAAAGAGTTTAGGGAATTTTGTTATTGTTATACTTTGTTTGAAACAAAATTTCCTTTATTTATTATCTGTTTAAGAACTTTATTAAAGGCTTACTTTTTTTCTTCAACTTTATTTTAAGTTCAGGGGTACGTCTACAGGATATGCAGGTTTGTTACATTGGTAAACGTGTGCCATGGTAGTTTGCTGCACAGATCATCCCATCACCTAGGTGTTAAGCCCAGCATCCATTAGCTATTCCTCCTGACGCTCTCCCTCCAGCCCCCACCGACAGGCTCTAGTGTGTGTTGTTCCCCCCACGTATCCATGTGTTCTCATCATTCAGCTCCCACTTATAAGTGAGAACATGCGGTGTTTGGTTTTCTGTTCCTGCATTAGTTTGCTGAGGATAATGGCTTCCAACTCCAACCATGTCCCTGCAAAGGACATGATCTCATTCCCTTTTACGGCTGCATAGTATTCCATGCTATGTACGTACTACATTTTCTTTATCCAGTCTATCATTGATGGGCATTTAGACTGATTTCATATATTTTTTATTGTAAATAGTTCTGCCATGAATATATGTGTGCATGTATCTTTATAATAGAAGGATTTATATTCCTTTGGATATACATCCAGTAATGGGATTGCTGGGTCAAATGGTATTTCTGGTTCCAGGTCTTCAAGAAATCAGGACACTGTCTTCCACAATGGTTGAACTAATTTACACTCCCACCATAAAGGCTTACTTTTAATTAAAGCTTTCGATGTTAGGATTACATGCATTTTCTTTTAAAAATGTAATACTAACTTAATTTTGTATCATTTTTGGGGCAGGGGTTAAAGAGTTCTCTTGCAAGAGCTTTTTGTGCTTATCTGAAATAATTCTTCCTTACTTCACTATTTTTGTTACTATTTTTTTATCGTGGCAATATGTCAGGGGTGTGTGTATCAAATTTGCCATTGCAACCATTTAAGTGTACAAATCAATGGTATTAATGACATTTACATGGTTTGCAAACATCACCACAAACAATTTCCAAAATATTTTGTCAACTTAAAAAAGACCCATTAAGCAATAAGTTACAATTTCACCCTTCCTTCAGCCTCAAGCTATAATTTACTTTTTCTCTCTATAATTGCTTATTCTAGGTACCTCATATAAGTGGTAACATACAATATGTGTTCTTCTGTGTCTAACATTTCATTTAGCAAAATTTTTTTGAGATTCATCCATGTTGCAGTATGCATCAATACTTTATTCCTTTTAATGGCTAAATAATATTCCATTGTATCTTTATACCACACTTTGTTCATTGTTCTGTTAATGGACACTTGGTTGATTTCTTCCTTTTGGCTATTGTGAATCATTTTTCTATAAACATTACTGTACAAGTATATGTTTGAGTCCCTGTTTTCAGTTCTCTTGGGAATACACCTAAGAATATAATTGATAGGTTAAATAATGATTCTATGTTTAACCTTTTAAGAAACTGCCAAACAATTATCCAGAAGATGCACCATTTTATATTCCTACCAACCCAAGGTGACTGTGGGTTTTTCAATCACTGTACACTGTACAATCGTTGTACACTGTACACTGAAACTTTGGCCATTCAGGCAATTACTAAAAAGTCAGGAATAATAGATGCTGGTGAGGCTGTGGAGAAATAGTAACACTTTTACACTGTTGGTGGGAATGTAAATTAGTTCAATCATTGTGGAAGACAGTACAGTGATTCCTCAAGGATCTAGAACCAGAGACACCATTTGACCCAGCAATTTCATTACTGGGTATATACCCAAAGGAATATAAATCATTCTACTATAAAGACACATGCACACGTATGTTTATTGCAGCAATATTTACACTGGCAAAGACATGGAACCAACCCAAATACCCATCAGCGATAGACTGGATAAAGAAAATTTGGTACATGAAATACTATGCAGCCATCAAAAGGATCATGTCCTTTTCAGGGACATGGATGAAACTGGAAGTCACCATCCTCAGCAAACTAACACCAGAACAGAAAACCAAACACTACATGTTCTCACTCGTAAGTGGGAGTTGAACATTGAGAACACATGGACACAGAGAGGGGAACAACATATAGCCTGGCCTGTTGAGGGGTGGGGAACGAGGGGAAGGATCTTAGAGGATGGGTCAATAGGTGCAGGAAACCACCGTGGCACACATATACCTATGTAACAAACCTGCAATTTTTTTTTTAGAACAAATAAACATAAAAAGAAAGAAATTTTGGCCATTCAAAGCAGAGAAGTGGAAAGGAGTTGAGTAGAGGGACTGCATGAGACTTTTTATGTCATGGTAGATGACACCACAGCTCAAGACCAAGGTGTGCAAACCAATGGGTGCATTGCTTGCCCTGTTGTCTCCATCACTGCAGCCTGGATGCAGCATCCTCCGCCTGGTTACAAGCAACCAGAATCCCCAAGGTCATCAGCATCTACAAGGCTCAGGTTTGGGGCTCTGCAGCTACTATGCAATAGAACAGTGTGTCTCACAGGAAATAAAGTTTGATTCAGGAATTCGGGGAAAGCTCTTCTCTTTTTAGGACAGGTTTGTCCTAGCCTCAGTCACTGCAACAAGCAAATAAAATAAAATAATAATGAAACAGGTACGTACTTCACAGTATACACTTTAGTTTTCCTCAGGATTCTCAAAGAGTCTATTAACAACTTCTTTTGCTTCATAGGCATTAGATGCTCCATGGACAACGTTTTTCAACTTACTTATTCCAAACCGGGCTCGGATGGAGTCAGGGGAAAGTACCTTTGCTTCTTCTGGGTCTGTTGGACCCATCAATCGTCTCCATTCGGCAACGGCATTCCACTTGGTCAGCATCATGACCATAGATGGACCTCTGCAAAGAACGGTGCTTTCAGAAGACCCAGCCTACTGAAAACTGTTGACACTGCAAACAAGGCTAAAGACAGAACACTGCACCCTGGGCCAGGGAGCTCCTCTTTATTCTTTGTCCTGATCAGTGTAATCATATACTTCCGTTTTTTCATTTCTCCCTCTTCTAATAGGTTTATATGCTAGGGGAGTGCTGTAATTTCATTCTAGAGAATATTTGTCAATGAAGTCTTATTATTTTGCTGCTATGAGGTCTGTAAATAGAGACATTGTCATGGATTCAGGACTTGTTGCTTTATGGTTGTCCTGCAGCCTCTGACCCCTTCAGGGATTGCCTCCAGTTCAGACAGCCACCTTGCTCAGGCCACCCTCAATGCCAGGATGGCCTACCTTCAAGTAACTGAGTGATATGACCGTACAACAGCCTGGTCATCTCAGCCAACACTGGACAACTCTGATAGACCAATCTAGCTGTGGTTAGCAGAGGCTGTTGTCCGGCCTGCACTACATCTTGACTTGCCCTCATCCCCATCCTGCTTCTCTGCCCTCTCTTCTTCGTCGCATCCTTATTCAATAGCCTGAATAAGAAACTCTTCCAGTTTCCCAGAAAATGCAACCTGCAACAAGTACGAAAGTTAGTTTTCTAAGCTTTCATGGTGCAGTCTTAGGCTTCTGCTTACTATTGATATCTAAATAGCACATATATTCCATTAGGTTTTGTTAACTTTATAAATTCTGCCTTCCTAAACTCATTCACAAATGGTCAAGAATGGAAAAAAGGGAAAATGTGCAATTAAAGAGATTTCTTATACGTATTTTATACACATGTGTGTGTGCATGTGCGTGTATATGTACAGTCATGTACCTCTTAATAATGGAGATACATTCTGAGAAATGTGACATTAGGTTATTTCATTGTAGTGCAAACATCATAGAATATACTTACAGAAACCTAGATAGAATAGCCTCTTACACACCTAGGCTATCTGGTTTAGCCTATGGCTCCTGGGCTATAAACCCGTATAGCATGTTACTATACTGAATACTGTAGGCAACTGTAACACAGTGTTATTTGTGTATCTAAACATATATGAACAGAAATGGTAATGTATTGCATTACAATGATCATGATGTCACTAAGGCAATAGGAATTTTTCAGCTCTATTATAATCTTATGGGACCACTGCTGTACATGTAATTCATTATTGACTGAAATACTGAACGGCAAAGCATGACTGTATAGAAAATTTTTGATGTTTAATATATATAAAATAGAAAAGACATTTAACTCATAGTAAATCGATGATGATGTTCACATAATTATGAACTCTGTGTAAATGATAGTTTTGGAAAGCAGCAGTTAAAAGCAGAGACTCCCTGGGTTCAGGACCCAGCGAAACATGAGTTTTGTGACCGTGGACAACTTCTAGCCCTGGGCCTCTGTTCTCTCAAAATCAAAGTGGAAATTCTAGTAAAACTACTTCGTAGAGTTGTTATTATAAGAGTCAAATGAAATAAAGTGTGTACAGCTCATCACAAGGCCTGGAATTAAGGAAACAATAAATGTTAGCCTTTAATTTCTATGCAGTGGTTATAAAAGTATGTGTTGTCAGGAACAGATGTATCATGTAGAAAAAAGTTTTAAAGGAGTGTATTTCTTATCATAATATTTATGTTATTATGTACACATAGTTTGACAAGGTATCAACACATGTAAAAAAAGATGTGAATAATCATAGCTAGCATTTATCGAGTGTTTAATATCTGTCATGCACTGTTCTAGGTACTTTCAACACATCAGTTATGTAGCCCTCCCAACAAGCCTATTAGATACATACTATTATTATCCCCAGATAAGGAAACTCAGGCAACAATTAAGTATGTTGGCAAAGCAGGGGTTTGAACTGAGCCAGCCTCTACATATCTAATGCGAAGACCTAGAGAAACTAGAAGGAAGGAAGGGGGCAAGGAGAGATGAGAGGAGGGAGAGAAAGGAAGACAGGGAGAGAGGTAAGGAAATAGAAAAGGCCGGGCGCGATGGCTCAAGCCTGTAATCCCAGCACTTTGGGAGGCCGAGACGGGCGGATCACGAGGTCAGGAGATCAAGACCATCCTGGCTAACATGGTGAAACCCCGTCTCTACTAAAAAATACCAAAAACTAGCCGGGCGAGGTGGCGGGCGCCTGTAGTCCCAGCTACTCGGGAGGCTGAGGCAGGAGAATGGTGTGAACCCAGGAGGCGGAGCTTGCAGTGAGCTGAGATCTGCCCACTGCACTCCAGCCCGGGTGACAGAGCGAGACTCCGTCTCTAAAAAAAAAAAAAAAAAAAAAAAAAGGGAAATAGAAAAAAGATGAACCGTGAATGTTAGCAGAATGTCTTTTCATGAATGAGATTAGATGAAATGTTTCAATTAATTTTTGCATTTTTCAAAGTTTCTATAATGAACATTTACCACTTCTATAATGCAAATAATTGTGTATCAGAAACTTACTCAGATAACATTTCCAATAAACCTTTATAAAAGTCTTTTCCTGTTATTTTTGGATAAATGTTCTCTATTTGCTCAGGAGTTAGGAACATTTTCTTCACCTGTGTCAGATCAAATCCAGCCTCCTTAATCATATTTAGGATCTTCTCTAGGAAAAACAGACATTTGATAATATTGCAGATTGCTTCACTTTTCCTCCATATTCAAGTAGACTGAAATAACTAAGGAAAACGATAATTTAACTTGCATATTGTGGTTTAACATGGCAAAACTCTACTAAACTAAATTAAAATTCCAAAGCACCAAATTGACATTCAGAACTTTAGTATGTTAACGTAGATTTTCTAGTCTCTGAGGATCACCTTTCCAGAAACCACCTGAAACACCTAGTAGATCACAAGAGTAGAAGGGGAAGGGACCTGCTCTCATGCTAAGAATAAAGATGTATTTTCACCTTCATGCTACAAATGCCAAGGAATTTCTTGCTAGATATGGATTGAAGGATAAAGCCAGTCTGAACTCTTCTGCCTGAAGAATCAGAGTACCTTAAGGGAATTAAACACAGCAAATGTCAAAATCTCACCAGCAGCCTAAGTTTTGAGGGCTACATTCTAGAGACACAGGTGAACCAACTGAGAAACTGGGAGTTTTCTGGTAAAACGGCCTCTTCTTTGCTCTGGATCAAAAACACAAAGAGTGGTCTGGGAGCTAAAGGCAATATGATTATAACCAACAGACAGCCTGGAGAAGGCTGGACTTCTCCTGCTGGAAGGGAGGTGGCCAGGATCTGCCCTAAGACAGGCACTGCAGAAATGAAAGGGAAGAAAACGTAAACCTTTCCTCAGAGACTAATTGTCTCAACAGAGAGAAAGGCCTATAAAGATATCATGAGAAAGTGATCATTATTATAGAGTAATATATAAGGTCCCCAGAACGACAGGTGAGAAAACATTTAACTTTCTCTGGAGAGGTCAGGGATGACTTCACAGAGACACTGACTTTTGTGTTAAGCATGGAAAAAGTAAGGTGTGATCACCAAGTGGACAAGTAGGGAAAGTACATTGCAGGCAGAGTGAGTAATGTATGCCAAGTGCAGAGGGCAGGAAGAAGTGACTGGGTGAAAATATACTGGAGATGAAGTTGGCCAAGTAAGTAGAAGAAAGATGATCAATAATTATGCCCTGTGAAGAAATCTGGACTTTCCTCTAAAAACAACAAGGAACATTTAAAGCATTCTAAGCAATAACATATTCAGATCTGTGCTCTAAAATGATAATTTCCTTTGCACCATGAAGAATGAATTAAGGTAGGAGTGCGTGATTGTGGCATTGCAAGCAAGGTATTTGAAGACTAATGCAGTTTTGGAAATCAATACTTCCTGGTAAAAGGAAGCACCTTGGAAAAAAAAGTCTCTTACAGTTCTTTTTTTTTTTTTTTTTTTTTTTTAATACTTAAGTTCTAGGGTACATGTGCACAACATGCAGGTTTGTTATATATGTATACTTGTGCCATGTCGGTGTGCTGCACCCATTAACTCATCATTTACATTAGGAATATTTCTTAATGCTATCCCTCCCCACTCTCCCCACCCCACGACATGTCCCAGTGTGTGATGTTCCCCTTCCTCTGTCCAAGTGTTCTCATTGTTCAATTCCCACCTATGAGTGAGAACACGTGTTGTTGTTTGGTTTTCTGTCCTTGTGACAGTTTGCTGAGAATGATGGTTTCCAGCTTCATCCATGTCCCTACAAAGGACATGAACTCATCCTTTTTCACGGCTGCGTGGTATTCCATGGTGTATATGTGCCACATTTTCTTAATCCAGTCTATCATTGATGGACATTTGGGTTGGTTCCAAGTCTTTGCTATTGTGAATAGTGCTGCAATAAACGTACATGTGCATGTGTCTTTATTGTAGCATGATTTATAATCCTTTGGGTATATACCCAGTAATGTTCTTAGATAAAGACAGCAACTGGCTTAGGTTAACATTCAAGATAAACAGAGAGTACTGTAGGTAGTGAGAAAGATTCACCCTCTGCAAAGGCCCTACTTATTAAGAAACTACCTAATTATATTAATACAAAACCAAGAGAAAATCTGACCTGAGAAATGAAATGAGCTAACCCAAACCTTATTAATGTTTACTGAACCATTAAAAAAGATAAAATTAAAATTACTTTTAAAATTACTATTTACAAAATGTCTTCCCCTGCTAAAGAAATAAATAAAAGAAAGAGAAGGAAGAAGGAAGAGAGGGAGGAAGAAAGAAAGCCAGCAGAAGGATGATAAATACCCCCCAAACTGTAACACGACACCCTAATGTGAATTAAGCAGTTTGAACATTAAAAAAATCATAAATCAGAACTTCAAACTCAAAACTAGAAATGACCAAGCAATAAGTAGATGTGAAATAAAAGCTGCACTCACGAAAGACAAAGATAAAATAACAGAAATAAACTAGGTGTCTAATGTAACTTAAAATACAGAGAAGGACATAGATAACAGAAGTGAAAACAGCCAAGTAAGGGATAGCAAAATAAAGAAAGAGAAGTCAATAGGAAAAGTGATAGATACAGAAGTTAGGCAAAGATAAGCATGTCTACACGTGTGCGTATGTAGGTGTGGGTGTGTACATATCTGTGTATATATACAATTAAATACTATACATTACTACATTTATTTAAGAAATTTGACTTCATCTTACCAAAAGAGAATATTTTTAACTAAAAATTGGGTAAGTCAATCTAAACACTCAGAAACTTCAAAAGAATCCCCTGTTAGTTCCAGTTGGTGAAATCCCTAAAGAAAAAAACAAAAGAACCATGGAACAGAACTAATATTTAAAACTATAAGGCAGGAAAACCATCTTGAAATAAGAGAGGATAAGAATCTAGACAGCAAAAAAGACTAACATGTATCTGGAAAAATAAACCGAGAGAGGTCAAATCTCAGACATATGTTAGTAAAACTACTAGCCTTGAGAAACAAACAAAAATTAATCCCTTCTTCTGGGAAAACACCATATTACTTACAGTGAAACAAAAGTCAATATGGCACCAGGCTTCTTGAAAGAAATGCAGGAAACAAGAATAGAGATATCCTGTCAAGAAACTCTAAGAAAAAAATGTGAGCCTAGGATTATTTTTATCCAGCATATATGTAAATAATATGTTTTCTAACAAAGTACATTTAACATTTAACACAAGTTCAAAAAATAGGAGAATAGCTCAAGAAAAGAGAAAGATTAAGTACCTAATTGTCACAAAGGTATTAGGATATCATTTAAAGCAGAGAAAACAAATATCCATCCCACATTTTTTATTGTTGCTGTGTTTTGTTTTAGGCTTTTAGCAGCCTGAAGTCATGGTTTTTAGTTTCCGTCTCTAGTGATAACCAGAAAAGAAAGATGAGGAACAGGCTTTACTGGCCCGATCAGAAACAGAAACTGAGAACCCATGACTATATTCTTTCCCTTGGACAATCCTGGTAGATATTACAATAAAAATAGCTTCCAGAACAAATAAATTTCTCAAACACAAAAGAAAATGTAAAAGATCACGCAGAGAAGAACATCAGTAAATGAAAAAATAACATGTAAAGTAAATATAACTTAAAATAATAAGATGTTTGAAACTAAACATATTATTAACATAAAATAAACATATTATGTGAATTTATCTCACCTACTAAATTTTTTTTCCCTGTAAGACCTAAAACAATAAAACTACTAGAAGAAAATATAGGTGAAATGTTTCATAGCATTGGTCTTGGCAGTGATTTTTTTTTATAAGACCTCAAAAGCACAGGCAACAAAAGCAAAACTAGACAAATGGTATTATATCAAACTAAATTCTACATAGTGAAGAAAAAGATCAACACAGTGAAGAGACAACCTACAGAATTCAAGAAAATATTTTCAAGCTATGCATCCGACAAGGGGTTAATATACAGCATATATAAGGAACTCAACTCAATAGCAAACAAACAAAAGCCAGAAAAACGGATTCTGATTTAAAAATGGGTGAAAACCTGAATGGACATTTCTCAGAAGAAATCTGTTGGACATACAATGACTAACAGATATATGAAAAAAGGCTCAACATCTCTTAAAACATTAAAAATAGAACTACCATATAGGATCCAGCAATCCCTCTATGGGTATATATTCAAAGGAAATAAAATCAGTACGTTGAAGAAATATCTGTACTCACATGTTTACTGCAGCATTATTCACAATAGCCAAGATTTGTAAACAACCTAAGTGTTCATTGATGGATGAACGGATAACAAAAGTGTGATGTATATACATAATGGAATATTATTCAGCTATAAAAGGTAATGAAATCCTGTCATTTGTGGCAACATGGAAAAACCTAGAGGACATTATCTTAAGTGAAATAAGCAAGGCACAGAAAAGACATATACTGCATGATCTCACTCATATGTGGAACCTAAAGAAGTTGATCTCCTAGAAGTAGAGAGCAGAATGGTGCTTTCTAGAAGTGGGGAGGGTATGGGGGAGGGGGAAGTTGGGAGAGATCAGTCTATGGGTACAAGTTCTGGTGTTCTACTACATAGTAGGGTAACTATAGTTAATAATATTGCATTGCATATTTCAAAATAGGTAGAAGAGGAGATTTTGAATGTTCTCACCACAAAGAAAGATAAAGTTATGAGGCAATGGGTATGCTACATACCCTGATTTGATTATTACACATTATGTACATGTATCAAAACATCATAAGGTACCCCATGAATATGGACAATTATGTTTCAATTTAAAAAATTAAAAATACATGAGTTGTATACTGTTTTATTACAGTGAATTTGGCTGTTTAACATATATTTTGAGAGAAAGTCATGAATACAAGTCCACCTTTATGGATTTTATGTGTGACACAAGCCTAAAAAAAGTGATTCAAAAAGGTTAACAATAAATAAATACGCAAAAATGTATAAGGCAAATGCAAATGATAAGAAAGCAGGGTGTGTGGTCAGGCCCCAAGGCATTCAATGAGACAAATAAGAGCTTTGTTTAATGCTAAAAACTAAATTTACCATGAATAGTTTTGAATATCTAGGCATCAAATAACATGGCCACCACCATTATTAATCAGAAAATACAGGAAATAGAGCCAACAATATACTGAAAACAGGTGACTCACACCTCTAGTTGCTGACAGATCCTACAAATTCAAGATAGATCAAGTTGGGAAAAAAAATAAATCAAGATGAATCAAATGGTAAGGCTGGTTTTATCTTATATTCAAACTTTTCACCATGATACCGGTGATAATATTTTTTCTCCTCATACACGTAGAATCTTCACAAACATTTGCCATATGGTAGTTCAACAGTATCATGATAATTTCAAAAAAATGCAAGCTTTTTCTTCTACCAGAATTTTTAAAAATCTCTTTAAAATAAATTTATTTGTTGAATAACTCTAAGGCCCAAGGGAAAATATAAACCAAAATTACAAAATTTCAATAATTAATTATCAATAATCAATAAAGATAATGAAAACACTATGCATTAGAACCTGTGGGCTATAATTAAAGCAGTAATCAAATGAAAATGTATAACTTTAAAAATTATTATCAATAAAAATTAAAAGTTGAAAATAAATAAATTTAATATTCAACTCAAAAAGCTAGAAGAAGAACATAAGAAAAAACAACTAGGAAATAGAAGGAAGAAAATCGTGAAGATAAAACCAAAAATAGTAGTTAGAAAAGAGAAAAACGTAGAACTCATGAATAAATTAAATTTTTATTGTTTGAAAGAGAGCAAAATACAAAATGGTAAAGTAGAAATAATCACTGAAATGGAGGAAATATAATAATGATAAGAAACTACTTTACAAATTACATAGCTGGAATAGATAACTTCCTAGGAAAATGTAATTTAACTATATTTACTCAAAGGGTGATAGAAAGCTTAAATACAGCAATTTCCATAAAAGAAACAGAGAAAGTGATCAAATAATTATCCCACAAAAAAAAAAAAAAAAAAAAAACAGGCCCAGATATTTTTGCAGGAAAATTTTGCCACTCCTCCAAATACCAATCTCAGTGCTGCTTCCACTCTTTTGGAGCACTGAAAAACATGTTCACATTCCTTATGAAGTATTCCATCGATTTCTAAACCTGATAGATATCAGACCAAAAAAATGGAAAGCAGAGATCAAGCTCACTTTCAAGTCTCAATACAAAAAAATAAACAAGTGAAAGATAAGCAAATAGTATCCAAAAGTATACCTAAAAATGCATCATAACTAAGCAACATCTGTATAGGAATGGAAGGATATAGTTCAATATTTGAAATACCATTGACATGATATTCCATATCAATATATCCATGGAAAAAATAACTCATCATTTTCATAAATTCTGAAAAGGACTTCAGCAAAATTCAATACCATTTCTGACTAAGAGAAAGACAAAGAGAAAGATGAGGGAGGGAGAGGTGAGAGAGATAGCAAAAGAAAATATGACAAAGTTAATTGTTGAATCTAAATGAAGGATATACGTACTCATCGCAACTTTTTTGAGTTTTCTGTTTCCTGTTTTGCTTTTCTGCTTGTAAATGTTTTAAATGTTCACAAAATTTGGAGGCAATGTATACATTGACTTTTATTCTTAAATATTTACCTCTTTGTTCACTTGTTGCATGAGGTTTAATCAAGCCTAAAGTGCTTTGAAGAGGAAAGAAATGCTGTATTTCCCTTTCAGCAGTTTCTAATGAATCACTGCCATACAACTGGTTGACCGGCAAACTGTCCATCGCAAATTGTGCACATAAACTTTGAAAAAGAAGTCAGATTTAAAAGCTATTGGAAGAGAACAGAATAATATAACACAATTTATCTAAGTTGTTCAAAAGTTATCAAATAACAGCAAATCATTCCAGATCTTGACACTGTGCAAAAGGAAGTGAGTACATCGTGGCTTGGGGCATGCTACTTCTTTCCAAGGAGGTAATGGTCATTAAGAAGAAAGGATGTGATCATTTAAATCATCATGACAATGACTATTGACAGATAACTATGAAAGAGGAATGAATGCCGATATGGTTTGGCTGTGTTCCCATCCAATTCTCATGCTGAATTGTAATTCCCAAAATCCCCACATGTCATGGGCGGGATCTAGTGGGAGCTAATTGAATCATGGGGGCAGTTTTCCCCATGCTGTTCTCGTGCTAGTGACTGAGTTCTCAGAAGATCTGATGGTTTTACAAATACCTGGTGTTTCCCTGCTGGTACTCATTCTCTCTCCTGCCACCCTGTGAAGAGGTGCCTTCTGCCATGATTATAAGTTTCCTAAGGCTTTCCCAGCCATGCGAAACTGAGTCAATTAAACCTCTTTTCTTCATAAATTACCCAATCTCGGGTATTGCTTCATAGTAGCATGAGAACGGACTGATACAGATGCCCTGTGCAGTGAAAAAGCTCAGAGGGTAGAATCCTTGTTGCACTACTTGCTAGCTATGTGATATTAGGGAGCTGCTTAACTTCTCTGTTCTTTAATTGTCTCAAATATAAATATGACAACAAAACCTGTTTCAGAGGGTGATTTTGCAGACACAATCAGATGATGCCTTTGAAATATATGGTCCGTGTATTGAACTCTAAATAAATTTTCTTTCACCATGTGATAATGCTTCACATTATCAAGCATTACATGGCATTTGACTCTAGACCAAAGATACAAAATTATAAACATTAAATCCAGAAGATACTGTAAGGGAACCCTCCATGTGAGCAACAACAGCAATAAAAGAGAAGTAGACAGGACAGCTTTATGGGAAGAGGCAGGAGTGAGACTGATAATACCAGACCAAACGCATTAGATTAGACAGTTTATTGTTATGCTTTCTTTCCTATAAATAAGTATGTATCTCTTGAATCAGTTGTTGCTCTTTGGTATTTTTTTTTCAGTGGTCCTTTTTATCTGTCTTTCTATCTATCTATGCATATTTTAGTAGCAAATGATGCTCACTGCCCATTTCACTTTTTCCCTTTAAACGGTCCACGGCAGTCAACCCAACAAATTCCAGCTATAATGTTCCTTCCTGCTAACACCAATGCGGATTCTTCACATCACAGGAAACTTGGTTTTCTGTCCCCAGCTTCCAGATCCTCTTCTTTCCCCTCTGGTCTCAGTGACTCGTTCAGGGTTTTGTTTGTTTGTTTTTGCTTTTTTTTTTTTTTTTTTTTTTGCCTTATCATCTTGACATTTCCATTCTGCCCTTGGCTGTTTCCACACCTCCAATTTGGAGATACTTTCATCCCTGATCCCTTGGACTCTATGATTGCCAGGGATGAGGGATTTGCACAATGATTGAATGAAACAGCCTGAGCCATCCTGACCACTTACTCTACTCAATGCAGAGCATTCTCCCATCCCCTGTTACGCTGTCAAACATGATTATTGGAAAATGTCAGGGGAGGAATAGTGGGATAGAGGGAGTAATGGGTAACAATGAGGGGTTGCTGTGCTTCTCTTCTATGAAAATTATCATATTTTGGGTAAAACAATGCCAGCATAGAATTTGATATTCAGGCACAGGAAAAGGGTGAAGTTCCATTGAAAGAGTTATTCCTAAAGCAACCGTAAGTGCTGGGTGGATCCAAGGGAAGTGGAAAAGTGGGGATCAATTAGAAAGAAAGATAAAGATTAATTGTGAACATGTGGCAATTTTCAGTATGATAGTAGGGTGGAGATGGGGCAGTAACTGAGAGTAACTTGGTGCCACAGTGTCTAGACCAGTGTGCCTACAGGCACAGGCCTTGTGTTGATATCAATCCTTCTCTCTGGTAGCATGCATTGCACTTTATGCCACATTTTATTAAACGATTCCATGGCACTCTGCTCACACCACTTGCAGAGGTTCTATGCTTATTATCCTTCACAATCATTGGCACATAAGCAAAGACATAATTAAGTAGGGCTAAATAAGGGGCAATACATGTTCCTGCAGCACAAGCCAAATTTAAGTATATCCTACCCCAAAGAAAGCACTTCAGCTTTCATGTAAGTGAGGCTTCATAACTATTGCTATTTATTGTGTCAACATGTATGTTAGGTTTGCAGTGCCTTAAAGAGCATCTATATTCTTGCACACTTGAAGGGGGTATGAGGGGAATCCTTTCTTTCTTTGAACTGAATCCTACCCTAAAATCAGCACAAAGAATTCAAGGGAATTGAAATTCAATTTACTTCCATCAGCTTCGTGTCAAATATGGAGATGCATGAGATACTATTTTATCCTGCAGATGATATTAAGCCTAGCAGGTAAGCTCAGAAAATATGCAAAGAGTTTCCCCTATATGCCAGGTAATATGCCAGGGGTCTAGTTGATTACAAAGTTTAGCTTATTTCTAAGATTAATCAGTAAGCTAAGTCAATAAATGTTCCCACTAAATTGTAGAGTACATATTCAATTAGTCATCATTGTCTTAAAACTCATGATCAATTAAAGAAACTACAGCTGCCACCACAACCTGCCCAAAGGAATTTCTCCTAAATAGCGGGTGGCGTGGATATTTCTCCCAAGAGATGAGCTGTTGACTGAAATATACACCTCTTAGCTTCCGGCCCCAAGCCTAGCATCTCACAATGGTCTCTTGCAAATCCTTGGCTATCCTCAGCCTGGCACAGGGCTGGACCTCCAGTCATAAGCAGTCCACTCCTTCACCAGGAAAGGTAGCTTTCCTGAGAAGCTCCCTTGGACTAGAGCTGTGGTTCCAATACTCTACATCTAAAAAGGTGTTTAAAATGAAGCCCATGAAAACAGATAGGGACCCATGGTATGAATCCTACCTCTCTGGAAAATATTCAACAGCTTCTTCAACAGTTCTTGGTCCCAGTAATTGTTTCCAGTATTGCAAGCCATTGTCTCTCAATAAAACAAGGGCTAGAGATGGACCACTATTAGAAAAGAAAACAAAGAAGAAGTAATAAGAATTGTAGCTCAGTAATTAATTACGTATGGGCAATACAAATGCATGTTATTAAATAGATCAAAAACAGGTAACATGTAAAATAATCTTTTAACAGAGGTCAGAAATTAGTTTCCACTGATAAATTTTCAAGAGCATATCTTTAAAATAGAAGCAGAGAAAGGAAGGGAAGGAGAGGGCCGTGATTCTTGTAGATGTTTCTTTAATTGTTCCCATGGTCCTGCTGGTTTACATGCCCTTGCAGGATTTCTGCCTCAATTGCTATTTCCGTTATTCTTCTAGCACATTTCTAGCAACTCATTCTTTCCAGAACTAGTTAACTACAAGATTACAAAAGCTCTCGAGAGTCAGTCAGTTCTCTGCTTAAACTTGATAGTATTGTACACCCTGGACTTCTGGTGTTCAACTCAACGGGACTCCATTAACTTCCTCTGAGAACTTCCTACTATTCCAGTAACATTCCTGGAAGACTAGAGAAGACAGGCAGGTGAGCAGAGGATTGGGATGGGAGCAGGACTGGTAGAGAAGTAAACTCAGAACATGTTTACAGACTTGAGGAGTTTGGCAGCTTAAATAGAAACCAGACTTAGGAGAAAGTTTACATGATTCAAAAATAAATCAGACTGAGTTTTCTAAATCTTGAATTCTACCTGGTCATGTTTTCTATAAGTTTATTAAAATAGTCTTCATTTTCATATTCCTTGCACAGTGCTTGTGCTTCTTTTTCCGATAATACTAGTTGCCTTTGCTCCAGTATTTTGAAGTCTTCATCTCTAATAGTATGCAAAACATCATCTAAATAAAAACAATCACATAATAAGTTTTAAACTGGTAATTACTGGTTATGTACACAATACATAATATACTATCATGAAGGCATACAATGCACTTTATTCTCATGCAAAATTTTGGAAATTTGCAGAAATAGCTTCTTAGGTTTTAATTTAAGGTGAACAGTGTCCCTTAACATCTCATTATGATGCATTTCCAATTTTTCATGGCATAGGAATAATGCATACATACACATACACATATACAACACACACACACACGTATCTCATTAAATCTTTTTCTTGGGTGTATGCATGTGAATGTGAGAGAGAGTGTGTGTGTGTGTGTGTGTGTGCAGACAATAACCTAAATAATCAACCAACACAATTATGGAAGTCATTATAAATAATTTTTATGTTCAATTACCATGATTTGATTTGTCCCATTTGGGGAGAAACAACTTGATTGAATACCTGAAAGTATATCTCAACCTTCTTCTCTCTTGCCTGCTTCCCACTACAGAAGCCTAGAAAATCCAATACTCATACCTCCATCCTTCCTTACAGATAGTGTGGCAGTGTGATCCAGCTGTGGTCAATGATGTTTATAGGAAATACACTGGGGAGTCTTCTGAGAGAGGTACTCAGGGAGAACCTCTGTCCTACACCACCTTCTGCTTCCTGCTTTTGAATGTTTGAGGGACATGATGTTTGGAGCTGTGTAGGTCATCTTGTGACAAAGAAGGATAAGTCAAAAGCACAAATATTGACTCAGATCTCAAACAGCCTTAAGCTCCTTACTGAGGCCAAAAAACAGGAAATAAAGTGAATAAACTAGAACTAAGCAAACAATTGTAAGGAAAGAATAAAACAAAGTGCCATGCATGTTAATACAGTTTAAGCAACAATTTGCTTCAGAACTGCCTCACAGAAAAATAAACATAGGATATATAGCTCTTGAAATTTGAAAAGGTGAAATCATATTAATTCTTAGAAGATACTGAAGTTTTTTTTAATTACTAATTTTGTAAAAAGATTTCTCAAAGGAAGATACCTGATGACCACAGTTTAAAAAGTGACAACCAATCCCCAAGCAATTGCCATATAATATTAATAGCTTCTTGAAATGACTCATGATAAAAGCTAAGGAAAAATATTCAGGGAAGGTAAATCTGTATAAAGCTAAAGAAAGTAGATTTAATGGGAGAGTAGGTCGATTGTCGACCCTTGAGAATCCTGGTGATTGCCTTCCCTAATTTGCACTCTCTGTGAGTTAAGTGATCACAAACGAGTTATAAACCAGGTGTAGAGCGGGTCCTCACCATCCAACGGATACATTGAAAAAATATTAGTGAGTATGCTTTATTTGCAAGACAGCATTGAGTTTCTATGGACTCACCACTAGAGGACTGTTTCACTCTAAATTCCATGATGAATATAATAATAAATATTTTACTTTGCTTGCACTATGCCTACGAGAATTTTCAAACATCCTTTCAAGCATTCCAGTAACACTTTCTCATGCAGTATTTGGTGACAGGTATGAACACATACAGAATTCCTGGTTCTAGATAAAGGCTTCTAGCAATTGCATAGAAGTTTCATGGAATGACCTGATGCATAAAAAATCATACTTCAAAGCCCCAAACACCTTGTTGACTTTCTTTCCTCCTTTCTTTCTTTCTTTTTCTTTCTTTCTTTCTTTCTTCTTTCTTCTTTCTTTCTTTCTTCTTTCTTTTCTTTCTTTTCTTTCTTTCTTTCTTCTTTCTTTCTTTTCTTTCTTTTTCTCTCTTTCTTCTTTCTTTCTTTTTCTTCCTTCCTTTCTTTTTCTTTCTTTTTCCTTCCTCCCTCCTTTCCCTCCCTCCCTCCTTCTCTCCTTCCTTCCTTCCTTCCTTCCCGCTTTCCTTCCTTCCTTCCTTCCTTCCTTCCTTCCTTTCCTCCTTTATTTCTTTTCTTTTTTTTGACAGGATCTCACTCTGTCACCCATGCTAGAGTACAGTAGCGCTAGCTCAGCTCACTGCAACCTCCACCTCCCAGGTTCAAGTGATTCTCCTGCCTTAGCCTCCCCAGCAGCTGGGACCACAGGCATGGGCCACCACGCCCAGCTACGTTTTCTATTTTTAGTAGAGATGAGGTTTCACCATGCTGCCCAGGCTGGTCTTGATCTCCTGGGCTCAAGCAATCTGGCTGCCTGGCCTCCCAAGGTGCTGGTACTACAGGCGTGAACCACAGCACCTGGCCCACACTTTGATACCTTACTTCTCATCAATCACAGGCAAATTTCTAAGTAAGGTGCTTAATAGTTAAATAAATGTGTCACATCAGTTCATTCTTAGATATCTATATAATCTTGAAAAACAATTGAGCAACAATAAAGGGAAAATATTTTGCAAATATCTAAATAAATCAAGCCACAACTACCAAAGCTCCTAGAAAGCTCCTAGGTAGTTGGATAAGTCAGAGAATAAAAGGCCAATATATAAATATTAATGGTAATTATGTTTCCATATATTAGGTATAAAAAAAGAATGAATAGTGTTAATTTATGACTCGTGTTCTTGTTCTGCCATATTCACTCTGCTATAAGAATATGAGGTGAGATTAAAAGAACTAACTCTTTATGTGCCAGGTGCTTTATTTGTGTTTTATCATTTTAATGTTCTGAATTTTACACGTGAAGAAATAAACTTGGTAAAATATCTTGTTCAAGTCACACTATCAGTTATGGTAGATCCAAGCTTTGAATTGACATTTCAGACATAAAAGCTTTCAATCTTTACTATGTAATAATTCCTGCAATGCTAAAATCTACTCTAACAAATTCACAGGTTAGAAAATACCTTGTAAACTCTTCAGCTACAAATATGTTTTATTCACTATTATTAAGATATTAGTAAGTTAATACATTAATTTCTTAAGGTGCTTTTTCTTCAATGTTAAATTTTAAAACAATGTCTTTAAAAGTAATTATACTAGGGTTTATTCAAATCTCATCTATAAAATACTTAAACAATGCATGCTTGATTCCCTACCTTTCCTTTCATGAAAGAGATTTGGTCGAAGTAATGCCAATGTCTTTTCTAATTTCATGCTTTTCCTTTTTTTAAAATCAGGGAAGAAAGTATCCATGAACTTAGAAACATTAGTTGCATTCTCTTCAATGTCACAAAACTGAGCTACATGCTGTCTTTCCAGATATTCTTGTAAACTGTCAAAATCCAAAATACAATTTAAGATTATTGTAAACTGAAGTTTATAACCATGCCAACAAATTAAAACTGATAATGTTCATAAATTACTAGAAGTTTAATAAAACACAATTAAATTCCATATAAAGATAAATTGCATCTCCCTATTATATCCAAGAATATGATACTTAATTCAACTTTTTATTGAGCCCACTATAAAAATTACTTACATGATATCATCTATGTTTGACTTTATGAGAGAATAAACAAAGATCAAAATAAAATTTTGTGTTTTTAAGGAAAAATTTTTCTTTTCCCTACGTAGAACTTTCCAGAGAGTTTTTAACTTTCTTTTTAATCTTGTCTTTGAACTAAAGGTTATCTAAAACTGCATTTCATATTTTCAAGTGAACATTGTCAGTTACTTTTTATTGTTTATTTCCAATTTTATTGGATTATAATCAGAAAAATATGTGTGGTAAAATTTTGATTTAAAATGTGTTGAAGTATTCTTTGTATAAAAGAAAAAGTCATAATGTGTAAGGTTGTATATATGTTTATGTTTCATATATTATAATTTATCTACCTATATATATACATATATACATATATACACACACACACACACACACACACACATATATATATGGGTTTTTTTTGTGGTTTTTTTTGGGACGGAATCTCACTCTGTCACCAGACTGTAGTGCAGTGGTGCAATCTCGGCTCACTGCTACCTCTGCCTCCCAAGTTCAAGCGATTCCCCTGCCTCAGCCTCCCGAGTAGCTGGGATTACAGGCAAGCGCCACCAGCCCAGCTAATTTTTTTTTTTTTTTTTTTTGTATTTTCATAGAGATGGAGTTTCACCATGTTGCCCAGGATGGTCTCGATCTCCTGACCTTGTGATCAGCCCGTATCGGCCTCCCAAAGTGCGGGGATTACAGGAGTGAGCCACCGTGCCCGGCCAATTTAGTATATATTATTTATGGATTATGTATTTTTAATTCCTCTACATCCTTACTTATTCTCGTCTGCTAGCAGGTATTTTTTCCAGTTCTCCTTATTTTTCCAGTAGTTCCCTCCTTATGTACTTAGCCGTTATGTTGGTGGGGGCACAATTTTTTCTTTTTTTGGTTGCTATATTGTCATAAATGTTGCCTTCTACATCATGTCTTTCTTTATCAAATTTAGCAATTTTAATGATCGATGTTAATACTTTATTTTTCCTGGCTATTTTTTGGCCATCCCTTTATTTTCATCTTTTTTTTTCTAAACAGAATATAGATGAGTAAAGTTGTTTAAATTTTTTATTTTGAAAAACATTAAATTAATAGAAAAGTTGCAAGACTAGGACAAAGAACTCCCATTTATACCCTTCATCTAGGTTCACCAACTGTTAACACTGTCTCGTATTTGTTCTCTCCATCTCCTGCTTTCATCCCCCAATGTGTGTTGAGGGTATGGGGGGCTGTGTGGGTGTGTGTATGTGTGTCTTGGCAGATCCATTTGAGAGTAAGCTGCAGATATTTTAACAATTCACCTCTAAGTACTTCAGGAAATATTACATTGCTACAAAACTATTACCTCATAAACAGTCTATATTCAATTTTCACCAATTTTCTAATACCATCTTATCTATAGTAATTTTTTATATTAATCCATGATTATATATTGCAAGTAGTTGTACCACCTCCTTAGTTTGCTTTTATCTCCAACAGTGACTCCACCTCTTTTGTCTTTCATGATCTTGATATGTTGAAGAGTCCAGGCCAGTTGTTTGTAGACTTCCCTTCATTTTAGATGGTTTCAAATTATTGGATGGCCTAATAGTTTCCTATTACATTCCGGTTATGAATCTTTGGTAGGAAAACTACCTTTGTGAGCCTGTGTCCTTCTTGGTCCATTACTTGCTCCATCACATAGGAGGTGTACGATGTCAGTTTTCCCCATTATTGGTGATATTAATTAGTTGATATCCCCCTGTTGCCTCTACTGAAAAGCTACAATTATCCCCTTATAATTCATAAGTCATCTATGAGGACATTATATGAAATTGTGTATTTTTCACACAATATTTTTAAACTCAATGATGATTCTTGTGCCCATCATTAATATGATGGTTTATAATTTAGTTTATTTTTTTAACCTTTACCTAGTAATCTCTATATGTGATGGGAAAACTAACCTTTTCATAGTTATCCTAATAGCCATATTCTTGACTTTATTTTTTTCATCTTACTTTATCTAGATTATTTATTTTAAATTGAGATTTCTTCTTTTTTCCCCTATTTTGCTGGTCTGAGCAAGCTGCTATTCATTCCATGTTTTTCCCTTGTTAATGTGGAAGTTCTACTACACTTATCCACTGCACTAATGTTTACTGTCTTTTTCCGGCCCCTGTTGTCAGATGCGTATGTCCCAAGTATTTCTTGCATTCTGACACATTACCTCCCAATTTTAATACTCCAGTTATGCCCTTTCTGCAAATAAGAACCTCAAAATACAACTGTCAAAATACTACCTTCTTGATCTTTGAACCATTTTGCCACATACACCCAGAAACTCCTAGGTTTTGTTGAGATAATTTAGAATCTAGAAGAATTTTCTTCTATTTCTGGAGTCCTTCATCAGCTGTTATATTATAAAACCCAGAATTATGGACTGTATGTGTCTGTGTGTGTGTTCAGAGATTCCAAGTTTCACTGATAAGAACTGTTTTTCTTTTTTTTTCCTCCCATATTTTTGATTTGGTTAAGTATATCCTCACATATTTTCCACAGGAGTATATAGGTGATATATTGCTAAGTATGTCCTTGAAGATCTTCATTTGCTCTACCAGGTGAATATCTTAGCTTTGTAAGAATGCAGTCTTTTTCTTCCAGTAGTCCTAAAATGAGCCTTATGGCAGTCAGGTATTTTTCCCTTATAAGTAACTTATTCTCAATTGCTGCCAAGTATGCAGTTGGTGGAAGAGATCCACCTCAAGTGCAAGTGCAATTTTAAACCAGTAATAAAACCAATTAAAAGTCTGGTTGCTTTTTATCAGCACCAGGTACCAGCACTCCTAAACATTAATGATAATGCTGCTATGTACCCTTGGAATTCGCACATATTCATTACTTATCCTTTTGTAAGTAGTGTACTATACATGGTGCTCTAGATAGAAGCAATCCCAAAACAACAAAGCTATTGGCAGTATTGCAATTTATGCAATGTACTGTAAAATGGGAATTTCACCCATCTGTTTCTATTAAACATAGAGATCAATTTTCAGAACATCATGGACAAATCTTCAAAAATTAAGACTTTCAAAAAGCAAAAGCTGTACTTCATTTCTGTGACAGATTAATATATACAGGCATACATATATTTTATTGATAAAAATATTAATTAAATAATCTATCACTTTTTTCCTTTGGGACATATATACTCATATATTTATATATTCAAAAGTCCATAAAAGACTCTTTTCCTTTCCTTTTTTTTTTTTTTTTTTTGAGACAAAGTCTCACTCAGTCGCCCAGGCTGGAGTGCAGTGGCACGATTTTGGCTCACTGCAATCTCCACCTCCTGGGCTCAAGTAATTCTCCTGCCTCAGCCTCCAAAGTAGCTGGGACTATAGGCATGGGTCACCAGGCCTGGCCAATTTTTGTATTTTTAGTAGAGATGGGTTTTCGCCATGTTGGCCAGGCTGGTCTCGAGCTCCTGAACTCAAATGCTGGGATTACAGGCATGAGCCACAGCATCTGGCCCATAAAAGACTGTTTTCACTATCTGTATTTTTATTCTAGCATAATTGTTTGCCTCATTCAGTACCTAGTACTTAAAAATAATTTCGTCATACAGAGGAAGAGGATGTTAGGAAGATGATGTGCTCTGGGTTTCAAACATATGAAGTATACAATTGCTTATTCTTTCTGACTGGAAACAGTGTGCAGTGTTTCTTCCCAGGATGTTCCTGTATTTGTGTGTGGGGTAGGGGTGCAGTGGCATCAGCTGAGGGTGGACTATTGTAAGCCCTTGCAATTGGCAGACAAATGCGTTCATTCTGGGAAAAAAATTCCCCCATTATTTGTTGAATTACAGTTTGTCCGTCTGTTCTCTGTGTGGAGTTTCTCATTAGCACATTGGTCCCCTCAGTATATTATCCAGATTGCGGACTTCTGCTCTCATAATATCTGTCTAATTTTTTGTGTGTACTTTCAGCTATTTCTTGCATCTGACTTTCCATGTCATTAATTTGAGTCTCAAACAATGATCATACCCACTAATTCTCCACTGGACTTACAATTCAAATCATAATTTGTGTAAGTCAAATTTGAAAGGCTGTTTAAATGTATACCTAGCAACTGAATCTCAAGCCCTATTTTTATAGCTATTTTATTTAAGGATGTTTCTGTCTCTAAGCAGATCTGCTTCACTAGACTTGTGTTGTGATTTTTGTATAGGCCTTCGTTTCTCTGGCTGCCAATCTCCCTTAGGCAGGTAGTCATTTTTCCTTGTTGGCTCACTGGGGCTCAGGTCTGATTTTTGATATAAGTGTTGGAAACCCTGTAGTTGGAAGGCAAGATGACCTCTAGGCTACAAGCTTGCGCTGTAGAAGACAATGGGTTGTTACTCTTCTGCAGGGTCAATCAGGAAAGATCCCCAGAGAGCTAGCGAGGGCAAGGAATTCAATAATTCTACTCAGTTCCATCCTGGCCCTTTAAGAGTTAGAAGTCTCAGTGAAGTCCACAAGTCTGCTATTCTCAAGGTCTGTGGTTGTCTGCAGGTCCTTGTTTTCTGGGGAGCTCAGGAGCTCCTCACACTCACAGTGGAGAAAACACCACACCACCCTCACCTTCTCCTGCCCTGGGGACCTGAACAGAGCTCCAGAACTCACTGACAGCCAGCTCCTTATCAGTTCAGCTTCCATTTGACTCTGGAGAGGAAAGAAAGCTTTGCAGATGGGAGTAGAGTCAGGGTATAGAATTCAGACTGCCCTGATCCCAGAAACACCTTTAGGGATTATTTTAGGAATTGTGTCTACTATGTTTAATTTAAATGAGAATACCATAAAAGAAAAAAATTAAGTTCCCTATAGCTATTACAGTTATAGAGACAAATAGAGAGGCTACTGAGAAGAGAATAGATGTTTTCTATGGACAGAGGAATACAATATAGTAGAGGTGGTTGGAAATGTCACCTTCACTCTGTCATAAAGACTTAAAACTGAAAGTGATCTCAGCGGTCATCATCTAATTCTTCCCCATCTTCGTATCTCTAGGATTTGGCATATAGTAGGACTTTAATAAATACTAGATGAATGAATCAATACATAACAGAATAAGTGAATGAATGAGAAGACTCTGCCAGTTACTACCTGTGTGACCCTGAGCAATGTAGCTAATGGAACCACACCTTCCTGATCCGTAGAAAGACTGGAAAGCAAAGATAAATGACACTATCCTTTGATTTCTTAAAACAGGCTGATTAAAGAGACAGACATGTAAATAATGTAATAAAAAGCCATCATGAAGGAAGCTGGAATGTGAACGACAAACGAGGGTACCTCTGCCCTGTTTCCCTGGCTCTTCCCCATCCTTCTGCAGCCACTGGAGCAGGCAGACCATCAATGGCATGGAGAGAGTTTCCCCACACCATGTGAATTCATAAGCTGTGAAGTGTTTGTCTCCATAGGGATAACCAGCCAACAAAGCCCTGGGGCTCTGCTGCTGTGTACCCAGAGGGGTCATGTTCATGGGAGTGCTCACCAATCACTCCCAGTTCAATTGCTCTGCTTTTAACTTCTCTCCTGTCTCACCCTCTCCATCCCCACCACCCAGAGAGGAGATTGAGCAGGCTGGGAGACAGGGGAGAGGGGGCAATAAAGAGTGAAACTGAACAACTGAATAAATTACTCATGAGAATTTTTTGTCCTTATTCCTTTAGATTCTGGACATACTTGAAAGATGTCACATGGAAGTGACAGTGCCTTTCAGGCCCTCCCTCCAAAGCAAGAGCTGTGAAAACAAGAACAAGCACTATAAGAGCCAGGGGAAAGCTTCCCCTCTGTCCTCTCAAGTTTCACTGAAAAACCAACAGGCATCAACAACAAAAAGTAGATTAGTTGGAGAAAAAGCAGACAAATTTGATTAACAGGTACACAGGGAGAACCAGAGAGTGAGTACCCACCCCTCAACGAGGTTCAGAAGCTTATAAACCAAGCTTGCCCAACCTGCAGCCCATGGCTGCATGAGGTCCAGGAAGACTTTGAATGTGGCCCAACACAAATTGGTAAACTTTTTTTTCTTTTTTTTTTTTGAGATGGAGTCTCACTCTGTTGACCAGGCTGGAGTGCAATGGTGCGATCTCGGCTCACTGCAACCTTTGCCTCCCGGGTTCAAGTGATTCTCCTGCGTCGGCCTCCTGAGTAGCTGGGACTACAGGCATGCACCACCACACTTGGCTAATTTTTGTATTTTTGGTAGAGAATGGGTTTCACCATGTTGGTTAGGCTGGTCTTGATCTCCTGACCTCGTGATCCGCCCGCCTCAGCCTCTCAAAGTGCTAGGATTACAGGCATGAGCCACCGCACCCGGCTCAAATTGGTAAACTTTTTAAACCATTGTGATTTTTTTTTGCAAGTTTTTTGTTTTTGTTTTTGTTTTTGTTTTTTTTAAGCTCATCAGCTATCGTTAGTGTTAGTGTATTTTATGTGTGGCCCAAGACAATTCTTCTTCTTCCAGTGCGGCCCAGAGAAGCCAAAAGATTGAATACCCATTATAGACCATCTGGCAAAACAGGCCATGGGAGTGGAGGGAATTCTGCTGAGAGGCAATAAAGGATGACTAGGGAGAATGAATGGACCAACGCGCAGAAATTAACTTGTACACTATCTCCGTTCAGATGTGGTTACATTCTTGGTCTTATAGGCAGGGGAAGAAAAACAATTGTTGTCCTTGTCAGATGTGTGGATTTTAGGCAGATAAAAGAACTTCAGGCCGGGCGCGGTGGCTCAAGCCTGTAATCCCAGCACTTTGGGAGGCCGAGACGGGCGGATCACGAGGTCAGGAGATCGAGACCATCCTGGCTAACACGGTGAAACCTCGTCTCTACTAAAAAATACAAAAACTAGCCTGGCGAGGTGGCGGGCGCCTGTAGTCCCAGCTACTCCGGAGGCTGAGGCAGGAGAATGGCGTAAATCCAGGACGCGGAGCTTGCAGTGAGCCGAGATCCGGCCACTGCACTCCAGCCTGGGCGACAGAGCGAGACTCCGCCTCAAAAAAAAAAAAAAAAAAAAAAAAAGAACTTCAGCTTCATCCTGTGCTTTGAGAGAGACAGCTGGCCGGGAGTGCTGGGGCAAGTCAGAGAGATTGTGAGGCTTTTTCAGTTCAGCAGGTCAAAGCACCATACTTTGGGTATCAGTTTCTGAGCCCCAGCACACCAAACAAGCATGCTCCACACTGTCCCATGCTGTCTGCTGTGGCCAGCTTGGGATAAACATGGGCCAAAGGCACATGGGGACTCTAAGTTTAGAAAGGAAATACTGCAGACTGTGCCAGAGCAAGATGTACACATTTCATTTCACTCCGACCTTGGCCCCTACAGTGCTTGCTCTTGTTCTGGAGGGAGAGCTGCTGGCACTTCCTTCTGACATGCCAATTAACATGCTGAAATTTTTCATGGTGTCATGTGAGTATTGAACAATTGGAGCTTCTCAAAGTTGGATGTAAAGGAGGTTTGCTACCTAAACGATAGCCCCATGGAATGATGACTTTATTCATTACATTAATGAGTGCTTCATAGAGCGCTTTTTGTTTTTTGAATGGCTCAAAAATTCTAGGATAAAATCTGGTATCTTTTTAAACTTGACACACCCTACCCAAGAAACCTTCCCTCAGCCCACTCATTATTATTTTCCCTTAAAACCCTGAAAGTAACTGCTGTTTACAAAGCTCCTTGACAACAGGATTTACCTTATGAGTTCCTTTATCCTGCATACAACTTGGAACTAATGATATTAGGATCTCCCACTTCCTAAAAATATGGCATCACTAGGAGCCAACAGAGGTAGGCACCCAAGAAAAGCCACTACAATTCATTAATAAGACAAGAAGGAATAACAAGGAATATTCTGGAAATTCTCCATCAGAAAATGCGGTGGAGATGGACTGCCAAGCACGGGGAGACACATCCCCGGAAGCCCCAAGGCTCACATACTCTAAGTATGTTCTTGCTCACCTGACTTTCTTTCCGGTGCAGCCTGACAACTGCTGTGTGACACTCTCCATTCTCTGAGTCTTCAGAGGAATAACAGGTGCAAACAGCAGCACATAAAACCAACGCTCTACAAATTATTTACATCCATTTTCTAATATTTTAAAATCCGTCAACAAAAAATATACAACAATTTTGTTCTCAGTAATTTGTAACCACAAACCATCTAAAGTAAAAGTTCATGTTTCAAGTTTTTAGGGCACCAGGAAACTGAAAGGGGAAGGTGGGGAGATGCGAGAGGAGACTGAGTTGGGAAGGATTATACGTGGTTCCAATACACCCTTCAAGCCCCAGCCCTTGTGGCCAGACTGGTGTGCCCAGCTTTAGGATGATGAACAGGAAAAAGGCCTCCCTTTCTAGTGGTCTTGACATAAACTTTCAGGGCAGTCACAGTGAGGGGAGCAAAGATCACCTGAGGGCTACCAAGCTGACTATCCAGAGGCAAAACTCCTTATCCGAGGAATTTAGAAGTAACTAGACTTCCCTATTATTTAAAGCCAGCATCTGGTACCAGGCTTAAAAAAAAATTATAAGTAACTAGAATTTCTATACATCTCTGGAATGCATGTATGTTCAAACTCATTGTGCAACCCTTGCTGACATCAAGGTATAAACATGTCTATAAGTGCAATTATCTGTCATGACCTGCGTGGCTAATAAGGTCCAAATAACCCTTAAGCTCCAGCTTTAAGGTCTATAAATATCCCTAAAGAAAAATCCACCATGGCGAGCTCAGTCCTCTCTTACTGAGGAGCCCTGCTGCACTCTTCTGCAGTCCTCTTTCTATCTAACAAAACTTTCCTTTCAAACCTACACCGTCATCTCTAAATTCTTACTACCCTACAACCCACAAGCCAACTACTGACACTTCACCCGGCACACAGCTCTTCTGAATATACAGTATGTCAGGTTGACTGGAAGAAATACTTATGCCTTTAACATAAAAACATTTGCCCTAGGTATTGAGGTGCCTACATGACGCTTCATTACCCAATAACACATTGCAAGTGACACAATTCCTGGTCTTGCACTATACCTGTCTCGTTTCTTCTTCATCATTCCAGGTGTAACCTTGGCTTCAACCTCACATTGATCCTCAGATGGTTTGTTAGGTTCCGTGTCGGGCTGTGGTTCAGTTTCTTCAGGGGGAGTATTGTGTTTACTTCCTTGAGATACAACTAGAATATAACTTAAGCCACTTGTCATAAAAGAGACAAGCTCTTCGAAGTCAGGCTACAAAATAAAATGATAAACTGTTTCCTTCAGGCTCCTGAAATGGATGGACTAAAATGGTGGTCACTACCCAAGTCAAATGAAATCTTCCCCCTCCAAGGTCCCTGGGCGAGGGAATGTTACTCTTATAAATCTCCTGTTAACAATACATTTTTATGTTTGGGTTTTTTTTTTGTTTTGTTTTTTATTGAAAAATAATTTCATATACTCATGGAGGACATAGTGATGTTCCAATAAAGAAAATGTATAATAACCAGAGCAGGGTAACTTTGTATCCTTCGAAAAATAAATCTCTTGGACCCCCAAATCACTAAGCCAAAGGGAAAAGTCAAGCTGGGAAATAAGATCGCTACAAAGATGAAAAAAAAAAAAAAAAAAAGCTACATACCTCCCTCATAATTTGTCCACAAGGAAATTCCTTGTGGGACTCAAGATCTTTACCCTAAAACAGTTCTGTTGGATTTCACCCTGGCAATGTAAATTGATAATTGATAGCTTATCTTCACAGGTGGGGGACAGAGGACAGACAGAGCCAAAAGTCATCCCTCTGCTCACCTGAGACAAATGCACATCTGATGGCTTCCTCTGCTCAGTTGGTTATGTAATAATGCAGATTCACTAAGCGAGACTAAGGCATAAGTAACTATTCCTCCATGGCGTCTCACGTGTAAATCGTGTATTCAGTGAAAGGCTCTTCAGAGACTCAGAAGAATGCAATCGTTTGTCTCTTACCTACCTATAACCTGGAAGCATCCCACCCCACAACTCTGCTTCAAGTTGCCCCACCTCTCCGGAAGAACCAATGTATATATTACACACACTGATTGATGTCTCATGTCTCCCTAAAATGTATAAAATCAAGCTGTGCCCCGACCACCGTGGGAACATGTCATCAGGGCCTCCTGAGGCTGTGTCATGGGTGTGTCCTTAACCTTGGCAAAATAAACTTTCTAAATTGATTGCAACCTGTCTCAGATACTTTTGGTTCACATCTTTAACAAATCTTTCCCTATTCCTGCCCCGCTACTAGTCTCCCACATTTTAAGTGGTAGAAGTTCAAAGCTAGTTGGAATTGATCTTAAAGATAACCTAACAACATTCCCAAATTTTAGGATGTTTCCAAGTTATCTAGGGGGTTTGTTAAGACACATATTTCTGGAGCCCAATCCTAGAGTTTTTGATTTAGTATGTCTGAGGTGGGGCCCAGGAATTGGATTTTCTCCGAAGTTTACAGTTAATGTCAATGCAGTTGGAGTAACCCTTTCTTTCTACACATGTGGAAGCTGGAGCCAACAGAGATGGCATGAGTGGTGCAGTCAGTTCCACAAAGTGTTGTCCAGTAGAACGGTCTGTGATGAGGTACATGCTCTCTACCCTTTCCAACACAGTAGCCACATGTGGATTTGAACACTTAAAATGTGGCTAGTGCAACCGAGACTTCACATTTTTAATGTAATTTAACCTTAATGAATTTAAATTCAAATGATCACTTGTATCTAGTAGGTACCATATTGGACAGTGCATTTCTAGAAGTGAGGTCTCCTGACTCCCAAGCCAGTACACTTTCTAATACACAGCACTGCCTTTATTATATTATATCCCCAGACAAAAAACTGTTGATGGGGCAGGGAGGTGGCAGGAGTGGAGCAGTTGGGGTAGGGACAGCCTGAGAGAAATGCCCTTAGGTAAAGAAAAGATTAAAGCATTCTCGTGAAGCTGATGTCAGAGCCTTCAATCCAGAATAAAAATCAATAGGAAAGGACTGGATATTCACTTCCAGAGGACTGATGCAGGGGCCTTTGAAAGACATGACATAAAGAGGTCTTCATGTCAACAAAACACAATCAGACCATCCAGTTTTGCTTGGCAGCCACTATTTCTACTGAAGATTTTTTCAGAGCCGCTATCATTGGCATCTCCATGATATGGACACCAACGGGGACACCAGAAGTTATTTTAGTTGTTCAGACTTACCAATTTGCTTTTCTGTAATAAAGATTTAAAGCTTATAGAGGTCACTGTATTTAAACACATAGAGGATATTTTCTTTTTGACTTTCATACCTGGTCTGCTATTTGACTATAGAAGTTGACAACTTGTTCTTCAGTGAACACTGTCTTATGCTCTGCTTCTATGATAAATCCTGCTCTGGTAATCTTCAATTAAAGAGTAAGGTCAAATCCAGGTGTCGTGGGATCACATGTAAAACAAGTTAAGTTTGTTTTCTGGGCTTAACAAACCACCAGCTTTCAATGCATTTTCTATAAGAACCTCAGCAAAATCTATAGGACACTTGGTTTGAAGTGGCTCAAAAATATACAAACTTTAAGATTTGACTGCCCTGCTGGATTTCAGACTTGCACGGGGCCCATAACGCCTTCATTTTGGCCAATTTCTCCCACTTGGAATGGCTGTATTTACCCAATACCTGCACCCCTACCCCTATTGTATCTAGGAAGTAACTAACTTGCTTTTGATTTAACTGGCTCATAGGCAGAAGGGACTTGCCTTGTCTCAGATGAGATGTTGAACTGTGAACTTTTGAGTTAATGCTGAAATGAGTTAAGACTTCGGGGGACTATTGAGAAACCATGATTGGTTTTTGAAATGTGAGGACATGACATGTGGGAGGGGCCGGGAGCAGAATGATATGGCTTGGCTCTGTCCCCACCGAAATCTCATCTTGAATTTTAAACTCCCGCAATTCCCATGTGTTGTAAGAGGAATACAGTGGGAGGTGACTGAACTATGGGGGCGGGTCTTTCCTGCACTATTCTCATGATAGTGAATGAGTCTCATGAGATCTGCTGGCTTTAAAAATGGAAGATTTCTTGCACAATTTCTCTTTGCCTGCTGCCATCCATGTAAGTTGTGACTTGCTCCTCCTTGCCTTCTGCCATGATTGTGGGCCTCCCCGGCCACGTGGAACTATAAGTCCAATAAATCTCTTTCTTTTGTAAATTGACCAGTCTCAGATATATCTTTATCAGCAGCATGAAAACAGACTAATATACAATCTAGTATAAGAACTATACTTTTTTAAAATTTACATAGGACACTGGTAGAGTAGGATTATTTACAGAAGGATGCATGAATAGAATAGATCGAGCCTTGTAAAGACGTAAAGAACTCAAAGCCTTCAGGGGTAACTAGCACCAGTAGTGCATTTTTGTTATATTTCACTCTAAATGATAAGTTTGTCTTCAAACTGACAATAAGAGGTTGTTATTTTGCAATTAATTTAATCATAGTTGGAAAATATTACTTACTTTTCTTTTAATTTCTAGACCTTTTCCACTAATCACAGCGTCCGGTTTGATAATAGCAATACTGAGTAAGTCCTCTAGAAAAAAATTTAGAAGAAGACAGAATTTCATTTTCTCGGCACAAAGTCTGGATAATGAAGGATCTGGCAATTAGCAATGTAAGTTTCTAACGATCAGTGAATTGTTGCCCATTGATAGCTGTGTATCTTATTATGGGATTTCAACTACCAGAGGGTTCCTACTTAGAATCAAAAGGCAGTTCCTCTATTTGCATGCAGGAGAAACATTCACAAGAGTTTTTAATCAAGAGGAAACAAAAATTGAGTAGGTAGGCCCTGGCGGTTTGCATGCAATTCCCATGTGTAAGGCTTCTTACACACACAGGATCCATCCAGCACAGTACCACCAGTGAGTGAAGTTTTAACTGTGAATCATGCAAGTAAACATCACCAACGGATTCATCTATGAATGTACCGACATTCTTATAATGAAATTTTAGTGTAAGATAACTCATTTGGTTGTGGCTGTTTGCCTCTGCTCCCTCCAGAGTATGAAGACATACACCCCACTACCCCAACGCAGATCATCTAGTGAAGGCGTGAAATTGTTAACTGCAAAGTAAACCAAGAGTATGGGTCATCAAGGAAGAAATGATCATCACACATTTTTGGAAGATGGTAAAGGATGAAGTAGGAAGCTGCTGTCCAGATTAGTAACAGGAGACAGGAATCCATTGTACTGGGTAACCTCTGAAAGGCTCCAGGCCCAGAACCAAAGGTAAGGCGAGTGAGGAAAAGGGGGTGCTTTTTAATAGCTGAGTCTTGCAAGGCACAAAATCATCATTTATCTGAACAATTCCTCATTAATAAACATGGATTTTGTTACCAGTGTTTAGCTGGAACAAGTGATGCTCTGATGACCACCTAGGTACAGAAAACCCTTGGATTACTTTGAAGTAAATTTACTTACGAACACTTTCATATGGTGTTTCCTCACTAACTTCTGAATCTGAGTCTACTAATGGAATTTCAGGATACTATGAAAAAGAAATGCAATGCAAAGAACATAGTTATGTTTTAAAATGACAGTGAGTGGGTTTTTAGAAATTTTGTGTCTAGTAAACATTTATAATTTAAGAAATAGAAAGTAAAGTGGAAGAGTTCCTGAACTTATCTGACATTACTGTCTCCAGCTTTCCACTGAAATAAAATAAGGGATGTTTTCAAATGGAAGGGGCAGGAATAATGCATATGTGCAGTATGAAAGGGTAGTAAACCTTTAATTTTTTTTATTTTTTATTTATTTATTTTTTGAGTAGGAGTCTTGCTCTATTGCCCAAGTTGGAGTACAGTGGTGCTATTTTGGCTCACTGCAATCTCTGCCTCCTGGGTTCAAGCCATTCTCCTGCCTCAGTCTCCCGAATAGCTGGGATTACAGGCACCCACCATCAAATAATTTTTGTATTTTTAGTAGAGACGGAGTTTCACCATGTTGGCCAGGCTGGTCTCGATCTCCTGACCTCAAGTGATCCACCCACCTCGGCCTCCCAAAGTGCTGGGATTACAGGCGTGAGCTACCGCACCCAGCCAAACCTTAAAATTTAATAAGAGCATGGGAGATAAAATAAGAACAAGTCAGAAATTAATAAATAAGAAAACTGTAAACATATGATTATCATGTTAATGATCAAAAGAGCATTTGATAAGTGTGAAGATCTATTCTTGACCATTACTATCAGCAAATTTGGAACAAAAGGATATTTCCTTAACTTAAACAAAATCTTTCTAAACCAATAATCAATATCCTATTAAAGAGCAAAATACCAGAAAGACACAGGTTCCTAACTTCCAGGGAAGCCATGAATATGCTTCTGTGATTCTGTGAACTATCCAAAAGGTATATATACATTTCTATGTATATAAATATGCATTGCCAAAACGCTTCCCAGAAAGGTTGTACCATTTATACACCTAGATAGTTACAAAATTAGGTTAAATAATTTAGGAAAACATCAAATAAAAGGTAATGTACTTTTTAAAAATTAAAAGACATAAAGTACTCAAAGCTTTTAGAGGTACCTAGCACCAGTAGTGCATTTTGTTCTATTTCACTCTAAATGATAAGCTTGTCTTCAAACTGTTGTTAATCCAAAGTATTACCTGAGGTCGAGCCATTTCACCTGCTGCAATTTTTCTCTCCTCATTGATCAAATTAATAACTTTTTTATTAACAAGTGGTGCATTTGCACCCTGAATCTTTGCGATAATTTTGCCATTCTATAAGGGAAATGAAAACAGGAGGGGAACTTTCATTGCGGAACACATCAAGAATTAACACTCAAACTAGACTAAGTCATCCCTCCCTTCTACCCTAGTCTCATCCTCATGAATCCTCTTTTAGCTATGGTAATTAACCATTTTACAGTAAGGTCTTAATAATGTGAATGTTCTTGAGTTGGTAAACTCAGCTCTTTGAGTTCTACTTCCAATCTGCATGTCCTCCAGCACCTTGCAGCAAATCATCCCCCTGCAGGAGCTCTCACCTGATGCAGTCTTTCCTGAGGCATCCTTGCTTTAAAGTTGAACAATTCTGGATAGGCCTCCCAATGACATCCTCCCTAGTTATTTCTGACACCATGCCCCTTACACTCACCTTTCAATACCTGTTTACTAAGCATCTGTTTACTGGTGCTGTACCAGGCATAATGGTATAAAATAATAGATCTGGTACCTGACCTAATTAGATTTAAAAAATTTAAAAAGCCCTAGTAAACACAAACACGTGAAACAGCAACCTTAGTAGGTGCCACCAAGAGTGGTGCAAAGCCCTTGGAGCACCTATAAGGATGGGTTTTGGTCAAAGAGATCAGGGAAGGTACTTCTCAATGTCAGGAAGTGATTCTTGGTTTAAAATATGAAAGATGGGTCAGAGCTAGTTGGGCAAAAAGGAGAAAGAAGAGCAAAAGGAATAACAGATATGAGGGTTCTAAAACTGGAAGGAAAGATGACAAGTGACGCAGCCAGGTGACGAAGTGAGGGGGAGCCTGGTGTGAGTTGAAACCCAGCACCCAGGGGAAGCCACACTGTGCACAGCATGGTGGGCCAGAGATTCAGTCTTCATCCTAAGTGCAGTCAGAATGTTTAAGCAGAGGCCGTGACCACTATTAAAATTGTTTGTAAAAATTATTTCACCTACTGTGTGGGAAAAAAATGCTGGGGGGAGCAAAAGAAAATATTTGCAGACAAGTTAGGAGCCATGCTAGAGGTGGAGGTGGAGAAATAATGGTGGTGGGGATGGAAAGGATGGAAACAGGTAGATGAATGTGACAGAAACTTGGGCAGTAAAATTGACAGGTTCAGGGTATGACTTGGATAGAATGTGATGTAAAGAGATGTCACCAAGGCGACTCTTCTGTTTCTCACTTTAAAACTGGATAAATTATAAATTATCATGTTATATGCCAAATTCAGAGACAATAGAAGAGAACTGTGTTTTGTGGGGAGGAAGATCTGGTATTGAATGAGTTTGCTGTGAGATGCTTTTTGAGAAAGCCAATAGGAGATGCCAAGACACCAACTGGAAAGGTGAGTGGAAAGCATAGGATTCAGTTGAAGATGTAAACGTGATTTATTGATATACATATGGTGATGATTGAAACTGTGTGTAGACAAAATTTTCTAAGGAGAGTGTACTGCCTGATAAAGTCAATATTTAATCATGGAATAAAGAAGGGTGAATTTCTCAAAGGGACAGAGGGAAGTGGCATCCAGGAAGGTGAAAGGAAAACCAAGTCACATAAGCCAAAAGAAGCAAATATTTTAAAAAGGAGAACATGGTCACCATATTCAATCCATTTAAGAGGCACAAATGATGACTACCTAACAATATCCATTATACTTAGCACAGGCTGGTACTTGAATACATTAGCAACAGCAATTTTGATGGAATAATCAGAACTCAGGTAAAATGGATTAAGGAGTTAATGGGATGGAAAGAAAAGAAGTAAAATTAAATATGAAAAGTCTTCTGACCAATTTAGCTATGAGGTGAAGACAAGAAAATGGTGAAGGCTAGAGAGGGATATGCTATCAGAAAGAAGTATTATTTATTTTTTAAATTGAAAAGACTTAATCATATTCAAAAGTCAATGAGAAGGATCCAGTTGAATAAGGTTTAAATGAAATCTGAAACTCTAGTTACCCTTTCCAACTAAAAAGTATCTTTCAACAATTCTGTGAACTATCTAATATCTCTTGAGGAAGGCTTCTGCTGAGACTAGCTGGAATGAATCTGTTGTCAACTAAAAATGCTGACCCGTACAAAGGGACATTGAGGGAATATCTGAATAAAATGAGCATTGGGCTTGATGGTGTTTTTGTGATTACAGAATTCTATTCTTAAATTAATGATTATAGATGTGGAGCAATGGGCAGTCTAAGACATGATGGCAGAAGTGATTGGATGAAGTTTATTGGAAGAAAACTTTATTAGCAGCCAGGAGGTCAAGAATTGAAAGGCCAGGTTATTGGGTGGGTTGTCAATGTGGATACTAAAGTCCTCAAGGTGATGGCAGGACTCAGGCTTGAGAGTAGACTTTGAACCACATGCCAAAGACTTCAGTCATCAATAGACCTGATTTGAAGGTCAGCAAATGACAAGAGAGAGATAGGGGAACAGGAGATTTAGCCATGTGAAACAGACCTCTAGTAATAGCAAAGAAAAGAAAGTTATTGAAGACCTAAGAAGTAAGGGAAATACCAACTCTATTCCACATTTTGAAATAAACAGTTATCACTTCTGGGCTGTGGAGAGAGTGTCCAAAGGAAGAAGGTAGAATTAAGGTAAGCCAAGGAAGTGAGACAAAAGCTCAGAGCCATAGTCAAAAATCTTAGGAAGTCATTTTAATTCCAGATGTCATAGAGTGGAAAGGTTTGGGAGGCAGGAGAAGAGTTGGAGAACTGGGTGTGACAAAGAAGAAGCATTAGAAGGATGGATGAAACATGGCTACAAAGAAGGGTGGACTTAAACTCTGGGCACTGATTGCAGGGATTAGAGAACACGGATTGGATGATCTACTTAAGGAGAGTGGCTCTGGGTCTACTGGTCAGACTGGACTTGCTGTCAGGGTGATGGCCCGATTAGTCTATTTTGTGTTGTTATCAAGGAGTATGTGAAGCTGGGAACTTTGTAAAGAAAAGTTTATTTGGCTCAAACTTTTGCAGACTGTACCAACATGGCAGCAGCATCTGCTTCTGGTGAGGCCTCAGGAAGCTTGTTCTCATGGAGGAAGGGAAAGGGAGACAGCATGTCACATAGAGAGAGACAGAGGAAGAGAAAGGTGAGACAGTGCCAAGCTCTTTAAATAACCAGCTCCTGCATGAACTAATAGAGGGAGAACTCACTCATTACTGCAGGGAGGGCACCAAGTAATTTATGAGGCATCCACCCCAATGAGCCAAACGCCTCCCACTAGGCCCCACCTCCAACGTTGGAGGTCACATTTCTGTATGAGATTTGGAGGAAACAAATACCCAGACTATATCATCAACTATCCCAGAGCTCCAGACTCTACACTGTGACCCACCTGCCCAGTCTTTTCTCCTTAGTCTCATGCTCCTACCCACTACATGCAGCTAAATTCTCCTCCTTGTTTCATGAGTCCCCCAAACCCGTTCTGCCTCTGTGTTGTTATTCATTCTGGTGCCCTCATGAGTGTAATGACATCTAGTTTAGGAGTCAGCAAACCTCGGCCCAGTCCAGAGACTGTATTTTAATCATGCTGAAAATATTCACTCTCTGGTCCTTTACAAAAAACAAAACAAAACAAACAACAACAAAAACAACAACGCTGGCTGATCCCTCACCTAAATCATTGAATTCTAAACATCCAATTTAGAGGAGATCTACAATGCATTTTTTACCATTCAATGCATTTTTTTATCGTTAACCCAGTAATTCAACTCTTTGAAAGGGTTGCAAGAGTATTGTTTAATAGCAGAAAGAAGCTATATCCAAGATGTGTTTTTTAATGAGTATTTCTAATATCAAAACTAAATATGCCACAGTGGAGGAACAGTCCAAGTCCTATCTATCTGCTCCTTGAAGGCTTTCTTCTGTCCCAATTCTCGAACTCTGTAGCAGCTATACTGCGTGTCACACAATCTAGCACTAACTGTATACTCTGCTTTTAGAAAATAGCACTTTTGATGTCTTTCTAATTATTCATTTATATTTTATATTTGTTTTATGATTACTTATTTTTAAAAATAGAGTTGCGGTCTCCCTATGTTGGCCTGGTTGATCTTGAATTCCTGGCCTCAAGCAATCCTCCCACCTCAGCATCCCAAAGTGCTGAGATTACAGGCGTTAGCCACTATGCCTAGCCCTTGTCTGATTATTAAAGTTGTGTATTCCTCACAGAATATGTGGACAATATAGAATAGTATGAGTAATAAAACTCAAATTAGTCATCTGTTCCTCACACAGAGAAAACTACTATAACATTTTGGTGAATCCACTTGCTTTCTTCTTTGTAAGTATGGAGATAAGAGTAATATGCATTACAAAAGACTGATATACAGATGGTCCCTTGTATGGATATGCACGAATGTTTATAACCAATTCTCTGCTGCTAGGTATCTAAGAAATTTCCAAGTTGTTGCTCCTGTAAATAATTTATTGTACAAATCTCCGATCATTTCCTTAGTAAAGGTAAACACCATATTACTTTTCCTTTCCCTGATCAACCCAGTGTGTCATCATCTAATCCCTTCAATCCATTATAAGCTCCTAGCGGCCAAATTATAAAATTTATAAATAGTCAAGAAAAGATAAGGCAAACATTGTATAATTACTGTCATTGGCAAACAATTTCATGGTAATGTTACAGTGTTACTTGTTCTTAACTGCAAACTGGAATCTGATAATGCAATTGAGAAAGTCAATATACTTACAACACTAAAGAGAAAAACAGGTTCACATTTATCTCTAAATGGCTGCAAAGTCACAATGTTGTCAGCTTCTGCCTGAAAAAGTAAATATTTCATATAATAATACATAAAACTATATTCAAGTAGTTTGATACACTATGTTGAAACAATGCAGAGATACATATAATTTTTATGTTTACTGCAGCAACATCGTGTATGCCCTAGTGGTTTTAGGGATCAAACTGCACATACTGGCGATTCAAGCCCTACATCATTTGGCCTTAAGCTTTCCTCACCATTTCCCTTTACATTAACCAACCTTTAGCCAAACTTATTTACTCATCTTTTCCTCCCTGGTCCTGCCCTTCTTTTACTGTCCCTGTTCATCTACCCTTCCTCTAATTCTGTCTCACATCCTTTTGCTGTTAATCATCTCTTGTTCTGCACAACATGTTACTGCCCCTCTCCCAAGGCACCTATGTCCCTTTTAATATTCTACTACAGGCACCTGTGGGCCTGCTGCACATGCTCTGTTAGAAGGAGAGTTGTGTGCACAGATAGAGTATGTTTCCTATCCACGTTAGTATCTCATCTCCCTCTGTCAGTCATAGGGTCATACATTAAAAGAGGCTTACTAAACATTCCTTGAATAAATTAGTAGTAAACTTTTAAAGATTTTGAATTTTATGTCTGTAATCTTCTAAATATTTTCTCGTAAATTTCAAGTTGTTCCAAATTAATTATGAACAACTATACATTCAATAATAGTGTCTTCTTCCATATTAATGTAGTATCCATTGGTCCAGCTGCCAGAATGAGATCGTTTGGTAGGGTCTTCTGTAAGAGTTGGTGTCTTAGTCAGTTTGGACTGCAATAGCAAATTGCTGTTGACTGGGTGACTGAACAACAAACATTTATTTCTCATAGTTCTGGAGGCTGGAAGTCTCAGATTAGGGTGCCAACACAGTCTGGGTGCCAGAAGTGAAGGCCTTCTTCTCCATTAATGTCCTCACCTGGAAGAAATCACATGTCTCTTCCTTTATTTAAATAAAGGCTTTGACCTTATTCTAATTACCTTCTAAAGTTCCCATCTCCAAATATCATCACATTTGGGATTACGATTTTAATATATGAAATTTGACGGCAAACATTCAGTTTCTAGCAGTTGGTTTTTGTAATCTAAGGCAATGCTTTTCAAAGTGAGATTTTCATTGTGTTTAGTGCAGTGCCATAAACCTTGACTAACACCTTGGGATCCAGACAAAGTGCTACTAGGGATGTTGGAAGTGCTCCTAAAAAGCTGAGAAAAATCATGACATTACAAGAAAGAGCTGACTTGCCTGATAGGTACCCTAGATTGTGGTCTGCAGCTGCGGTTGCACACCATTTCAAGATAAAAGAATCCAGTCTAAGAGTAATTGTTTTTTTCTTTTAAAAGAAGTTCATGAAGCCATCGCTGCGGCTATGTCAGTAGGCATATAAATCTTGCACTTTTTTTTGAAATATCTTTTTATCTCACATTGAAAATGCAGCTTTTATGCAGGGGCAGGATTACTATAAGAAAGGCATGCATATAGACCCTAATACGATTCCAAAAAAGCAAAGTCATCATATGGCAACTTAAAGCAAAAGGAAGTGAAGGACCTAAAGATGGAGAATTTAATGCCTGCAAAGGATGGTTTGATAATTTTTTAAAAGGCTAAAAAATATTAACATATCAGGAGAAGCAGTTGCTGCTGACCAAGAGACAGCAGAAAAGTTTTCAGATGCCTTTAAGAAAATAATTAAGAGGAAAAGATGTCTACCTGAACAGGTTTTTAATACAGGTGAAAGTGCCCTAAACTTGGGTTTTGGTGGGGTGAGGGGAATGCCACAAAGGTCGTTATTTAGTAAGGAAGAGAAGTGAGCACCAAGACTTAAGGAAGAAGAGATAGGCTAATTCAACTGTTTCATAAGTCGCAGTCGGGTTTATGATCAGGGCTGCCTTTCTCAATAAAACTGCTAACCCCCAATCCTTGAAGAGAAAAGATAATACCAGCTGCCAGTCTTTCAGTTGTACAACAAGAAATCCTGGACAATGAGAATCTTTTTTTCTGGATTGGTTCCATCAATGATTTGTCTGTGGTGTCAGGAAGTACCGTGCCAGCGAGAGAGTTAGTTAGCTAGTTAGTTAGTTAGTTATCATCTACCCTCCTATCTATAGGTTTTTAAAGACCAACTCCTCTTCCTTCTTCTCCTCCTCAACCTACTCAATGTTAAGATGATGAGGATGAAGACTTTTATGGTAATCCACTTCCACTTAAGGCATAGCAAATATATTTGGTTTTCCTTATAATTTTCTTAATACTATTTTCTTTTCTCTAGCTTACTTTATTGCAAGAATATAGTATATAGTACACATAACATACAGAATATATGTTAATCGACTGTTTATGTTACCCATGAGGTTTCCAGTCAACAGTAGGTTATTAGTAGTCAAGTTTTGGTGGAGTTAAAAGTCATACATGAATTTTTTACTTCATGGGGGGTTAGAACACCTAACTCCAGTATTGCTGAGGGTCAACTGTATTTAGAAGTAATTCAGGTATTACAATTACAATGTTTATATTATAATACATAAATTATTAAGGATTAAGTAATTTAATAGTAATATAATAGTAACTATAATAAACACCATTTACTAAATTTTTATATGCCTATATATATATACACAAAATATTTAATGTTCCTCTTTTAAAAAGGCACACAGCAGAAAAAATTGTATACTGACCATTCAGCTCAGGGTAATTTTAATAGGTAATCAACCTCATACATTTTAATTTTGGACCTACATGTTCAAGTTCAGTGTCTCTCTTCCTTGATTAACAGCAGAAAACAATATGTCCAACAGAGGGCATCCCTCCATTACTGCTCACAATGGAGTTTTGGAGATACAATTTTCTTGCACCTTTATGGGCAGGTCACCAGAATCCAGAACCCCTAGTCTATGTGAATGTCTACTCCTATGACTTTTGAACAAAGTTTCCTAATGCCACCTACCAGGATTCACAAGAATTTCCTGATCCTCAATTTCCTGTGATCTATCTGTTGGCTGTTAGACACCTGTGACGCTGTCTTTTAACTTCTATCAACCCCTTTCCCACTGCATGTGGCAATCTCCTTTAGGCCCTATTCTCTGCTCTTCTAACTTGATTTTTCTTCCTTGTGAAGAATCAAGTCTGGAATAACTTCCTAGCTGCTTTCTGGTGGTTCTGATTCTTCAGAGTGAAACAGGTTGTTATAGAATCTTGTCTTTAAAAAAACTACAATGACAATAGAATGAAAAAACAAGCCACAGACTGGCATAAACTATTTGCAAAAGTAATACCTGATAAAGAACTGTTATTCAAAATACACAGAATGCTTGAAACTCAACAATAAGAGAACAAACAACCCAATTAAAAAATAAGCCAAAATCCTTAGCAGACACCTCCTCAAAGAAGACATACAGATGGCAAATAAGTATATACAAAGACGCTCCACATCACATAATCTTGGGAAATGCAAACTAAAACTACAATGTGATTCCACTACACACCTATTAGGATGACCAAAATCCAGAGAGCGGCTGCTGGTGAGGATGTGGAGCAACAGGAACTCTCATTCATGATTGGTAAGAACGCAAAATGGTACAGCTGCTTAGGAAGAAGATTGGGTGGTTTCTTACAAAATAAAACATATCATTACCACATGATCCAGCACTCTTGCTCCTGGATATTTATCCAAATTAGTTGAAAATGTATGTTCATGCAAAAACTTAAGCATGGATGTTTATAGCAGCCTTTTCCTAACTGCTGAAAGTTGGAAGCAACCAAGATGTTCTTCAGCAGGTGAATGGATAAGTAAACCCTGGCACATCCAGATAATGAAGTACTATTTGACACTAAGAAATGAGCTGTCAACTCATTAAAAGACATGGAGCATATCACTAAGTAAAAGAAGCCAATCTGAAAAGGCTCTACACTATGTGATTCTAACTATATGACATTCTGGAAAAGGCAAAACTATGGAGGTAGTCAAAAGATTGGTGATTGCCAGAGGTTGTGGGGTAGGGAGAGATGAACAAATTACAGAGGATTTTGCAGGGAATGAAACTATACTATATGATGTCATAATATAATAAGTACATGTCATTATACATTTGTTAAAGTCCCTAAACTATACAACACCAAGAATGAACTTTAATGTAGACTATGGATTTTGGTAAATAATGATGTGCCAGTGTAGGCTCATCCATTGTAACAATGTACCACTCTGATACGGGATTGATGGTGGAAAAGGCTATGAGAGTGTGGGGATAGGGGATATATGAGAACTCTTTATTTTCTGGTAAATTTTGCTGTGAGCCTAAAACTGCTCTAAAAATAACATCTATGTAAAGACTTTTTCTTTTTTTAATTAAAGGAATGAAACCCTTACAAAGTCCTTATTTCAGAAGACCAAAAAAAAGTCAATTCCTTCACCAGAACAACAGGATTTAACTACTGTGGACAGCCACTTACTTTCTTGAATAGAAAAATAATAAGAGGTGAGTGTCTAGGCTTTAAACTGCTTATTCAGCATCTTGAACTAAGGAAAAAAAGTCCTATGGAAAATGCATTTAAAGAAGGGGATGGATAGTGAAATAAAAGGTCAGTAGGCAAACCCATTCCAATGTTTGAGTTGAAAGCGGGGCCATGAAAGACCTGTAACTGGGAGAACATGAGTGGGTTGTGGTTGCACGTCTGCATTAGGGACTATGTATTTCAGAGATAAGGAGTAAAGATCTGTTATCATCTGTTACCTGCTCCTATATCTTAAGTCTAGTTGGTTTGGGTGCTTTTCTATATAATATAAATATATTATGTAAGCCACACATATAAATTCTCTAGTAGCCACATTTAAAAACCAAAAAAGGTGAAAATAATGTGATAATAAATTTTACTTAACCCGATACGTCCAAAATATTATCATTTCAACATGTAGTCAATGTATAAAATTAATGGCGTATTTCACTTTCTATTTCCATACTAAATCTTTAAAATCTAATGAGTCTCTTACACTTAAGAGTACATCTTAATTCATATGCTAAATGTTAATCAGAAATAATTAATCCTTAATTAGCTTTAATAAAATTTACAGTTAAATAGTAGATCCACATACTCAAGTTATCCCAGATTTTAAAGATTTTACAATAACTCAATTGTCAGTTTTAAAATTCAGATTTAAATCATTAAAATTAAAAATTCAGTTCCTCAGTTGGACCAGCTACATTTCAAGAGCTCCATAGTCACTTATGCCTAGTAGCTACCATGTTGGACAACAAAATTCTAATTAGTTGATCATGTTATGTGAATACATTGAATAAACGGTATGATTAAGTAAAATGTGTTTGGCTATAATATTTTAATCCCTTATTGCAAGTAGGTAGCAAATAAATGAGGAAGAATATCATTGCTGCTGGAAAATATGGTAACTGGGTTAATGCCAGAGCATTACTCAATGATACCCAGTAAACAGCTTTTGCAGCCCTTATTCTAAAGGACACACACTGAACATGTGGTCAGGTGAAAGGAAACAGAACAATAGACATATCCACTATTACCCTTTTCTAACTTTCACAGTCATGGTAAATAGCCTCAATGTTATAAGAATGGGATAAAAATCATGTTCATTCTCAGATCTGGTAGAACTAAATATATAGTAAAACTGCCCAGTAAAGACTATCTATTTTGAAGAAATGACAGGTTGTTTAAATTAAGACAATACTTAAAGTGTTAGAGGATACTAAAACACTTCATATAACGTGAAAACAGTGGTTTAATTAAAACAAAATTCTTACGACAGCAAAATGCAGAATTTCATCTTCGTTCAGTTCATTTTTCAATTTTCTGAATAAAGGTTGCATTGCTTTGCAAGGTCCACACCAGGCTTGGTAAACATCAATCACTAGAAGATGATGATATTTATGAAATAACTAAGTCTACCCATCTAGGATAGCAGTTATCCCAGTTTGGAGCCACGGCCAGGGCAAAGGCACTTTAGGATTTCTTGATAAAAGTGGGGAGTGGCACTCTAGAGGGACAGGGTGCCAGGAGGTGCCCTAGGTCAAACCCCAGGTGGCCAGACAACCGGGGAGCCCTTATACCTGTTAAGCCTTTGTTCTGCAACATTTCGTCCCACAGGCTTTGATTATTGATGACTGTCTGCAAAGAGGAAGGCACTGTAAAGGGTATTCAAGCACCAGTGCACCAGATAAAGAACTGTTGATATGTCAGACCCACCTGTAACTGGACTTCTCGTTTTTTGCTTGCCATTTATCTACTATCATGAAAAAGAAAAAAAATTTTTAAGTCAGAAATTTAAATAATATCTTCTTAATGCATGCAGATAACATCTTTTAAAACAATTTTTATTTTTAATTTTTGTGGGTACATAGTAAGTGTATATATTTATGTATCTCTGTATTTATGTACTTAAATATTTGTTTATTTAAATCTGAGATATTTTGGTACAGGTATGCAATGCATAATAATCACATCAGGGTAAATGGGATAACCATCTCCTCAAGCATTTATCCTTTGTGTTACAAACAATCCAATTATACTCTTTTAATTATTTTAAAATGTACAATTTAGATTTTTTTGACTGCAGTCACCTGTTTGTGCTAGCAAATACTAGGTCTTATTCTTTTTTTTTTGAGACAGGGTCTCACTCTGTTGCCCACACTGGAGTACAGTGGCACAATCTCGGCTCACTGCAATCTCCCTCTCCTGGGTTCAAGCGATTCTCCTGCCTCAGCCTCCAGAGTACCTGCGACTACAGGTGCCCGCCATCACGCCCGGCTAATTTTTTGTATTTTTAGTAGAGACAGAGTTTCACCATGTTAACCAGGAGAGTCTCAATCTCCTGACCTTGTGATCCTCCCACCTTGGCCTCCCAGAGTGCTGGGATTACAGTATTAATTATTTCTAACTGCAAATAACATGTTAATATAGTAGTGAAAAATTTCCCCACGTATATTGAATTACGCAGTCTCATCTTTGCTGGAGAGAGAGAAGCAAATGTCATGGAAGGACTCTTGTATGCTAGGCTCTATGCTAAATGCTTATAGCTGCCACGCTATCTTATCCTCCCAACAGTCCTGTAGCAACAAAGTAAGAATGTTAGGAGTTACACGTTGTCTGGTTTTTTAAAAATTTTGTTTTCCTGAAATATTAGAAAGTGTTTCCTATATTATCAATTGCAAACATATTGTCTGTGAACATGCCCGTGGATGTTTCTGGGGTCCCTCTTCAGATCTGGCTGCTCTAAGGATATTTAACCCTGAGAACAAGGCCAGTGGTGTTTTCTGGGGAACAACATAAACTTCCCAAACTCCCTATTCAGTGGTATCGGGGCGGTGTAGAACAGCGGTCCAGCAGCGTGTGGGCGATAGTGGACACTAGCATACAAGAAAGGAAAGGCCACAAGCAAGCCCCTATCCCAGGAAAGGTTCTGGTTCCTCCGGCAAGCCTTACACAAAACAGGTCCTCCTCTAAGCTAGACTAGGACGTTTAAAGAAAAGGAAGGAACAGGCCCAGAGGATCTAAATCAGCTCGCTCGTTGTGGCCGTTGGAGCGGTGACGTCGGTGAAGTTCCATTCCAGTACCTAGGGCCCTGCTAGGGCCCAGGGCTGAAGCTGGCCGACCTCTTGCTGGGCTTTCTTCTCCAGCTGATTCACCAAAAGGAAGAAGAGGAATTCCCTGCCTGTCTGAGAAGAAGAAGGTGGGCAACGTTTTGTCCAACCCATCTGCCCATGAGGCTTGAGCGGCGTCTCGAGGCCCCTGCTCCAGCCAGCAGCTATACTTGGGCAGCAGGGACAAGACCAGGTGGCGCCTAAAATCCTCCACCTCTTCTGCCCACACAATGAAGGAACAACGAAGTCCTGGTTCCACCATCACAAGACTCTTTCTGTTCTTCAGCTCCCTCATCTCCAAACTTGCATCCCCCATCCTCCCATCCCCCCATTCTCCTATCCCCTAGACGTGCACCAAGGTGCGCTTTCCCAAGTGTAGATTTGATCATATCTCTCCTTGGCTTTCAATCCTCCCGTGACTGGCCACACTTTACAGCATAAAATGCATACTCCTCAAATTGGAGCAGAAGGCTCTCTGCCAGCAACAGCATTTTTTTTCTTTTTAACTTTGTCTTCATCTAACCTGCTTCATTACTTCTTTCTTTCTTTCTTTCTTTCTTTCTTTCTTTCTTTCTTTCTTTCTCTTTCGTTCGTTCATTCGTTCGTTCGTTCTTTCTTTCTTTTTTCTTTGTTTTCTTTCTCTTTCTTCCTTCCTTCTTTTTTCTTTCTTTCTCTTTCTTTCTTTATCTTTTTTTTTCTCTTCACTTTCCTTCCTCCCTCCCACTTGCAGCATCTGGAAATAATTTTTAACAACAGTTTCTGATTAATCCGCAGGCTGAGATACAGAAAGCAACTGTAGAGTAGAGGGACACAATGAACATTTGTAGGGATCCTCATCCCTGGAGTGGATCTACAAAAATAGATGAGAGGGCTACCTATAGAAGGATTTTTGACCAGGATCATATCCTATCAAGACAGGACATGTAGTACTCCTTCACTTCACCATCTGCAATTTTCTTTCTTTCTTTTTTTTTTTTATTATGCTTTAAGTTCTGTGATACATGTGCAGAAAGTGCAGGTTTGTTACATAGGTATACATATGCCATCGTGGCTTGCTGCACCCATCAACCCGTCATCTACATTAGGTATTTCCCCTAATGCTATCCCTCCCCTAGCACTCCACCCCCTGACAGGCCCCAGTGTGTGACATTTCCCTCCCTGGTCCATGTGTTCTCATTGTTCAACTCCCACTTATGAGTGAGAACATGCGGTGTTTGGTTTTCTGTTCTTGTGTTAGTTTGCTGAGAATGATGGTTTCCAGCTTCATCCATGTCCCTGCAAAGGACATGAGTTCATCATTTTTTATGGCTGCATAGTATTCCATGGTGTATATGTGCCACGTTTTCTTCATCCAGTCTATCATTGATGGGCATTTGAGTTGGTTCCAAGTCTTCGTTATTGTGAATAGTGCTGCAATAAACATACATGTGCATGTGTCTTTATAATAGTATGATTTATAATCCTTTGGGTATATACCCAGTACTGGGATTGCTGGATCAAATGGTAACAAACGCCAAAATTGACAAATGGGATCTAATTAAACTAAAGAGCCTCTGCACAGCAAAATAAATTACCATCAGAGTGAACAAGCAATCTACAGAATGGGGGAAAAATTTTGCAATCTATCTATCTCACAAAGGGCTAATATCCAGAATCTACAAGGAACTTAAACAAATTTACAAGAAAAAAACAAATAACCCCATCAAAAAGTGGGTAAAGGATATGAGCAGACACTTCTCAAAAGAAGACATTTGTGAGGCCAACAAACATATAAACAAAAGCTTTTCATCACTGGTCATTAGAGAAATGCAAATCAAAACCACAATGAGATACCATCTCACACCAGTTAGAATGGCAATCATTAAAAAGTCAGGAAACAACAGATGCTGGAGAGGATGTGGAGAAATAGGAACACTTTTACACTGTTGATGGGAGTGTAATTATTTCAACCATTGTGGAAGACAGTGTGGTGATTCCTCAAGGATCTAAAATCGTCTGCTATTTTCAAAGCAGTTTTATGTATTTCCTATAATTGCTATTTCACCAGAGTCAGACTGTTAGCAAATTGACTTTTGATTTTGAGTCTTCTTCGATTCAACATAATAGTTCACATGGAGAAATGTTATGCAAATATTTCAGGCAAGTTCTTCATATAACACTTTGATGCAAGAAGAAGTTTCAATGTATTCTCAAATTAGAACAAACATTTACCAGTGGCCAATACATGGAAGGAAGATGTAATTAGGTTTTTTTTTTTTTTTCTACATCATTACTACTAATTGCAAAAAATTTGAATGTTGAAGCTTTAAAACATAAATCTGAAGAGCTTTTGACTTGGGTCTGCCCAGAATTGACTTTAAGGACAAATTCTCTGAAAATGTTGGTTACAAGACAATGTATATTTTATTATAGGAGAGTGTAAGCTATAAATGCCAAAAAGCCTATGGGAGATGTTACTTCTGAAGGGATCTAATAGTTTGTTTTGCTCCTTGCATATATTTGACTTTATCTTTCAATATTCATTAAAGGTACTCTCCTACATTGACCTGCCTTTTCTTACTCTCACACACCACTATGTATAATGCTTAATTTGCTTCCTTGGGACACAAGTTTATTAGTGCCTAATTATTTCATTTGTGTGTTCTCATGACTTCTAAATATATAGGAAGACCCAGAAAAGATGAACTGGATTGTAGAATTGTTTTCACTTTGCTCTCTTCCTCTCGAAATCCTCTCTAGCACCTAGCATCACCATTTGTACATAAATACTTTAAAATTAGGTAGCAAGCTAGTACATTTGGAAGTAGCAGATATTCTTGACACATTTATGTACTCTTCAATGAGGATAAATAAAATTCTTAATTTTTGAATTCAAGAAATCTGCCTGGTGATTTCTCAAAGAACTTAAAACAGAGAGAGCTACAATTTGACCCAGCAATCTTATTGGATATATACCCAAAGGAGAATAAATTACTCTACCAAAAAGACAATGCATTCGTATGTTCATCACTGAGCTATTCACAATATAAAGACATGGAATTAATCCAGGTGCTCGTCAATGGTACACTGGAGAAAGAAAATGTGTATGTAAACATATACACCATGGAATACGACACAACCATTAAAAAGAATGAAATCATGTCCTTTGTAGCAACATGGATGCAATTGGAGGTTATAATCCTAAATGAATTAATGTGGGAACAGAAAACCAAATACTGCATGTTGTCACTTGCAAGTGGAAGCTAAACACTGAGCACACATGGACATAAATATTGGAACAATAGTACTGAAGATTACTATAAAAGGGAGACAAGGAGGGAGACGTGGGTTGAAAAACTACTTATCAGGTACTATGCTCATTACCTGAGTGATGGGATTTGTACCCCAAACCTCGGCATCATGCAATATTCCCATGCAATAAATCTGCACATGTACCCCTCATTTCTAAAATAAAAGTTGAAATTTTTTTTAAGTTTAATAAAATAAAGACACAATGCTTAAAAAAAGAAGAAATCTGATCCAGGTAATTAAGTAGACCACAAAGAAAATAAATGGTATAGGGACTTCCTTTAATTTTATCACTTCAGCTAGAGATAGAAGTAAGCTAGTCATCTATCCAGGAGAACTTTATATAACTTAAAAAAAATTTCTCCTATCTCCAGTAGATCAAAATGGCAGATTCTGAATTACAATTTTAAAAGTCACCTGCAAAATAATACTAAATTAGATATTCTCTTTTCCCATTGTATATGAAATTAAGACACTGAGAATAATAAAAACTCATAATAATAAAACAGAATGAGTGAACCTATTACAACTGCAACCTATCGGGAATTGCAAGATTGATGGGTTTGGAATGAGATAAAAATTTTGTGCAGTTTCTATATCCGAGCAAATCTGCCAGCCTGAAACTAATCAGAAAGAGGTTTTGGACCTCCCTGTCTGCTTTCTGTCCCAGAGACTCAGAGAGTTGCAATAAACCAAAACAGTAGCCATCCCTCTGCAGTCCAGGCACTGATTCGTAATGCAATTTATGTACTATTTTCTACCTTTTACTACCTTATTTGCTGTATTTATGGAAGATCACAATTCTTTCTAAATAAGAAAAGCAAGAGTGAGAAAATGGAAGAATTAACTTGTGATATCCTGAGAGTCATAATCCGTAATATGCTGGTAAATGTTGATAACAGTTCTCTTGGGAAAAAAATGGATACAAAGAAGTATTACAAATTTAATTGTTAAAATGATGTTTCACATTTTTAATATATATTATAAAATATACAGTACTCTTTATTGCAAATCCCATATAGTCAATTGATTTTTACAAAAGTGTTTTTCTTTAATTTTTGCCAAACTTGTGTTTCCATAGCCAATTCATGGTTGCAATTTGTTCAGAAGATGAATAAATGCTTGTTTACTATATGATTCAGCAAAGAAATTATTCATGTCATCAGTGAATGTGTGTAGTTCCAGTAAGAATGTTGATCAACATTTCAACATACATTAATGAGTTCGACGAAGTGAAACAATGAAGATATGTTAGAATTTCACCCATTCATCAATGACATAAATGACTTCTTGCTGAGTATGGTAATAGTTTGCAAATACTGGAAGATTATTTCTCAAATATTGGGTGCTTTTTAGAATATAACAACTACAGATGCAACATACTTTAACATTTAATCTGCATTAACAATCAACACATCAATAAAGTGCTGATTTGTGGCATTTGCAGATTTCCATGGTGTAAATATTCCCACCATGTTCAAAGTTACCAGCATGATGCCACGGGACACAAAAGATATGCACTAACCATTACATGGTTGGTGTTTTTACCTAAAGATACAATATATACAAGTAATTTTAAGAGCACAGAAAATAGTAAAATGTGACAAAGTGATAAGGAAGTGATGAGAAATTTGAGAAATTTATTACTTATGTTTTAAATATAAATAATTTGTTACTTTATATATTTTTTGCAATGGCTGTGATTAATGATCATCTCACACAAGTCCTGAAACCTAACAATTTGTTCTCATTAACTAGTATAAGGTGGTTCCAAGACTCTGCTGGATAATAATTTTAAATCGTCCTACATTGGGACAGAGATAGGAAAAGAAGGAGTGGAAATGTAGGATGAGTACAGTATATGCATTCAGAATATTAGAGAAGCAAACAATGGGAAGAGGAGACTATCTGACTTCTGACAAGAAGAGCAGCACCAGATGTCTGCCATTTCATTAGACCTCGTTTTCAAAGTGCATTCAATCAACAACTATGTGTAGGTGAAGAAAGTGTAGATGTCAGAAAACCTGGCACCTTGTTATTAGGCATATGACAGTGAGTGAAGATATATATTTCAATGAAATAGTTAATAACAGCAACAAAAACAAAAACAACATGAGGCTTATGAACAAAGTAATAAAAATTAGTAACATAATTTTCAAAATTAAAGAGTTCTTTACCTACATAAAATGTTTAAGGTATAAAGTTTGAAGAACTGTCTTATTAATTGCATCCTATATATTTCCACACATTGTGTTTTTAAAATCACCATTCATTTATAAATATTTTCTAATTTACTTTGTGTGTATTTCTTTTTTCTTTTACCTGTGGGTTGGTTATTTACATATGAGTTGGCTGATTTCCAGATAGGACTTTTCTAGGTGTTTTATCATTGCTGATTTCCAATTTAATTCTGTTGTGGTCAGAGAACATATTCTGTAAGATTTCAGTCTTTCGAAATCTACGATTTGTTTAATGGCCCAGTTTATAGTCTACTACCCTGTTAAGCCTTATATATGCACTTGAAAATAGGCTGGGTGCTATGGTGCACGCCTGTAATCCCAGCACTTTGGGAGGCCAAGGCGGGCAGATCATGAGGTCAAGAGATACAGACCATCCTGGCCAACATGGTGAAACCCTGTCTCTAATAAAAATGCAAAAATTAGCTGGGCATGGTGGTGCGTGCCTGTAATCCCAGCTACCTGGGAGGTTGAGGCAGGAGAACTGCTTGAACCCTGGAGGTTGAGGGTGCAGTGAGCTGAGATTATGCCACTGCACTCTAGCCTGGCCACAGAGCAAAACTTCATCCCCCCCCGCCAAAAAAAAAAAAAAAAATGTGTATTATGGAGTCATTGGAGGCAGTGTTCTACAAATCTCATTTGAGTTAAAGCCACTGACGTTGTTCAGATTCTTAGGGACTTTTTTTTGGTGTAGTGGTTCTAACAATTACTTAAAAAATCTGATAGATCACAGTGAGATACCATCTCACACCAGTTAGAATGACGATCATTAAAAAGTCAGGAAACAACAGATGCTGGAGAGGATGTGGAGAAATAGGAACGCTTTTACACTGTTGGTAGGAGTGCAAATTAGTTCAACCGTTGTGGAAGACAGTGTGGCAATTCCTCAAGGGTCTAGAACTAGAAATACCATTTGACCCAGCCATCCCATTACTGTGTATATACCCAAAGTACTGTAAATCATGCTGCTATAAAGACACATGCACACATATGTTTATTGCAGCACTATTCACAATAGCAAAGACTTAGGACCAACCCAAATGTAAATCAATAATAGACTGGATTAAGACAATGTGGCACATATACACCATGGAACACTATGCAGCCATAAGAAAGGATGAGTTCATGTCCTTTGCAGGGACATGGATGAAGCTGGAAACCATTATTCTGAGCAAACTATCACAAGGACAGAAAACCAAACACGGCGTGTTCTCACTCACAGGTGGCAATTGAACAATGAGAACACCTGGACACAAGGTGGGGAACATCACACAGCAGGGCCTGTCGTGGGGTGGGGGGAGGGAGGAGGGATAGCATTAGGAGATATACCTAAATGACGAGTTAATGGGTGCAGCACACCAACTTGGCACATGTATAACTGTGTAACAAACCTGCACATTGTGCACATGTAACTTAATGTATAAAAAAAAAAAATCTAGGAGCAAATTATTCTCAGTAAGAGATCAAAACTGTTTTATTGATTCCCAATCTCATCAAACATTTACAGAGACCCTATTAGATACGGCAAAGGATAAAAATTATTATTATTATTATGAAAACAATGCCTTTCATTCATTTATTATTTAATTGTTTGAATAATTATTTATCTCTTCTAGTGTCAGGCACTGCTATTAGCTAAAAATTCAAGATTAATAACATACAGTGCTGCACTCCAAGAACACACACTCCAGAGATTTACAACCTGAATTATTATTAGCTTACCTCTAACCCAAAAAAGAGGGAGGAGAATGTGATAGAAAAGTGGGACTTCCGCTGTATTTGTAATGTTTTATTGCTTTATAAAACCTAATAATAAGAATATTAACATTTGGGAAATCTAAATGGCAAAAAAAAGTCTCATAGAGTCTCCAACTATGACTGTGGGAATTGTGCATGACTTCTTTTAGTTCTGGCAGTTTCCTGTATATATTTTGAAGTTCATTTATTAGGCTCATATGTTTGCAGTTGTTTTCTTTTGAACTGTCTCTTTATCATTACAAAATGTCCCTCTGTCTCTAGTTAGTATCTTTGTATTAAATTTCATGTTGGCTAATATTAGTATAGCTACTCTGCTTTATTATGTTTACCATTTTCCACCCTTTTACTTTCAATTTATTTGTGTTTTTATATTTAAAGTGCATTATTTTGTGGATGGCATACTGATGATTCTTACTTTTTTACACAGTTTGAAAAATATTGATTGTTGCCTTTTTATTGGAGTATCTAGTCCATATACATTTAATGTAATTACTGATATGGTTGTACTGAGGTCTCCCATTTTTCTATGTCTTATCTGTTGTTGTCTTTTGTTCCTTAGATGCCTTATTTTAACTGAATATTTTTAAGCATTCCACTTTAATGCCTTTTTTAGTTTTCTAACTACATGTTTTGAAATTATTTTTAACTCATTGCTTTAGAATGTAAAATATACACCTATAACTTATCCGTACCTACTTGGAATTAGTATTTTTTTTTAGGTAAAATATAGAAAACTTGCAACAGTATATTTCTAGTCATCTCTCCCCCATCCTTAATGTTATTATCATCTTAGGCATTATATTTATATATCTCATAAACTCATCAAGAAAGTGCTATAATTTTTGTTTTAAAATGTCATGATTTTTTGAAAATAACAGATACACACATATGTGGTGAGGAGAGAGAGACAAAGAGAGAGAGAGAGAGAGAGAGAGAGATGGAGAGAGAGAGGAGTTCTTCTGTTAACTTACTAACTCACATACTTACCATCATTTTTGGTTCTCTTCATTTCTTCTATGTATCAGAATTGCCACCTGGTTTCATCTCTCTTCAGCCTGGAGAACACTATAGCATTACTTGTAATGCAAGTCTTCTAGTGACAAATGCTCTCAGTTCTGTTTATCTGAAAATGTATTAATTTTTCCTTCATTTTAAAAAAAGTTTTATGGATACAGAATTCTTGCTTGACATGTTTTTTATTCCCTCTCTTCAGCACTTTGAATATATCTTTCTGAAGTAGGATGGCTTCCGTGGTTTCCGATGAGACATCAGTCTTTAACATTATCATTGTTCTCCTGTATGCAATATGTCATTATTCTCTGCCTATCAAGATTTTCTCCTTAATTTGGCTTTCAACAAAATGACTATGATATGCCTAGTGGTGGTTTTCTTTGCATTTATTCTGCATGTGTTTTGTGAGTTTCTCAGACTCCTATGTTAATATTTTCCATCAAACTTCAAAAGTTTTAGATCATATTCCTTCTGATATTTTCTTGCTTTCTTTCTCTATTCTCAATCTCGTATTCCAATTACATGCATGTGAGAGTGTGATGTTGCCCCACAGCTCTCTGTAACTCTGCTTCGTTTCATTCTTTTAATTCATTCTTTGGGTGCAGATAACATATTTTGATTTATTTTCAAATTTATATATTTTTGTCATTTATTATTTGTTGAGCTCATCTAGTGAATCTTTTTTACTTCAGTTATTGTACTTTCCACCTTTAGAATTTATATTTCTCATAGTTTGCATTTCTCTACTGAGATTTTCTGTCTAGTCTATTAATTAACATTATATTTTATTTAATTCTTGAATTTTTTAAATTTATTCAGCATATTTTCAACAACTGCTTTGAAATCTGTGTCTAGTAATTATAACATTTGGGCCCATTCAGTCAATTTCTAATGACTGCTCTTTTTTGAGCATAGGTCATACTTTTCCATCTCTTTATATATCTAGTAAATTTTAGTAATAAAACTGGACATTGTAGATAATGAAGTCAGATTTGTAACAATTGTGAATTCTGTTGTGTTGTTTTAAACATTTCTATTTTATTATTCTAGTAGGCAATTGACATACATTTCTATACTCAAAATGCAAAATTAGAATACCCATGATATATAGCATCTGGTAAAAGGACATGCTTTTTCAACTAAAGATATATATGAGTTGAAAGTCAAAAATGGAAAAAACATAATGTAAAAAGTAAGAATGCTTACATGACCATGTTAATATCAGACAAAGTAGATTTCAGTACAAGGAATATTTTCACAGATAATAAATATTTCCTAATGATGAAAAGGTTCATTAGGGAGACGTAAGTATTTTAAATGTATATATATTTAAGAACAGAAATTCAAAAATATATGAAACAAGAATTTCCTGAATTAAATGAAAAATAGATAACTCATTACATCTCAATAATTGATATAAATATATAAAATCAGTAAGATTATTGAAGATCTGAACAACCCTGTCAACCACCTGGACCTAATTGACACTTACTGAATAACTGCAGAATATACTTTCTTTTCAAATGCACATTGAATATTTACTTTAATGAATCACAAGCCAGACAATAAAATCACAATAGACTTCAAATATCTACATCTTTCACTATATTGTCTCCGGTCACAATAGAAATAAGTTACAAATTAAGAACAATTCAATAATGGTAAAGTCTGAAATACCTGGAAGTTGACAATATACTACCAAATAATCCATGAGTTAAACAAGAAATCAAAAGGGAAATTAGAACATATTTTATTTATTTATTTATTTATTTATTTATTTATTTTTGAGACAGGGTCCCATTCTGTTGCCTAGGCTAGAGTGCAGTGTTATATTTGCTCACTGCAACCTCTGTCTCCCAGGTTCAAGTGATTCTTGTGCCTCAGCTTCCCATGTAGCTGAAATTACAGGCATGAGTCACTAACACCCATCTAATTTTGTATTTTTTTTTGTAGAGACAGGATTTTGCCATGGTGCCCGGGCTGGTCTCAAACTCCTGAGCTCAAAGCGGTCCACCCCCTCAGCCTCCCAAAGTGCTGGAATTACAGGGATGAGCCACCAAGCCCGGCCTAGAAAATATTTTAAATTGAATGATAACTAAAACATACCATATCAAAGTTTGTTGCATGTTGCTAATGCAGTTCTTAGTGGGAAACTATAAATGCTTATATTAGAGAATACAACATGTTTAAAATAAGGATGTAAGTTACAACTGATGAGCTGAAATAAATGACTTATTTTTCAAAGTGAATTGAGAGAAGAAACTAACAAAAGTTAGAAAATTAATTAAATAGAAAATAAAAAAATGGAAGTTGACAAAAATACAAGGTTTTTTGTACAGATAAAAAAAAAAGACAAATCCAAAGCTAGACTACATAAGAAAAATAGGCTATATACAAATTTTCAGTATTGTAAATGAAAGAGGACATATCACTCATAGCAATGAAGTTACAAGGACAGAATATTATAACAACTTTATGCCATAAGATTTTAAAACGTAAATGAAATAAAAATTACTTGAAAAATACAATTTAGCAAAGGGTCACAAGGAACTGAATTACCATGTATCTGTTACTTACATTGAGTTTATAATTAAAATATTTTTATAAAGGAAATTTTATGCCCAAATAAGAAAAAAAATGTAATACTATATAAACTATTTTATAAAACAGAGAAAGAGGAATATACCCTGATGTGTGTCCACTTCCAGACCAGCATAACCCTTATCGACCAATATACCTCATGAACATAGATGTAAGTATATGTAACATATTTACAGATCGATTCTAATAATACATGAAAAAGATCACCTATCATGACCAAATGAGGTTTATCTATCAATGCAAGCTTGAAAATTGAGCAGTTATTCACCATATTAGCATAAAACAAGAGAAAAACTATATCATCATCTAAATAAACGAAGAAAATAATATGATAAGCCTTATATTCATTCTTGATAAGCACGCACACAATCCCTTAGCAGACTTCTGCAATCTGATACAGGGTATCTATAAAACACCTTCAGCTAACATTATATGTAATGGTCAATTATTAAACACTTTCTCGTAAGACCATGAACAAGTCAAGAATGTCTACTTTCCACACTTCTGCTAAATGTTATATTGAAGTGCTAGCTAGTGCAATACAAGAGGAATATAAATAATAGGTGTGAAGATTGAAAAACGTATGTATATATAGGCAAAGGCATGATTTTGTATCCTAAGGAATCTTGAGGAAAAAATCAACCTACTAGAACTAATAGATGATTAATCAAAGTTGCACAATAAAAGGTGGATATATAAAATTAATTGTATACCATAAACTAGCATCGAAGGTTTGGAAAATGAAATTAACTTTAAAATTTGCAATACCATCAAAGAAGATAAAATATTTCATAAATTTAAAAAGAAAAATCTATCTTATTGCTGAAAACAACAAAGTATTGCTGAAAAAAATAAAGAAACAAATAAAAAAGTGTATCATATTCATTAATTAGAAGACTAATTGCTAAGATGTCACTTTTTTTTTTTTTGAGACAGAGTCTCTCTGTGTTGCCCAGGCTAGAATGCAGTGGTGCGATGCGATCTTGGCTCACTGCAACCTCCACCTCCCAGGTTCAAACGATTCTCCTGCCTCAGCCTTCCGTGTAGCTGGGACTACAGGTACCTGCCACCATGCCTGGCTAATTTTTTTTTTTTTGTATTTTTAGCAGAGACAGGGTTTCACTATGTTGGCCAGGCTGGTCTTGAACTCCTGACCTCATGATCTGCCCACCTTGGCCTCCCAAAGTTCTGGGATTACAGGTGTGAGCCACCGCACACGGCCCAAGATGTCACTTTTAACCAAAATTATTCTATAGATTCAATGCAATCATAATAAAAATACCAACCATTTTTTGTTGCACTTGACAATCTGATTCTAAAATTGATTTGGAAATGTCAAGTACCCAGAATAGTCAGAAAGAAAAAAGGTAGAAAACATGCACTTTACTATTAAACTACAGCAATTAAAATGGTGTGGTAATGCCATGTATAGATCAATGAAAAAAATACAAAGTTCAGAAAGAGTCCCATACATACGGTCAATTTATTTTTTTTCCAAAGACATCAAGATAGTTCAACAGGGAAAGGAAAATCTTTCAAATAAATGATGCTGGAAAATTTAAACTCCATATGGAAAATAATGAACCTTCACCTTCTCTTCATAAAATATGCAATGCAGTTCAAGATGGATTGCAGACTTATACATAAAAGTTTACAACTATAAAGGTTTTCCAAAAGTATAGAATAATGTTTTTACAATCTTGGAATGGTAATCAAATATTTCTTAGAACGCAAAGAGTCATCATAAAATTTTAAAAGTAATAATTGTACTTAAAGTTAAAAATCAAGTCTATGCCAAAAATGATTAACTTTCATTAATAATAATTTTAGAAAGCTCTGAACAAACTGAATTGAGAAATAATACCATCTGAAACTTAGAGCTAACATCGTATGTAAAATCAAAACATTACAAACATTCTAATTAAGCTAAAACCATGCAAGAATATTCACAAAATCCCATGTTCATGGATCAGAAGACTTAATATTGTTGAAATAATCATACTATTCAAAGTGATCTACAGTTTAAATACAATTTCTATCAAAATCCCAATGGCATTTTTTACAGACATAATAAAAACAGTCCTAAGATTCATATTAAACTATAAAAGATCCAGAAGAACCAAAACAATCTCTAGGAAAAAAAAGAAAGCTGGAGGTATCATAGTTCCTAATTTCAAAATATATTATGAAGCTACTGCAATTAAAACTGTATTGCATTGGCTTAAAGGCAAACATATAAATCAATGGAATAGAGTGTAGAAACAAACACACACACATATGATTAATTGATCTTTGACAAAAATGCTAAGAATACACAGTAGTTTCTTCAACAAATGTTAGGAAAACTGGATATTCACATGTGTATATTATACCACAGTTAACAATCAACTCAAAATAGATTAATGACTTAAATGTAAGACCTGGCCAGGCTTGGTGGCTCACACCTGTAATCCCAGCTCTTTAGGAGGGCGAGGTGGAAAGATCACTTGAGTTCAAGAGTTCAAGATCAGCCCGGGAAATATAGAGAAACCCTGTCTCCACAAAAAATAGCCTGGTGTGGTGCACACTTGTAGCTACCCGCAGTTACTTGGGAGGCTGAGATGGGAAGATCACTTGAGCCCAGGAGGTTGGGGCTGCAGTGAGCTTTGATTGTGCCACTGCACTACAGCTGAGTGACAGAACAATACCTTGCCTTTAAATAAATAAATAAATGTAATACCCCAACTATAAAACTTCTAGAAGAAATCATAGGGAGAAAGCTTCATGATAATGAGCTTGGCAGTGATTTCTTGAATACAACACCAAAAGCACAGGCAACAGAAGTAAAAATAGACAAGTGGGACTACATAAAATTAAAGTTTCTGTACAACCAAGGAAATGATCAACAAAGTGAAAAAACTTATAAAATCAGATAAAGTATTTATCAGCTGTATTTATGATAAGCCAAAACATATAAGGAACTCCTACAACTCAGTAGCTGAAAAACCCTAAAATGCTAAAATAGCTGAGAATTGTATCTTGATCCTGTTATTTAATTTCTTCAGTGAAATCAAAATCAACTCTTCATTTTAATATATCCTGTCTGAAGTCCTCATATGAATTTTCATTGCAAATGTTTATTAAAACTACTCATGACATTATTTGTCTATTACATTTGAATTGTATTTAATATAATAAATAACGTTTAAGTGTAACTTCTCAAGACGTCCATAAGGTGGCAGTGTGCACTTCTGTGGTGGCGGTTGAGCAGCAGCGCACCAGAAAATCAGATAAAAGTCTGCGCGACCACGTTTCTCTGCCAAGGCTCTGAAGACCCCCTGCCCTAGACCATCTGGAGCACTACACATACAAAGAGTTCTGAGCTCCTATCCCGGGGCTCGGCGTTTTCTTTTCTGTGGCTCATCATCTTACCCCCCAGTTCTAAAATGGCACCCCTGTTTGGAAATGCATGAACCTCTGGAATTCACACATACCCAGGTGGTCCTGCAGCCTAGTTTCCAGTTTTCGGTCTCAGTTCCGAGTGGAAAGGATTTCCCAACAGTCTGACAATACAGCCAGAAAGCATATTATGGGGCAAGGTGATAAATAAGTGCCATAAGAGCCGTCCCCGACCCTCCCACTTTTGTAGCAGACGTTACTAATCAATCATAATAGTTCTTGCTACTCAGCCGCCCCCTTTCTCAGCAGAACCCCAGAAGCTCCAACATAGGAGAGTTCCTGTCTTTAGAGGTGGGGGCCGATTCCCAGAAACTCCTAGGATTCCAACACGAGTGTGGAGGTGTTGTCACACATCAACCATGAACAGCAAGAATAACCCCTCAAGACCAGACCCCGCACAAACCAGGGACTCCCCACTCCTTCTCTCATTAATCCTACCACTCTCTTCCATGACCCCTGAGGACCTAAATTGTATTTTGCATTTTCAGCCAAATTTGGTATTATTTTTATTAGCATAATCAATTTTTCTTCTCTCCTGAATTACTTTTACATTTTTACATTTTAGAAACCCTACTCTGGCTGGGAGTGGAGAATGGGTTGAAGGAGAGAGGAGAGGATGGAAAAACAGAAAAACTGGGGAAATCAAAGTGAGATGGGTGGTCTGCTGCAAGGCTGAAGGAAAAGCAGAAGAAAGTACACGGCTCCACAAGAGGATTAGGAGGTACTTAACAACACATTTACACCACTAAAATGATTTAAACCTGCACATCAAATTAGATATCTCTATGTCTTAATAGATTAAATATTTTTTCTATTACTCATCACTTCTGCATGTTATAATGCTTAAACAAAACCAAAAACGAGTCAAGTGTGGCAGCACCTGCTTGTAATCCCAGCACTTTGGATAGGCCAAGGTGGGGGAATTGCTTGGGCCCAGGAGCCTGAGATCAGTGTGGGAAAAATAGTGAAACCCTGTTTCTAAAAAAAAAAAGTTAAGAAACAACAAAAACGTTAACTCAGATTATGATCTGATTAAATATATGCTATTTTTTACTTGTTTCATCTCATTTATTATGTACTAGTTCAGAACTTCATGGCTTTCTCCAAATATTAATGTTATTATTATTTAAATACTTAAATATTTATTGTTATTCATAGTTAGTGAGAAATGTAATCGAATATGATTTCATTGTTTTTGAAATCTTGATTTAATGTTGTGGGATAGAGTGATTCAAATGCCTGCTTCTAAGTTTTAAATTTATTTCAATGCTGAAAATACTTTCTCCCAAGAAAATGCCATTTAAAACAAAAGATACTTATCTTTCAGTATCTTCCAGAAATTATGAAAAGATTTTTGTTGCAATTACTCTGTAACTTTTCAACATCCTAGAAAATCTCAGTTGCTTTTTCTACCAAATGAATTGGAAGAATTTGCATTTGACAAATGACTTAAAAATGTAACTTTTGGGGAAATTTTTTACAACAGTAGAAAATTTGTGATGCTAAGGTATTTTAAGTGAGAGGGTTTATAAGTAATGCTCATTTTCACTATTAAAGCATGTTAATTATGGAAAAATTTCAAATATTGATTTTCATATATTTCTACCTCCTCACCATGTTATTTCAAAAAGCAGTAATATTTTCTCATATTTCAGATAAGTAAATATACAAAAATATAAATGTCTTTTTCTTTGTGTAGCCTCATAGATTTATTTTGCATACCCCAGAGAAGGTGTACACAACACATTGGAGACTACTGGATATGAAAGATACTCAGGAAATACCTGGGCTGGAGATACAGATTTGCTGATAATCAGCACATTAGGGGAACAGGAGCATAGGAGATGGCCAAGAAAACTGTGTAGTTTGAGAAAGTGAAGGTCCGGGAGGATATGCTAGGAGCGTCAACTTTCAGGAACAGGTCATGAAAGTAAAGCTGATGAAGGAAAATGAGGAGGAATAGCCAAAAAGGCGGGAGAAGAAACAAGAAATGATGTCATAGAAATCAAAGAGTGAGACACTGTTGAGGCAGCAGTTCTCAATATTGCCAAGTGCTACAGCGTGGCCAAATAAAACAAGATCTGGCCAAATAAAATGTCATTCACGTGGATTGAGCAACAAAGATGCCAGTGGTGATCATGAGAGTGTCTTCAGTAGAGTGGTCTGGGAAAGTCCCTTGAGAGACTAAAGATAGGAGGTGGAGACAGAATCAGCAACTCTTTCCAGAAGTGTAAGGGCGAAGAAATAGAAACAGAGAAGAGATAGTTACCCAAAAAATGTGAGTGCTGGAGGGCTCATTTTTCTTTTTTAAACAAGGTGGAAGAAGTTTGACTATCATACTATATTTAAATGCTGATTTTTAACAGTCAGGAGAGTAGAAGTTGAAGAAATAGAAGATGGCAGGTGCAGGTGAAGAGAAAACCTCAGATGACAGGAGGGGCGCTTCCTCAAGCATGAGCAAAAGAAAAAATATAGCCTTTCCATATCTTGCTTTTCTCCATTGTATGTATTTAAATAGCTTGTATTTTCAATGACTTTTCTAGCATCTTTATGCAAATTATTTCTATTACAAGCATCTTTGAGGATCCCTGTGGTCCAAAAATGTTACCACTTAAAAAATCCACATCCATTGACCATGTCTTTATCCAGTCAATCTATAATCACAGCTATTTAAACATTTCTAAGAAATGCAAGAAAAAATAACAAAAGACGAAAGCATCCAGTGTATGCTCATGTAAACAGACCCCAGTAAAATAGCACATTTCCTGTAGTTGTTCATGCAAAATAATTTCAGGCTTCAGTGGAGAGAAATCTACATGTCACTGCCCTGTTAAGCTCCTTTCTTATCTTATATATGTGTGCGTGTGTGTATCTATTTATAGATACACACACGTATCTGTGTACACACACGTACACAGATATCTATCTATAGATACACACACGTATATACACGTATACGTGTATATATAAGATATGCATATATACATATATAAGATAAAGACAGTTCTTATATACACATGTATATAATACATATATTCTGTAATGTTATGCATGTTACATATTACGTATTTTTAGCAGAGGTGGTTTTATCAAACTTTCATTTGATATTTATACTATTTCAACGGCAACACTAATGTCACTAGCAGAAAATGGTCAACTGGGATTGGTTCAGGTATGAGTTCAGATTTCAACCTTTTTTCTGTTTTCTAAAGGGAAAATGTTAGGAAATTGATCATCTTATTTTTTTGTTGATTTATTCCCTGGTAAATACTTACTGAACAGCAAGGCATTATTCTAGAACTTGAGGACACAGAGAGAAGTATCATTTAGTTTTCTCTTTTTATGATTTCTCTGTCTGGTACTTTGTCATAGCTTGCCAAATTAGTCACTGCAATAGAGGCACAGCTAAGATGACAGGGGAGTTGGTTAGGAGGAAGTTCATAATCAGTCTGGAGATAGAAAAGGAGCATCCTGAAATCCTGGCATACGAGTTCTTGCAACAGATGCATAGGAATAATTCATTACTCCCGCCGCTCTCCATAAAGGACCAGAGGTAAGACTAGAACACAATAAGATGGAGCTGAGCATGGAGCATACAGGGAGGCAAATGGAGATAAAGGAAGTTTGGGGGAAGGGACTGCAAGGTGCAGCAGGAAGTATGTGTAGTTATAGGGATGGGAGAGCCAGATGTATGGAGGGGCCTGTGGATTTGATGCTCTACCTGATGTGAAGAATTCATGTGAGGGCATGACAAGCCTGGAAAGGCAAGCTTGGCTGCAGCATAGGGAGTCCAATAAGCATGATAATAAATTTGGGCTTTATACAAAAGCAGTATGAAGCTTCTCAAAGTTGAAAGTGGAAGACTTATGATAGATGAATGACAGGAAAAGGTTTCAATTCTTGAAAAACCACTGTGGCAATTGTAGTAAATGTGGGTGGGAAATGAAACAAGAGGTAAGAAGATATGGGCTTGTTGGTGCAACCCAGAGGAGCTGGGCCAAGGGCCTAAAGTAAGGCAGAGACTGTGGGTAAGGAGCAAAAGAAACTGACTCATGAGATATTTGGTTTAGAATCAAGGGGACTTGAGGACTTACTCTGTGGAGGTGTGAGGGACGGGGAGAACCACAGAAAATCCTAAGTTTCAGGTTTGGGTGAGTAAATGATGCCTTTCATACTGACAAAGACTCTTTCTCCTTTGACCAATTTTAATCAGGCTCCTCTGAGCCCTCTGCTCAACCGGGCCCAAACTTCAGCTTCCCTCTTTCTTCTTATAGCATCCAGTCTGAGCAAGAATCCTGCTAAGTCAGTTTAGTGAAAATTTCCCACCCTTAGTATCCAATCACTCCCCATTCTTATCACCTAGAGACTCAACAAGAATTCTGTTGAGTCTGTCTGGCAAGAATCCCCCTTACCCTTGATATTTCTTCCTAATAATTTTCCATCCATTGACTCCCACTCTGTTCCTTGGCTATAAATCCCCACTTTTCCTTGGAGTTGAAGTCAGACCCAATCTCTCTTCCCCTGTTGAAGTGGTTCCTACACTCATCACAATAATCCCCTTTCTTAGTAGAGCCTTCCTTACCATCTTTAATAAGTGCCAATGAATAATTTTTCTTTAACAAAATTAATGAGAAATGTAAAAGGAAGATCAGATCTGAAGGGTAGATCATGAATTCAGGACTTTTAGAATGACAAGATGGAAAAAGACTCACCACTATTGACAGTTAAACCAGGATTATTATGATCCACAGATATGATGACTACCAAGGAAACGATGAATAAGACAAAAGTCCATTTTCACAATAGCATTAGGTTTGGGCCAACATTGTTCTATGCAATCAGTAATTTGAATATAAATAAAGCATATTACATTAGGGCTTTTCCTAGCTAATTAGCTCCCCACACATAAACATATACACTTTTTGGAGGTAAAATCTCCATGCAGCAATATTGGGTAGTGATGGTCTTTGTGACCTTGGGTAAGTTTCTTAACCTCCCTGAACCCCAATATCTTTACTGGAGATTATAAGCGAATTTATTGAATGGTTTCTGTGAGGATTCAATGATTTTAAATATGTAAAAGGCTTAGAAAAATCTCTAACTTATGGTGAACATTCAATAATTATTATTTATTGTCATGCAGAGTTATAATTTTAATATATTTTCATTACTGTATCTGTATAAAATTTTATTCTACCTGAACTTTGAGAAAGTGCATTTTCACAAACTAATTTCTACCACTATTGAGTTAGAATAGAATGGAGATGGAGAAGAAGGAATGCCAAGGGATAGATACGGGGATGGGGAACGGGGAAGAATTACATGACTAAAATGTTTTAAGATGTTAGATACTGATATCTGTTCACACAAATGACTCATTGATTGATTGCTAAATGAGAAAAACAAAATTTGATTACAGCATCTGTATTTAGGTCATCTTAACATTATGTCATCAGAAACAAATTGCTCAACCTACAGAATAAGAATGAAGGTCGTGAATACCTATGGCTTGTTGTTGTATATGAAATTTCCTGTGGTTCTGGCCAAGATGTCGTAAGACAGACCAGATTTGCCCTGCTCTCTGAAAAAATCAAAAACTGACAAATCCCTGTAACAATAGTTTTCAATACGTTGAATGGGCATCAAAGCAAAGAATGACAGTGATCAATGACAGATGAAAGACAAATAAGATGAGCCCTATGATCAACTTACTGCCTTGTGAAAGTTTCTAGTTTGCAACCTAATGGGGGAACTCTGGCAGAATGAGAAAGCATCCTTGGGATCTGAGGAGGCTAAACTGAAAATTCAAGCAGCTAGAATTTGCAGAGCAGGTTAACAGAAAGAAGAAAGGAGACAGCAAAACAGAGAGAGAACCACAGCATTTACAGAGTCCCTATCCTCCTCCCTGAGCTCAGGTATTCTGCTGAATACTGATCAGTCTGGAGAAAGAAGAATATGAAAGAATTAGTAGGGGCAGTGTCCAGTGTTTACATAGATCTGAGAATGGTAGACGTTACCACCAGACGCATTGAAGGAAATAATTTATGGAACGCTAAATATGGTACTCAAGAAGATCTTGCCTGCATAGTGGGAAATACATAGCCTGAGATTGAGCACTGATCTGAATTTACCTAACTCATCTTAAAAGCAACACCTGAAATGATCAAACTGCATTCCAGAAGAAAGCACACTCATATTTATAAAAACATAAAAATACTCAACATCCAATCAGGTAAAATTTACAATGAAGGACGTTCCCAATTAAAAATTGTCAGACACGTGAAGAAGCGGGTAAATATGACCCATAATGAGGAGAAAAATCAGTAAATCAATAAAGCTGCCAGATTCCAGAATTAACAGAAAAGGATATTAAAATAGTAATTATAATCATGTTGTATAGTTCAAAAAGTAGAGAAGAGATATCAAACACGTAAGACTCAAATCAAAATAATACAGATAAATATTCTGGCTGATATGAAAGACACAGGATGAGATTATTGGCAGCTTAGACACTGCAGAAATAAAAATTAGCATAGTTGAAGACAAAACAAAAGACACTCTCCAAAAATCAAACACAGAGTGAAAAATTAACTTTTAAAAATTCAGAGTGCATCACTGCAGGGAAGAGAGTGTTTAGGGCAAAATTTATAGCTGTAAACACAATTGAAAAGAAAAAAGATCTAAAATCAGCAACCTGAGTTTTACATCTTGAGGAAGTAGAAAAAGAAGAGCAAACTAAAACCAACGCTAGTAGAAGAAAGGAAATAATAAAGATTACAGTGAACATAAATGAAGTAGAGAATTGAAAAATAATAAAAAGAAGCAATAAAACAAAAAGCTTGCTCTTAGAAAAAAAATGTTTTAATTGGCAAACCTCTAGCTAGACTGACAAAGAAAATAAAAGAGAAAAAATAAACAACTAAGATCAGATGGAAAGTGCAGCAATCTCTACTGACCTGACAGAAATACAAAAGATTATGACAGAATACTATAAACAATGGTTTGCCAATAAGTTGCATAAATTAGATTAAATGCTCAAATTCTCCAAAACACATAAATTTCTTAAAATGATCCACAATGAAAGAAAAAATATTCTCAAGATTCTCTAAAATCAGGAACAAGACAAGTATGACCCCTTTCATCACTGCTATTGAACATTGTACTGAAAGTTCTAGCCAGAGCAATTAAACAAGGAAGAGAAGCAAAGGCATCCAAATTAGAAAGGAAGAAGTTAAAACTATTGCCATTTACAGATGATATGATTGATCCCATAAATAGAAAATTACAAAGAATTGAAAAGAATGTTACTAGAGCTAATAAATGAATTCAGCAAAGATGCAGGTTATAAGACCAATGTACAAAAATTGGTTGTTTCTGTACACATGCGATGAACAATCTGAAGATGAAATTTAAAAGGTATAATTTCATTCACAGTAGTATTAAAAGACACTCTTAATAAACCAATAAATTTAAGAATAAATTTAAGAACATGAAAAACTTGTACACTGAAAACTACAAAATATTGTGGCTAAAAATTAAAGAAAACCTAAGTAAGCAAAATACATAACATATTCATAGATAGGAAGACTAATATTATCAAGATATCACTATTGCCCAAAGCAATCTACAGATTCAGCACAATCCCTATGGAAATTCCAACAGCCTTTCTGTCAAAATTAAAAACTCTATCTTCACATTTATATGAATTGCCAGGAACTCCAAATAGATAAATTGGTCTTGAAAATGAAGAACAAAATTGGAGAACTCAGACCTTCTAATTTTAATACTTACTACACAGCTAAAGTAATCAAAACAATGCAGTACTGCTATGAGGAAAGATATATAGCTCAATAAAATAAAATTAGAAGTCTATAAATAATCCCACACATCTATAAGCAATTGATTTGTAACAAAGGTGCCAAGTTCATTCAATGAGGGAGAGAACAGTTTTTTCAAAAAACTATGCTGGTATAATTGCATTTTCACACCCAAAAGAATGAAATTGGACTTACCTCACATAAGGTATAAAAATGACTCAAAAGGGATTAATGACCTAAAGACAAGATCTAAAACCATACAACTCTAGATAAAAACATAGGGGTCAATCTTCATAACCTTGGATTTGCAATAGATTCTTAAATATGACAACAAAAGCATGAACAGCAAAAGAAAAAAGATAAATTGGACTTTATAAAAATTAAAAACTTTTGTGCACCAAAAGACATTATTAGGATAGTAAAAGGCAACTACAGAATGGGAAAAAATTTACAAATCATGTATCTAATAAGAGTTTGATATTCAAAATAAATAATGGACAACTAAAACTAAACAAAAAGACTAAAAAACTAAAACTAAACAAAAAGAAAACTCAACTTAAAAATGGACAAAAGACATAAATAGACATTTCTCAAAAGATATACAAATGGCCAATAAGTTCATAAAAAGATGTTTAATATCACTAGTCATTGGGGAAATGTAAATCAAAACCAGAATGAGATACCGTTTCACACTTACAAGAATGACTAAAAAACATACAAACAAAAAACCTAACATAGAAAATCACAAGTGTTGACAAGGATGTGGAGAAACTGGAACTCTTACACATTGCTGGTGAGAATGTAAAATGGTGCAGCCTCTGTGAAACTCAGTTCAGCAGTCCCTCAAAAGCTAAACAAAGAATTTTTTTTTTTTTAATTCTTTAAAAATGTTTTTAAAATTCTATTTTTTTCCCTAATAAAGTTCTTAGTCCCAGTTTGGTAGCTGAGCAGAAGTCTAAGAAAACAAGCCCTTCCTCAGTATCCGTGAGAAAGAAGAGTTGAGAGAACACAGATCCACCAGGCCCTGGGTGACTGCATTGCTGGGGTCATGCAGGGCCTAGCCTTTCACCAAGTGTAAGTGCTGATTTTCCTTGTCATTGTCCTGGCCTTGCACCCATGCTGTCTTCCACTTTCTAGAAGTTGCCCGGTTCCAAGATGGCTCCTTCTTTTAGTTCACTAACATTTTCATTTAGTGAAGACCGTTTACCCTTCTCTTGCTTTACCTGTCATGGTGTCAGGGTGCCAGAGGAGTTGTCCTCCTGCAGAATGGTGAGGGGGGGAATCTCCCTAGTACCTTGCCATTTGGCTTCCATCTATTGCACATAGAACCTGAAGATCTGGGAGTCTCAAGGTCTCTCAAGGGCTTGTCAGAGCTCTGGCTGGCTACAAGGGTTTCTGTGGGCTGTCTTGCTTCCTCCTTGAGAAACACCTGTTGAGAAACACCTGTTTGGCACAAAACTCAATCTGGTTCCAAGACTGAGTTACTATATATATATATATATAGTAACTATATATATATATATATATATATATAGTAACTATATATATTTATCTCCAGAACTTAAAAGAAAAGAAAAGCATATCAGTAAACTGGGGAAACATTTCCATAAGCATAGTATATACGTAATTGGACTCAAAAAGGAGGGTAAAAGTCAGAAAAATTATTTGAAGAAATAATGGCTTAATTTTTCCAAATGTGATGAAAGGTATAAAACCACAGATCCAAAAAGCTCAATGAACCCCAAACACAAGAAATATGAAGAAAACTACACCAATTTACATCATAATCAAATTCCTCAAAACCAGATATAAAGGTAAAATCTTAAAAGTAGCAGGAGAAAGCAAGAGATATTATATACAGAAGATCAAAGTTAAAGATGCCAAAAGATTGCTCATCAGAAACAATTTAAGTGAGAAGATAGTGGAACATGTTTAATGTACTGAAATGAAAGAACTGTCAACCTAGATTGCTTTCATTTTTGGTTTTTGTCATTATTTATAAAATAAATTTTAAAGTTTGAGGTTTACAACATGATGTTATAGAATACATATAGCTACTAAATTGTTGCTATACTGAAGAAGAGTAACATGTATTTATTTCATCTCACATAGTTACTTTTTGATAGTGACAAGAACAGCTAAAATTACTTATTTAACAAAAATCTCAAATACAATACAGTTTTACTAGCTATAATCCTTATGTTGTATCTGAAATAATAACTTCTTAGAGAATACCAATACGTATGTTGAATCTCCTTTTCTGTGTTCAAAAATTATCATTTTTTTGTTAATTATTTTTATTTTTAAAAATGTTCATATAATTATTTTTGCTTTTATTAATCCCAATTTCTGAGTCCTTTGCTATGTTTTCAGCAATTTCAATTCTGTATTATGAAGTTTTCAGCATGGCCTTAGTTTCTAAATCTCTGTTTTGTTTATTCTTCGAAATGTGCCAGCTTATATTTTATTGCCTTTTGTTTTCTTACTATGTCTGACAAGTTTTACCTCTGCTTTTTGCTTTGGTTTTGAGGCAGTTGTTTTAATAAGAAACTTTTTTTTTAACATGGGGCTTTGTCAACACTTTTCTCCATAGTTTTCTACCCTACTCCACCCAGAGAAGCTGATCCATGTGAATTACATCAATAGGCTCTCTTGCATTCTGGCTTCTGGTGAATTCAGTCCCAAGAACAAAAGATTGGAGGAATGGGAAAGAATAAGATTGTGGCATGTATTCCACCGGTTGATGCTCTGTGGTGTTGTCTTGGGATGGTTGTGTTTCTGAACCTGAGATCAGAGCATCTTTCAAAGCAGTTCTCTCCACATTATTCCCTCTTTCCACCTTTGATAAACACTCACTCCCTTTGCCATTCAGGCCTAGGAATATTGATAGCACTGCTGTTAGTAGCCCTGCAATACTTCACTATTGTTTGTGGTTTCTCTACATTGTCCCCACACTTTTGAAACTAGCCTCTTATCCTTGAATTATTTTGATTTGTGAGGATCATTTGTTTCCTGATGGGTCCTTGACTAAATAAAAGCTGGGAGTTTTTGATCCAGCTGGCATCCCATTTCCAAGCCCGAAGATTATAGATTTAGTATTAATAAAGTAGGTAAAGAGTTTATCCTCCTTGTAGTTCCTTGTAAATGGAGCATCTGATAGTGACGTTTTATGCACAGAATTTTATGAAAGATTTATTTGCTATAAAGTGAAAAATACCTGGTGGAGGGGAAAAATATCAGAGAATAGTAAATCAGTGCAGCAAAAGACCTGTATTTGATCCAGATAATGTCTAAGATCTATTCTGCTCTCCAATTTGATAACATTCACTCTGAAGTATTACGGTTTATCATCATCTAGATTGAGAGATATTTACACAAGTCCCCATCTGCCCAGATTGTGAGATCATTGACTATTCTCTGTTATGTGAGCAGCTTCCATCCTAGGCAGAGTCTCATAAACAGATAAATGATACCTGAGGTCAGAATATTAGATTTCACAGATTCAAGCTCTCATTCTTTGCTTAAAGAATGGTTTGATTTATAGACTGATTTTTTTGCTCTCAAATATCTGGTGAAATGGGCAGTGGCATATTTGAGAGAGAATTCTACATAGACACATTATTATATAACAAGGGCAATGATAGATGTCTCTACAGATATGTTTGCCAAGTATCTGTTGGTACTATTCCTACTGTATCTTGATGCTCATTTTGTTTTTAATTTTATTGTTTGCTAAAGGTTTGGAATGAAAATAATTAAAAGGAATTAATGCAAAATAGGATGGAGCCCCAGATAGTATATGAGAGTGGTGATGGAGGCCCTGGGAAAAGAAGGAAGGGTTAACTGAGCTAAGGAAGCCTGCATATGCACAAGACCTAACAATAAGTAATTATCCAGGGTTTAAAATATTTCCCGTTTTTAACCCACTCTGAACTGTAATGATAAGTTAACAGTATGAAGTGCCAACTATTCTTTGGTCTTGAGAAACTTGAGGAGCTTGTTCTGTGTGTACCCACGTCCTTTATCTCAAGATACCCTTTCAGTAGTGGCTGCCCTGAATCTGGGCTTGAAATCTAGCTGATAAAGTGCCAGCACTTAATAAGCTGTAGCCTGAAAAGGGAGAGTAGGGGGAATAAAAGAAAGAGTAGTAAGAGAGCCTTCAACAAAAACAAACTCTTAAGAAAAATCTCTAAGAAGGTGCGGTGAGGCCTAGATACAGGAAACTGAATCCATACAATGCATTCCAGCTAAGATGAATAAGTAAAGCTACAAAGGAAATTTTTACATCACACCAAGCCAGTATTTTTCCTCCTTGAGTGTTGTGATCACTGTTGTTATCATCATTGTCATCATCATGTATTTAGTGTGGAACCTGGTGATATGCAAGTACTCTAGCATTCTGAGGTCACTCACATTTCACAACCAAATAAAATGATTCAAACCATTGCAGAAAACTGTACGGCCTGTGGTGATCCAGTGACTTCTCAAATATTTCCAAAAATTCTCCAAAATTTAGAATTTCCTGGAAACTTTATGCTGTAATCTCTCAGAGTCAGCAGAATTCTCATTTTGTGTCCTATGGCTCCTGTTGTCTCTCTATTCTACTTTATTGTATTCATTCACCCAAAGCACCAATAACCTAAGTGTTAGGCTACTGTGAAGTAATTCCAAACATATAATTTTCTATGTGAGTGGCATGTTTTGCTGTAGTAAGTACATGCAGTGTAATCTCTCTCCCCAGAAGAATGGCATAACACACCTTATCAGACCACATATGTGAGTTTATAAACCCAAGACTTTGACAGACCTTAAGAGCTTAGAGTGTGGCAGGCAGGGTACTTTCTGCCAGCCTTTGAGCTATTCTCTACTGCTTTGCCCACCAACACCAACACTATTTGAAAGCATTGAAGGAGCTTACATGCCTTTGTGTTTATCAAACGTCTCTTTCAAGAACCTCTTGTGGAAAGGTTAAGTGTTAAAAGAAAAGCTTCAGTCGAATTTAATTTAAAGGAGTTTAATTGAGCAATGAATGATTCATGAACTGGGCAGCCTTCAGAATCACAGCAGAATCAGAGAGACTCCAGGGATGCCTCACAGTCAGAACAAATTTATAGACCAAAAAAGGGGAAGTGACGTACAGAAATCAGAAGTGAGGTACAGAAGCAGCTGGATTGGTTACAGGTTGGCATTTGCCTTATTTGAACACAGTTTGAACACACTTAGCAGCCTATGAGTGGTTGAAGTATGGCCACTGGGGATTGGCCAAGACTCAGCTATCGTTGCAGGCACATACCCCTAAGTTAGATTTTCAATTTTGTCTGCCAATTAAGCTAGGTTTCAGTTCATTCACAAGGACTCAAATATAGAATTACAGAGTCCTTCTCAGGCCATATTTAGTTTGCTTTACCATAAGCCTCTACTTCCATTAGATTTTACATTCACAGATGTCTGCTTCCATCCTAATTGAGCAGCTAGCCTTTAATAATTGAACTCTAAACAAAATTGGAACTCACTCACTATGTGCTTAATGTACCTTGTCTATCAAGTGTGTTCTCCGAGATTTATTCTCCTTATTCTCCCTGAGTGTGGTGGAAAAAACAGAATATTCTTATGTGGCAATAAACTGTATGATTGTGATGAATAAAATCATACTTTGATCATCTCCTTATTTTAACCATACAAAACACCAAGGCTGTTGTGTAAGAATGCTGTAGAGAAGTTTTAATATCAATAAAGAGGCAAACGCAACACAACATGGTACAGAAAATAGCTCAAGATAAAATACATAAGCTGTTTCCACATGCAAGGAGCTTGGGTGTTGCCTCTCCAACCTGACAACAACTAAAAATCTGAACAAAATGAAAAAATTAACAACTCTTCTTAGATCTCTAAGATAAGTGAAGTCATAGCACAAACTGATGCTCCCCAAATTGGAGAGACAGGCAAAGAGGTACGAGGCATTACAACTTTTCTCAAGCAGAAATTCACAGAAATCTCCACAGGAGATTTCCACAGTAAATATGAGAGAAAAAATCCTTTGGGGTCCCACCAGTAAACTGATTCAGAGAAAAACCTCACATTTTTAGCAGGGGGAGGGTAAAATGGACATTTTTCAATACACCACAGCATTCTGTTCTTAACAAAAACTGTTCTCAGGAAAAACTGAAGAGCTTAACCTGTTGGGATGGTATCAAGCCTAACTAACCTGGCGGAATGGAAATACCCAACTCTAGCTCACTCTAGTTAGAGTAAGCTCATAAGTTATCTTCATCCTGTCTCACCCAAGGAGAGGAAAAAATAAAACCTGAGAATCATGTGTAAAGTTCACAGTCCAGAGGCACAGGCTCTCTCCGAGACTGACACCTAATCATAAGACTAAGAATGCATTTCTTCCCCCAACACCTTAACCATTACATTACTAAAGGCCTATTTATGGTAGTTTCTTTTACCCAGCACATCATGTCTATCTAGATAGAAAGAAAAATTACAGGACATACTAAATGGCAAAATACACAGTTTGAAGAGGCAGAACATACATCCCAACCAGACCCAGATATAGTAAGGATGTGGAAATGATCAGATTCAGCATTTAAACAACTATGATTCATATGCTAAGAGCTCTAATGGAGAAAGTAGACAGCATGCAAAAACAGATGGGCAATGTAAGCAGACAGATGGAAGTCCTAAGAAAGTCTCCAAAAGGAATGCAAACCAAAAACACTAAAATAAATGAAGAATGCCTTTGATGGGCTTATTGGTAGACAGGACATAGCTGAGGAAACAATCTCTGAGCTTGACAATGTCTCCACAGAAATCTCCAAAACTGAAAGGCCAATAGAAAAAAATATTCACAAAATTGTAACAGAATATCCCAGCATTGTAGAACAACTACAAAAGTAGTAACATACGAGGAGGGAGAATACCAGAAGAGAAAAAAGAAGAAATATTTGAAACAAGAATAACTGAGAATTTTCCCAAATTGATGTCTGACATCCTCACCAACCTAAAATTCTGTGATCTGCAAAGTTACCCCTCAAAAATGAAGAAGAAATAAAGATTTTTCTCAGGCAAACAAAAACTCAGAAAATGTGTTGCTAGTGTACCTGCCTTGCAAAAAGTGTTAAGAGGAGTTCTTTAGAGAGAAGGAAAGTGACATAGCTCAGAAACTTGGATCTACATAAAGAAAGAAAAGACATCTGGCTAGGACAGTAGCTCACACCTGTAACCCCAGCACTTTGGATGGCTGAGACAGGTGGATCACTTGAAGCCAGGAGTTAGAGACCAGCCTGGCCAACCTGGTGAAACCTGTCTCTAATAAGTAGAAAAAAAACATGAGTGGGGCATGGTGGTGTTCCCTTTTCTCTGCATCCTCACCAGCATCTGTTATTTTTTGACATTTTAATAATAGCCATTCTCGGGAGGCTGAGGCAGGAGAATTGCTTGAACCCAGGATGCAAAGGCTGCAATGAGCCAAGATCACGCCACTGCACTCCAGCCTGGGCAACAAAGCAAGATTCTGTCTCAAAAATAAATAAATAAATAAATAAATAAACATAAATAAATAAATAGAAAGAATAAGAGGATGAAATAACTTTTATTGTTACTATTCTTTTTTAAAAAATCCCCTTTATTTTATCCATTTATTTTTCTTTCCAACTTTTATTTTAGGTTCGAGGGCACATGTGCAGATTTGTTACGTGGGTTAATTGCATGTTGCAGTGGTTTGCGATACAGATAATTTTGTCACACAGGTAATCAGCATAGTATTCAGTAGGTAGTATTTCAAACCTCACCCTCCACCCTCAAGTAGGCCCTGGGGTCTATTGTTTGTTTCTTTGTGGTATCCATGTGTACTCACTGTTTAGTTCCCACTTATAAGTGAGAATGTGTGGTATTTGGTTTTGTGTTCCTGCATTACTTCGCTTAGGAGAATGGCCTCCAGCTCCATCATGTTGCTGCAAAGAACACGATTTTCTTCTTTTTTAATGGCTGAGTAGTATTCTATGGTGTCTATATACCACATTTTCTTTATCCAGTCCACTCTTGATGGACATTTATGTGATTCCATGTCTTCGTTATTGTGAATAATGCTGTGATGAACATATGCATGCATGTATCTTTATGGTAAAGCAATTCATATTTCTTTAGGTATAAACCCAGTAAAGGTATTGCTGGGTTGAATGGTAGTTCCATTTTATGTTCTTTGAGAAGTCTCCAAATTGCTTTCCACAGTGGCTGAACTAATTTGTATTCCCACCAGGAATGTATAAGCATTCCTTTTTCTCTGCATCTTTATCAGCATCTGTTATTTTTGACATTTTAATAATAGCCATTCCGACTTGTGATACAGTATCTCATTGTGGTTTTGATTTGCATTTCTCTAATAATTAGTGATAGTGAGCATTTTTATATGCTTGTTGGCCATGTGTATGTCTTCTTTTTCACAAGTGTCTGTTCATGTCCTTTGTCCATTTTTTAATGGGGTCGTTTGTTTTTTGCTTGTTGATTTGCTTAAGATTTATTAAGATTCTGGTATTAGTCCTTTGTTGGATGTGATGTGTAGTTTGCAATATTTTCTCCCATTCTGTAGGTTATCTATTTACTCTGTTGATAGTTTCTTTTGCTGTGCAGAAGCTCTTTAATTAGGTCTCACTGTCAGTTTTTGTTTTTGTTGCAGTTGTTTTGGAGTCTATGTGATGAAATCTTTGCCAGGGCCTATGTCCAGAACGGTATTTCCTAGGTTTTCTTCTATGGTTTCTATAGCTTTAGTCTTTACATTTAAGTCTAATACATTTTGAGTTGATTTTTTTAATATGGTAAAGGGAAAAGGTCCAGTTTCAATCTTCTCCATGTAGCCAGCCAATAATCCCAGTATCATTTATTGAAAGGGGAATCATTTTCACATTGCTTGTTATTGTCAGCTTTGTTGAAGATCAGATGGCTACGTGTGTGGCTTAATTTCTGGGTTCTCTAGCCTCTTCTATTGGTATATGTGTCTGTGTTTGTACCAATACCATGCTGTCTTAGTTACTGTAGCCTTTTAGTATAGTTTGGGGTCAGATAATATGATGCCTCCAACTTTATTATTTTTGCTTAGGATTGCTGTGCTTATTCTGGCTCTTTTTTGGTTTCAATTGAATTTTAGAATAGTATTTTTAAAATTTGGTGAAGAATGTTGTTGGTAGTTTAATAGGAATAGCATTGAACCTACAAATTGCTTTGGGTATTACGGGCATTTTAACAATAAGATTCTTCCTATCCATGAGCATGGAATATTTTTCCACTTGTTCATATTTTCTCTGATATCTTTCAGCAGTGTTGTGTCATTCTTATTGTAGAAATCTTTGACTTCCCTAGTTAGCTGTATTCCTAGGTATGTTATTCTTTTTGTGGCTATTGTGAATGTGATTGTGTTCTTAATTTGACTCTCAGCTTAGGACATTATTAATGTATGGAAATGTGACTGATTTTTGTACATTGATTTTGTATCCTAAAATTTTGCTGAAGTTGTTTATAGAACTAGGAGCCTTTGGGCAGAGACTATGGGATTTTCTAGGTATAGATCATATCATCTGTGAACAGAGATAGTTTGACTTTCTCTCTTCCTATTTGTCTGCTTTTTATGTCTTTCTCTTGCTTGACTGCTCTGGATAGAAGTTCTAGTACTGTGTTGAATAGGAGTAGTGAGAGTGGGCATCCTTGTCTTGTGCCATTTCTCAAGAGAAATGATTCCAGCTTTTACCCATTCAGTATGATGTCGGCTGTAGGTTTGTCACAGATAGCTCTTACTATTTTGAGCTATGTTCTTTTGATGCCTAGTTTATTAAGGGTTTTGACATGAAAGGATGTTGAATTTTACCAAAAGCCTTTTCTGCACCTATTGAGATTATCTTGTGGTTTTTGTTTTTGGTTCTGCTTATGTGATTAATCACATTTATTGATTTGCATATGTTGAAGCATTCTTGCCTCCTAGGAATAAAGCCTACTTGATCATGGTGGATTAGCGTTTTGATGTGCTGCTGGATTTTGTTTGTTAGTATTTTATTGAGGATTTATGTGTCTATGTTTATCAGAGATATTGCCCTGAATTTTTCTTCTTCTGTTGTGTCTCTGCCAGGTTTTGATATCAGAATGATGCTGACCTCATAGAATGAGTAAGGGATGAGTCCCTTCTCCTCAATTTTTTGGAATAGTTTCAGTAGGAGTGGTACTGGCTTTTCTTTATATATCTGGTAGAATTTGACTGTGAAACTGTCTGGTCCAGGACTTTTTCTCCTTGGTAGGTTTTTTATTACTGATTTAATTTCTGAACTCATTATTGGTCTGCTCAGAGTTTCAATTTCTTCCTGGTTCAATCTTGGGAGGTTCTTTCAAGGAATCTATCCATTTGTTCTCTGTTTTCAAGTTTGTATGCATACAGGTATTTATAATAGTCCCTGACAAATTTTTGTATTTTCGTGGACTCAGTGGTTATGTCCCCATTGTCATTTGTTGTTGTGTTTATTTGGATATTCTCTCTTCTTTTCTTTAGTAGTCTGACTAGTGGTCTACAAGTCTTTTAAAAAAAATTTTTTTTTTGATTTTGTTGATCTTTTGTATGGTTTTTCTTACCTCTATTTCATTCAGTTTAGCTTTGATTTTAGTTATTTCTTTTCTTCTACTAGCTTTGGGGTTGGGTTGCTCTTATTTTTCTAGTTCCTCTAGGGGTGACATTAGGTTGTTCATTAAAGTTTTTCTAAATTTGATGTGACCATTTAGTGCTTTGACTTTCCTCTTAACAATAATTTTGCTGTTACCCAGAGATTCTGGTGTGTTGTATCTTTGTTTTCATTCACTTCAAAGAATTTATTGATTTCTGCTATAATTTCATTGTTCACCCCAAAGTTACTCAAGAGCCAATTGTTTAATTTTCATGTAATTGTATGGTTTTGAGAGATCTTCTTGGTGTGGATTTTAGTTTTTATTGTGTTGTGTTCTGAGTATGTGGTTGGTATGAGTTGTTTTTTAATTTGTTGATAATTGCTTTATGGCCAAGTGTGTGATCAGTTTTGGAGTATATGCCATATGCATAGAAGAATGTATATTCTATTGTTGGGTAAAGTGTTCTGTAAGAGGTTGTTAGGTCCATTTAGCCAAGTGTCAAGTTTGGGTCTCAAATATGTTTTTTAATATTCTGCCTTGATCATCTGTTGAATACTGTGGTGGAGTATTTAAGTTTCCCACTATTATTGTATGGTTATCTAAGTCTCTTTGTAAGTCCTGTAGGATCTTGTTTCAAGAATCTGGGTGCTACAATGTTGGGTGCATATGTATTTTGGATAGTTAAGTCTTCTTGTTCAATGAAACCCTTTATCGTTATGTAATGTCCTCCTTTGGCCTTTTTGATCATTGCTGGTTTAAAATCTGTTTTCTTGGAGATAAAAATAGGAACTCCTGCTCTTTTTGGTTTTCCATTTGTTTGATACATCTTTCTCCATCTATTTACTTTGAGCTTATGTGTGTCCTTGCAAGTGAGATGGGTTTCTTGAAGTCAGCATATAGTTGAGTCCTGCTTCTTTATCCGACTTACCAGTCTGCCTTTGAAGTGAGGTATTTAGCCTGTTTACATTCAAGGTTAATATTGATGTGTGCTGATTTGATCATGTCATCATGTTCTTGTTTGTTAGGTAGACTTGATTGTGTAGTTGCTTTATAGTGTAAATAGTCTATGTATTTAAGTATGTTTTTGTGGTGGCCATTAGTGATCTTTCACTTCCATATTTAGCACTTCTTTAAGCAACTCTTGTAAGGCGGGTCTAGTGGTAACAAATTCCATTAGCATTTGCTTATCTGAAAAAGATTTTATTTCTCATTCACTTATGAAGCTTAGTTTGGCTGGATATGAAATTCTTGGTTGGAATTTCTTTTCTTTAAGAATGCTGAATATAGGCCCCCAATCTCTTCTGACTTGTAGGGTTTCTGCAGAAAGGTCTATTGTTAATGTCATGGGGTTCCCTTTATAGTTAACCTGCCCCTTCTTTCTAGCTGCCTTAATATTATTTATTTTGCATTGACCTTGAAGAATCTGATGACTGTGTGTCTTGGGGATGTTTGTCTTGTAAAGTATCTCACAGGGGTTCTCTGAATTTCCTGAATTTGACTGTTGACTTCTCTAGTGAGGTTGGAGACATTTTTGTGGATAATATCCTCAAATTTGTTTTCCAAGTTGCTTGGTCTCTCTCTCTCTCTCTCTTTCAAGGGTGCCAGTGTGTTGTAGGCTTGGTCTCTGTACACAATCCCATATTCCTCAAAGGTTTTGTTCATTTTAGAAATTCTTTGTTTTTTTATTTTTGTCTGACTAAAATAATTTGAAGAACTGTTCTTTGAACTCTGAGATTCATTTCTCAGCTTGGTCTATTCCACTGTTAATACTTCTGATTGTGTCACGAAATTCTTTTAGTGAGTTTTTCAGCTCTATCAGATCAGTTTTGTTCTTTCTTAAAATGCCTATTTTGCCTTTCACCTCTTGAATCACTTTACTGGATTTCTTACATTCCTTGGATTGAGTTTTAATTTTCTCCTGAATCTCAAAGATCTTCATTGCTATTCAGATTCTTAATTCTATGTCTGTCATTTTAGCCATTTCATTCTGGTTTAGAACCATCATTGGTGAAGTGGCATCATTGTCTGGGGTAAATACCCAAGGTTCATCATCTCATGCCAAGGCAATCAAGTATGCACATGCAAGAAGTAGGTTTAGGAGCGGAGGTTTAATAGGCAAGAGAAAGAAAAAGGAGAACAGCTCTCTCTCCTGTTTTAGAGAAGAGTGCCCAAATGGGACTTCTGGCAGACAGTGGAGTGCTCAAGATTTTATAAACAAGCTTGAGGAGGCAGTGTCTGATTTATATAGGATGCAAAGATTGATTAGACTAGGTTGACATTTACATAGCATGTGAGGAAGCTGGCTGCCCCACCCTAATCTTATTATGCAAATAGGATATTTGCCCCATCAGCACCATGTTGTCTTCGATTTACTGTACATATGGTTTGGTAAAGAAAAGGAAAGATGGAGCTGACATTTTGAACATGCCTAGTCCCCAGGTAGCCCCTTTCCTACTGGCATAGCTGCCATCACTTCCCCATACAAGCTTCTAGCTTGCCTTTCTATGTCTGCAGCTTGATTTTACAGGCTGTTCTTTGTTAGAAAAGAAAATGATTTGGGGGCTGCTTTTCATTAAAAGGAAAAACTTACTAAAGACTTTCTTACCTCAATATCTGTCTAAGTAATTTCTTTTTAACTCCTATATCATTGAGGAGCTAGTGTGGTCATTTGGGAGTAAGAAAACACTCTTGTTTTAGAGTTGCCAGAGTTTTTACATGGGTTTTTTTTCTCATCAGTGTGGGCTGATGTGCCTTTAACTGTGGTGTAATTTGAGTATAGTCAGTTGAATTTGTTTCTGGATGTTTTCAGAGGGCTGATGCTTTGTGCAGGGTCTTTATTTGTGGCTGAATTATTGTCCTTGATTTCATGGGGAGGTATGTTAGCAATGTATTTTTGGTGTTAAAGTTTGGACTTCCATCCAGTAGATGGCGCTTAACCATAACGGCTGGTAGATAGGCTCTTACCCAGCCACATGGTTCCTTTGTATTTCCTCAATTACAGTCATGCTGTCTCTGAGTGCTCTGAGAGTGTGGGTCCCTCTCCCACTCAAGTGCTGGCCATATATCTCAGCTTGGCACTCCCAGGCTGTGCACTATAGTCCTTTTGGGAGGTCAGGTTTTTTGTCCTCTCCTCAGCTTGAGGGTGGCAGGGGTGGGGACCTCGAGAGTGGCAATCACAAAGGTCCTTTCACTTGTCTTTGAGGGATTCACTCCAGAGAAGCACAGAGCTGCTACCGATCAGAATGATCAGCTGGGGGTGGGGCAACTGCATTGTGGGCCTCAAGCCACAGGGACCTTCCTGGCGAAGAGCTGGAGGATTGGAGGCTTGCTATAAAATCAGTCTGGCCTTTTCTCCATAGAGCAGCTGTGGCATGGAGGTGTGAACAAAGCACTCGGGCTCTTTGTTCCTTGCCCAGTCTGGTGGCAGCCAGGGTGGGTATCCACTACAGTGGCAGTTATAGAGGGGCTGTCAGTCGCCTCAGGAAACTCCACCCCAGAAAGACATGGATTTGCTGCCAACAAGAACATTCAGGTGGGAGTGGGATGGCTGTGCTGCAGGTCCAAGCCAGGGGTTGAAGAGCAGAGAGGTCGGGGCTCACCAGGAAGCAGACTGGACTCCTTTGGATATGGTGGTTTCAGTGTGCTGGAGGTACAAGCAAAACAATCAGTGTCTTCATTCATTCCATAGCACAGTTGGTTTAAAATAATAATAGCAACTATGCATTCAATTATGTACACTTATGTGTATATCTTATGTATATATGTCTATCTGTGCTGTCTATAGTTATACAAGTATATTGCAAACTCTAAGGCAACCACTAAAATAAGTGAAAAAGGCATAACTGATATATGTTAAGAGAGGACAGAATATGGAAACACATTAAAGTGTTCAATTAAAACCACAAAAGGTAGAGAAAGAGTGAAAGAAAAAATAAGAACAAAGAACAAGAACAACAAATAGAAAACACTAACAAATATGATAAATATTAATTCAACTATATCAATAATCACTTTCAATATCAATGGTATAAAATAACCAGTTGAAAGACAGAGATTGGCAGAGTAGATGAAAAAAATGACACAACTACATGTTGTCTACAAGAAATCTACTTTAAATATAATGACACATATAGATTAAAAGTAAATGGATGGGCTGGGTGTGGTGGCTCACACCTGTAATCCCATTACTTTTGGAGGCCAAGACAGGAGGACTGCTTGAGTTCAGGAGTTTGAAACCAGCTTGGGCAACATAGTGAGACCTTGTCTCCATTAAAAAAAAAAAAAAAAAAAAAAACTGTGTATGGTGGGATGTGCCTATAGTCCCAGATCCCAGCTACTTAAGGGGCTGAAGCAGGAGAATTGCTCGAACCCAGGAGGTCGAGGCTGCAGTAAGCCATGATCACTCCAGCCTGGGTGACAGAGCAAAAACTTGCAAGAAAGAAAGAAAGAGAGAGAGAGAGAGAGAGAAAGAAAGAAAGAAAGAAAGAAAGAAAGAAAGAAAGAGAAGAAGGAGGGGAGGGGAGGGGAAGGGAGGGGAAGGGAGGGAAGGGAGGGAAGGGAGGGGAAGGGAAGGGAAAGGAAGGGAAGGGAAGGGAAGGGAAGGGAAGGGAAAAGGAGAAATATTCCATACTAACAGTAATGAAAAGAAAGCAGGAATCGCTGTATTAATTTCAAGCACAGTGGACTTCAAACCAAAGAAAGTTAGCAAGGGTAAAGAAGGACATTACTTAATAATAAAGAAATCAGTTACCCAAAAATACAGAACAATCCTTAACATATATGTGCCTAACAGAGTAAAAATACATGAGGCAAAAACTAATTATGCTGGAAGGAGAAATATGTTAATCCACCATTATAGAGGAAGATTTCAGTGCCTCCTATCAGAAATGAACAGATCCAGCAGGCAGAAAATCAGCAAGAACATAGTTTTACTCAACAGCATCCTCAATCATCTGGACATCTGTAACTCTCTACAACACCAGCTGAATACACTTTCTTCTCAAGCTCATGTGAAATATTAACCAAAATAGACCACATTCTTTGGCCATAAAGCACACTTTAAGAGATCTAAGAGAATAGAAATGTCATATAATATCTGCTGTATATCACAATGAAATTAAACTAGAAATCAATAACAGAAAGATAATTGGAAAATCCTCAACTACATGGAAATCAAACAAAAATAACAAGAGTCAAAAGAGAAATTTCAAAAATTTTTAAAAATTTGAACTAAGTTAAAATGAAAACACAACTTATACATGTTTGAGGGGTGCAGGAGAAGCAGTGCTTAAATGGAAATTTATAGCATTGAATGTATATATTAAAAAAGAAGAGAGATCTAATATCAATCATCTAAGCTTCTACCTTAGGAAACTAGAAAAGGAAAAGCAAATTAAATTCAAGGTAATCAGAAGAAAAAATAAAAATCAGAACACAAATCAACACAATTGAAGATAGGAAATCAATAGGAAAAAGTCAATGAAACCCAGTGCTCATTCTCTGAAAAGACCTAGAAAATAGGTAAGCTTCTAGCTAGGCCAATCAAAAAAAAATTCTTCATATCAGAAGTGAAACAGGAGACACCACTAGAGATCCCATGGACAATAAAAGGATAATCAAGAAATATTATAATCAACTGCATGAACACAAATTTGATAAGGTAGATGAAAGGGATCAAATCCTTGAAAGACACTATCTGCCAATGCAAGAAGAAACAGACAATCTAAATAGACATATCTATTACAGAAGCTGAATCAATAATTAATAACCTTTCAAAACAGAGAGCACTAGGCCCAGATGGGTTCACTGTTAAATTTTACCATACATTTAAGGAAGAAATTATACCAATTCTCTACAATCTCTTCCAGAATATAGAAACAGAGGGAATACTTCCTAACTCATTGTATGAGATCAATATCACCATAATATTCAAACCAGACAAAGGCACTGCAAGTAAACAAAACTACAGTCCAGTATCTCTCATGATAATAGATGCAAAAGTCCTCAACAAAATATTAACAAATCAAGTCCAGCAATGAATAACAAGAATTATATATCACACCCATAGTGAGATTTATCCCTGATGGGCAACTGGTTCAACATTCAAAAATTAATTAATGTAATTCATCACATCAACAATCTAAAAAAGAAAAGTCACATGATCGTATCAATGGATACATAAAAATCATATTATAAAATTCAAGATGCTTTCACAATCAAGCTGTCAATAAACTAGGAATAGAGACACTAGATAAGGAATATTGAAGGGTGACATAATATGCCACCTCAAAATATGCCACTTTGACATAGTATTACTTTGGACTAAAGGCACTTAAAAAACATCAGTTGCTCAAGCCTGTAATCCCAGCACTTTGGGAGGCCGAGACGGGCGGATCACGAGGTCAGGAGATCGAGACCATCCTGGCGAACACGGTGAAACCCCGTCTCTACTAAAAATACAAAAACTAGCCGGGCGACGTGGCGGGCGCCTGTAGTCCCAGCTACTCGGGAGGCTGAGGCAGGAGAATGGCGTGAACCCGGGAGGCGGAGCTTGCAGTGAGCTGAGATCCGGCCACTGCACTCCAGCCTGGGCGACAGAGCGAGACTCCGCCTCAAAAAAAAAAAAAAAAAAAAAAAACATCAGTTGCAGGAAGGCATCCTAATATTTCCCTTTTCTTTCTGAAAATAGAAGAGAAAAACTCATAGGAAAGACACCCCCTCTATAGCAGGAGAAAAGAAACATTCTTCAATAGAGAGTCATACCCAGAGAATTCTGGGCAAACAGATCCTGTTAAAATAATTCTACCTTCCATTAGCCTCCCCACATAATTTAGCTACTTTTCCATGACTACCTCTCTTTGTTCAACCTAATATAAAAGCATACAAGTTTGCCACTTTTTTGGGTCATCATTTCCTTATGAGGACTCCACATCATGTAAAATTTAAATTCAATTTGTATGCTTTTCTCCGATTACTCTCTTATGTCAATTTAATTCTCAGGCTTACCTGGGACTTTACAAGGGTAGACGTAAAATTTTGCTTCCCCTACAATATTTATCAAAAAACCGACAGCTAACATTACACTTAATGATAACAAAAGAGAAACTTTCCCACTAAGATTGCGAACAAGGCAAGGATGGTATTCTTACCACTTCTTTTCAGCATCATACTGGAAGTCCTAGCTAACCAAATAAACCAAATTTTTTTTTAAAGCATACTGACGGGGAAGGAGAAATGAAAACCACCTTTGTTCACAAATGACATAGTCATCTATGTAGAAAGTCAGAAAGAATAAACCGGAAAATAAACTTCCTAAAACTGATAAGTACAGCAAGGCTGCAGGATACATGGGTATTACACAAAGTCAATCTGTTTTCTATATACCAGTAATGAAAAGTGGAATTTTAAGTTAAAAACACAACATTTACATTTGTGCCCCCCAAAATGATACACTTTTGTGTAAATCTAACAAAATATGTGCAAGATCTACATGAGGAAAGCTGATGAAAGAAATCAAAGAGGAGCCCAGTAATAGAAGAGATATTCCATGTTTATGGAAAGGCAGACTCATTATTGTCAGGACATCAGTTCTTCCTAACTTGATGTATAGGATCAACACAATCCCAATTAAAATTCCAGCAAGTTATTTTGTGAATATCAATAAAGTGATTGCAAAATTTTTGTGGAAAGGCAAAAGACCCAGAATAGCCAGCACAATGAAGGAGAAACACAAAATTGGAGGATGAAGAGTGCCTGACTTTAAGACATACTACAAAGCTATAGTAACTAAGTTGGTGTGGTACTGGCAAAAGTATAGGCAAACAGATCAATGGAAAAGGGAGGCCAGAAATAGACCCATATAAATAGAGTCAATTGATCTTTGACAAAGAAGAAAATGCAATGCAATGAGAAAATGATAGCCTTTTCAACAAATGTTGCTGGAGCATTTGGACATTCCACATGCAAAAAATATGAATCTAGATTCAGATTTTACACCCTTCACAAAAGCTAATTCAAAATAGATCACATATGTAAATGTAAAGCACAAACGTCTAAAACTACCAGAAGATAACACAGGAAAAGATCTAGATGACTCTGGGTTTGGTGATTACTTTTTAAAGACAACACCAAAGTCAGAATCCATAAAAGAAAGAAAGCTAGAATAGATAAATAGAAAGAAAAATAGATGATCGAAAGCTAGCTAGATAGAATGGATTAAACAAATTATATTACTATTACGGATTTGCTCGCTCTTTGTTCCCAGGTGGATTGGCAGGTCGAGAAATAATAGACACACATAAGATAGTGAAAGCTGGGTCCAGGGTGGTCACTGCCTTCTGGTCCCATGATGCCAACAATGCACTGGATATGCCAGCATTTATTAAGTTTAGTGAGGGCAGGGGTAGGTTAGTGAGGGATTTAGGGTCATTTGATTATGAGATGAGATGGTCACATGGGGATGAAGTAATTCTTTAACATAACATCTGTATGCAGAAGTACAGTATACAGAAATAAGAATTTACAGCATAGTGTGTGCATCATTAATTTCTAACAGAGCCTTAAAACAGAAACAGTCTTTCCATAATGTATGATTAGCAAGATATTAATCAGCCATAACAGTTGCAGCAAAAGCTGGTTACAAACAATCCATACAAACAGGACGTGAAGCTAGACAACTGGTTAGACCAGAAATTCTCGGAAGGGAGTATGCCTTAACCCTAAAGAGGCCTAGAAGAGCCACGGCAAGATGAGGGCATTTATAGCCCTATCTTATCCATATGAACAGGCGCCCTCATGCGTCCGTTTATAGGCTCTCCACGAGCGTCGCATTCCATTCCCAGAGCTATGAACATCTGCTTTACTGGGATAGGAATCTTGGTGATGTGAAACCTACCTGACTGCATGTCCATTCATAGGCTTTCTGCAGGAGGAAGCACATCACGCGCTGTTGGCTCATTCTGGCAGTGCAACCTGGCATTGTCTTTACACAATTCTGCACGCAATTTTGTATTTACAATAATCAGGAGCATTTCATCTTTTATTCCATAGCAATAGTTTCAGGGGGTCTCCCTATATCTATTGAGCAGAAAGTAGCATATAATATATGTGTTTACTACAGTCCTTTCTTCTTCTTAGACCTGAATCTCTTCTTGCACTGATTTTGGTGAAATGTTGGGGATTGAAGATGGGTTCTTTTTAGTTTTTATTTGAATTTTCCAGGTGTGGGAGTTTAAGGGGCAGTGATCATGTAGCAGAAGGACAGAGCATTCTCGATCTGCCACCCTGCAAATAAGCATCAACTCTGTCATTTGGTTACTGTGGGCCTGCCATGAGTTACTTGACTTCTTAGGGCTTCAGCTGTGAAACAAGAAAGGTTGTACTGCCTGCCTTAAAGGGCTATTCAAAAGTTAAGTAAATTGGCAGGGTGTGGTGGCTCATGCCTGTAATCCCAGGACTTTGGGAGCCCAAGGCAGGTGGATCGCCAGGTCAGGAGTTCAAGACCAGCCTTGCCAATATGGTGAACCTCTCTCTCTACTAAAAAAAAAAAAAAAAATTAGCTGGGCATGATGGCACACTCCTGTAGCCCCAGCTACCCGGGAGGCTGAGGCAGAAGGATCTCTTGAACCCCAGAGGCAGAGGTTGCAGTGAGCCAAGATCACACCACTGCATTCCAGCTTGGGCATCAGAGTGAGACTGCATCTCAGAAAAAAAAAAAAAAAAGCCATATAAATGTTATGGTTCTTAAGGCAAAACCACAACCACAAGATGACATTATTTGCCTCTTCCTCTCTGCTGTAAATAGGGGCAGAAACATAGTTACATTCCATAAGATTATGGTTGCATCAATAGCTATTTAGTAAATATCTAACTATTTAAAAACAAACAATAACTTTTCCAGACCTTGTTCTGACAGTATGAGAAACTCAGGCACCAACAGCTCAAAATGTTCTCTCTGGGAAGACCTGTGTCATTTTCTTCATGTATTTCCTACCTACCTGGCCACATTGGAGTTTGATTGTATCAGAGTGAAAAGGTATTCCACAGTGAAAGTCTAAATATCTTAGAGTTTTTCCTCTGCTACTACAGAATCTTCTTAGAATAACTAAGCTTTTTGTTTGTGATAAATTATATTGGACTTGGCATATTTACTACCCTTAATAAGATTTTATGGCAACTTAAAAACATAATTACAACTGATATAATGATCTAAGTTTTATGTGTTAAAATATGCATTTTTTAGAAGCTTGTGTGTATATATATATAAATGTAATGCTTATAAGCTTTTGGGTGAAATAGAGTAGTTTTCTATGACTTAATAAGCAATAAATATGATACTGATTCAGTTTTAAAATATTGGTCATCCTCAAGTCTAAGCATACATGATCTTTTAAAATAATTTCAAAAGAATGAAAACCTAAATTATTTACCAGTTCCATGGTTTATATGAACAAATCTCCTAAGGCAGTGTGATATTTGGAAATGGACAGGTAGTGCCACACCTTACTAGCGTGGGAATCATGAGACAGATACTTAACTCTGTAGCTGTTTCTTCAGCTATAAAAATGAGAATGATAATGCCTATTTTGTAAGATTTTTGTGGGAAGGAAGTTAGATCACATCTGCAAAGAACCTAACAGAATCTCTGACATGTTATAGGTTATTGAAGTGTCAATGGCCTTTCTCTTTCTATAATGTCCATAAAGATATTTCACAAACACAACTTGCAAGAGCCCATTCTGCTTAAGTTGCCTCTCAGAAACCTACAAATGTTTAAATTCATAAGGACAAATTCAGAAGGAGGGGAGAAGTTACACAATCACTTTTCATATCCCTCAATACCTTATCCTATGACTGCACCACCACTCATAACATTATCTTTCAAAAGCCTGTAATTTCTGGGATGATACTTGCTTATTAAAATCAAGTAAAGACATTTTTGGATCTGTATTATACTCAGAAACAAATGGCTACACAAACTACTTACTTGTTCTTTTCCTGTTACAATTTGCTTAATATCACAGTGGGAGTACAACCTGTAATATTATTTATAATATCATCGTAGGGGAATATTATCCCTAATATCATAGTGGGTGTACACCTGCTGTGTACACACTGTGATATTATTCATAATAACTTAGGGAGATGTTACTTCTAACATCACAGTGGGTGTACACCCTGTCATATTATTTGTAATACCTTAGGTGGATATTACTGCTAATATTATAGTGAATGTACACACTATGATATTATTCATAATATCTTAGGTGGATTTGACTCCTAATATCACAGCTGGTGTACACACTGTGACATTATTTGCAATATCTCAGGGGAATATTACTCGAAATATCACAGTGAGAGTAGACCCTGTGATATTATTTGTAATCTCTTGGGGGATACTAGTCCTAATATCACAGTATGTGGACACCCTGTGATGTTATTCATAATATCTTAGGGGGATATTCCACCTAATATAATAGTGGGTGTACACCAGGTGTGTACACTTTGCGATATTATTCATAATATCTTAGGGGTATATTCATCCTAGTCTCACAGTGTGTGTACCTGCATTGTGTACACCCTGTGATATTATTTATAGTATCTTAGAAGGATATTCATCTGAACATCACAGTGCATGTACACCTGGGGTGTAGACCCTATGATATTATTCATAATATCTTAGAAGGATATTCTTCCTCCTATCACAGTCGGTGTACACCTGGTGTGTCCACCCTGTGACATTATTCATAATATCTTTGGGGGATATTTCTCCCAATATCACAGTGGGTGTACTCCCGGGGTTTACACCATTTGATATTCTTCATAATATCTTAGGAGGATGTTCCTTTTCATATCACAGTGGGTGTACACCCAGTGATATTATTTGTAGTATCTTAGAGGAATATTACTTCTAATATCAAAGTGGGTATATGCCTGGTGATATTAGGAGTAATGTCTCAGGGGGCTATTACTTCTAGTATCACAGTGGATGTACACACAGTGTTATTAGGATGCATACACGGTGTTAATAACACAGTGTTATTAGTGGATGTACACACAGTGTTATTAGTTATATCTCAGAAGAATATGACTCCTAATATCACCATGGGTGTACACCTGGTGATATTATTCATAATATCTTAGGAGGATATTACTCCTAATATCACCGTGGATGTACACCTGATGATACTATTCATAATACCTTAGGGGCATATTACTCCTAATGTCACAGTGGGTGTACACACGTGATACTATTCATAATATTTCAGGGGGATATTACCCCTAATTTCACTGTGGGTGTACCCCAGTGATATTATTGGTAATATCTCAGGGGGATATTACTTCTAATATCACAGTGGGTATACACCTGGTGATATTATTCATAATATCTTATGGGGATATTCTTCCTAACATCACAGTGGGTGTACACCCTGTAATATCTTCAGGGATTCCTCTCCTGATATCACAGTGAGTGTACACCCTGTGATATTATTCATAATATCTTAAAAGAATGTTCTTTATGATATCACAGTGGGTGTACACCATGTGATATTATAAGGAATATCTTAGGGTGATATTCCTCCTCATGTCACAGTGGCTGTACACCCTGTGATATTATTCATAATATCTTAGGGGAAAATTTCTCCCAATATGACGGTGGGTGTACATCCTGTAATATTATTTATAATATATTAGGGGGATATTCCTGCTAATATCACAAGTGGTGTGCACCCTCTGATGTTATTTGTAATATCTCAGGGGGATTTTTCTCCTAATATCACAGTGGGCATACACTCTGTGATATTATTCATAATATCTTTCAGGAATATTCCCCCTAATATCACATTGGGTGTACACACTGATATTATTCGTAATATCTTAGGGGGATATTTTTCCTAATATCATAGTGGGTGTACATCCTGTGATATTATTTGTAATATCTTAGGGGGATATTCCTCCTAATATCACAGTGAGTGTACACCCTGTGATATTATTTGTAATATCTTAGGAAAGTATTTCTTGTATCACCATGGGTGTAAACCCTGTGATATTATTTGTAATATCCTAGGGGGGATTCCTCTTAATGTCACAGTGGGTATACACCCTGTGATATTATTCATAATGTATTAGCGGGATATTTTTCCTAATATCACGGTGAGTGTACACCCTGTGATATTATTTGTAATATCTTAAGGCACTCTTCCTCCTAATATCACAGTGGGTGTACACTGGGTGGTATTATTTGTAATATCTTAGAGAGGTATTCCTCCTAATATCATGGAGGGAGGAACCCGATGAAGTTTTTCAAAATATCTTAGAGGAATAGTCCTCCTAATATCACAGTGTGTGGACAGCCTATGATATTATTTGTAATATCTTAGGGGGCTATTACTCCTAATGTCTCAGTAGGTTTACACCCAGTGTGTACACCCGGTGATATTACTCATAATATCATAGGATGATATTCCTCCTAATATCAAAGTGGGTGTACACCCTGTGATATTATGTGTAATATCCAAGGGGGATATTTTTTCTAATATCACAGTGAATGTACACCCTGTGATATTATCCGTAATATTTTAGGGCGATATTCCTCCTAATATCACAGTGGGTGTACACCTGGTGGTATTATTTGTAATATCTTAGAGAGGTATTCCTCCTAATATCATGGAGGGGGTAACCCGATGATGTTTTTCAAAATATCTTAGAGGAATAGTCCTCCTAACATCACAGTATGCGGACAACCTATGATATTATTTGTAATATCAGGGGGATATTACCCCTAATATTTCAGTAGGTGTACGCTCAGTGTGTACATCCGGTGATATTATTTGTAATGCCTTAAGGCTATTAATCCTAATATCACAGTGAGTGTACACCCAGTGATGATATTCGTAATATCTTAGGATATCACAGTGGGTGTACACTCAGTGTGTACAATCGGTGATATTATTCACAATATCTTAGAGTGGCATTACTCCTGATATCACAGTGAATGTACACCCGATGTGTACACCCAGTGATATTAGGAGTAATATCTCAGGGGCATATTACTGCTAACATCACCGTGGGTGTACCCCCGGTTCTATGGCAGTGGGTGTACACCCGGTGTTTACACCTGGTGATATTATTCGTAATATCTTAGGTGGATATTCCTTATAATACCCCGGTGGGTGTAAACCTTGTGTTATTATTCATAACATCCTCAGGGAATATTTATCCTAATATTACAGTGGGTGTACCCCCTGAAATATTCTTTGGAATATCTTAGGAAGATATTCCTCCTAATATCACCGTGAGTGTACAACCTGTGATATTATTTGTAATATCTTGGGGGATATTCCTCCTAATAACACTGTGGGTGTACACCCTGTGATACTATTCATATTATCTTAGGGGGATATTTCTCCTAATATCACAGTGAATGTACACCTGCTTATATTATTCGTAATATCTTACAGGGATATTACTCCTAATACCACAGTGGGTGTACACCCGGTAATATTATTTATAATATCAGGAGGATAGTACTCCTAATATCACAGTGGGTGTACACCCAGTGATAGTATTTGTAATATGTCAGAGGGATTTTACTTATAATATAGCAGCATGTATACACGCGGTGATATTATTCTTAATATCTCAGAAGGATATTACTCCTAATATCATACTGGGTGTACACCCAGTGATATTATATGTAATATCTCAGATGGATAATACATCTAATATCACAGTGTGTGTACACCCGGTGATATTATTTCTAATATCTTAGGGAGAAATTACTCCTAATGTCACAGGGTGTGTACACCTGGGGTGTACGTGCTGCAATATTATTTGTAATATTTTGGGGGATATTTCTTCTAATATCACAGTGTGTGTACAACCTGTGAAATTATTAGTAATATCTGAAAGTGATATTTCTCCTAATATCACAGCGGTTGTACCCACCATAATATTATTCATAATATCATAGGAGGATATTCCTCCTAATATTAGAGTGGGTGTGCATCTTGTGATATTATTCATAATACCTTAGGGGTATATTCCTCCTAATATCACAGTGAGCGTACACTCTGTGATATTATTCGTAATATCTTAGGAGGACATTCCTTCTAATATAACAGTGGGTGTACACTCTGTGATATTATTCTTAATATCTTAGGGGAATATTTTCCTAATATCACAATGTGCATACACCTTGTGATATTATTCATAATACCTTACATGAATATTCTTAATATCACAATGACTATACAGCCTGTGATATTATTCTTAATATCTTAGGGAGATATTCCTCCTAATATCACAGTGGATGTACACCCTGTGATGTTATTTGTAATATCTTAGGGGGATATTTTTCCTAACATCACAGAGGGTGTGCACTCTGTGATATTATTCCTAATATCTTTGGAGGATATTCTTCCAACTATCACAGTGGGTGTACACCCTGTGATATTATTCATTATATCTTATGGGGATATTCCTCCTAATATCACAGTGGGTGTACACTCAGTGATATTATTCATAATAGCTTAGGGGGATATTCCTGGTATCACAGAAGGTGTACACCCTATGATATTATATCTAATATTTCAGAGGTATATTCCTCCTAATATCACAGTTGGTGTACACCTGGAGATGTTATTCGTAATATTTTAGAAGGGTATTCCTTCTAATATCACACTGGATTTACTCCTGGTGATATTATTTGTAATATCTTAGGGGGATATGCCTCCTAATATCACAGTGGGTGTACACCCGGTGATATTAGGAATAACATCTTAAGTGATATTACTCTTAATATCACAGTGGGTGTACACCTGGTGTGCACACCCATTAATATTATTCATAATATCTTAGAAGGATGTTACTCCTAATATCACAGTAAATGTACACCGGCGTGTACATCTGGTGATATTATTTGAAATATTTTAGGGGGATTGTCTTCCTAATATCACAGTGGGTGTATACCCTGTGATATTATTCATAATATCTTAGGGTGCTATTCCTCCTAATATAACTGTGGGTGTATGCACTGTGATATTATTTGCATTATTGTAGGGGGATATTTCTCCAAATATCACAGTGGGTGTACACCCTGTGATATTATTTATAATATCTAAGGAAGATATTCCTCTTAATGTCACTGTAGATGTACATCTGGTGATATTATTCATGATATCTTAGGGGGATATTAATCCTAATATTATTGTAAGTGTAGACCGGTGATGTTATTCATAATATGTCAGGGGGATATTACTCCTAATTTCACAGTGGGTGTACACCTGGCGATATTATTCATGATATCTGTGGAGGAGATTATTCCTATTACCACAATGGGTGTACACCGGTGCTATTATTCGTGATATCTCAAGGGGATATTACTCCTAATATCACATTGGTGTACACCTGGCGATACTGTTTGTGATATCTCAAGAGGATATTACTCCTAATATCACAATTGTTGTACACCCAGTGATATTATTCGTAATATCTCAGGAGGAGATTACTCCTAATATCACAGTGGGTATACACCCAGTGATAACAGATGTAATACCTCAGGAGGATATTACTCCTGTTATCTCAGTGGGTGAATGCTCGGTGATATTATTCATAATATCTTGCGGGGCTATTCTTCCTAACATCACAGTAGCTGTACACGCTGCAATATCATTCGTAATATCTTAAGGTGACATTCCTCCTCACATAACAGTGGGTTACACCCTTTGATATTATGCATAATGTCTTACAGTGTTATTGCTCCTAATATCACACTGGGTTTACACTCTGTGATATTATTCATAATATCTTAGGGGGATATTACTACTAATATCACAGTGGGTGCACACCCTGTGAAATTATTTGTAACATCTTAGAAGGATATTACTCCTAATATTAAAGTGGGTGTACACCCTGTGTTATTATTCATAATATCTTAGAGGGATATTACTTCTAACATCACAGTGGATGTACACCTTGTGTTTATGCCCTGTGATATTATTCATAATATCTTAGGGGGTTATTACTTCTAATATCACAGTTTGTGTACACCTTGTGTGTACACCCTGTAATATTATTAGTAATATATTAGTTGTATATTACTCCTAATATCACAGTGGGTGTACATCCTGTAATATTATTGGTAATATCTTAGTGAGATATTACTCCTAATATCACCAATGGTGTACACCCTGTGTTGTTGTTATTTGTAATATATTAGGGGGATATTACTCCTAATATTCCAGTGTGTGTACACTCGGTTTGTACACCATGTGACATTATTCGTAGTATCTTAGGGGGATATTACTCCTAATATCACAGTGGGTGTACACCTGTTGTGTACAGCCTGTGACATTATTTGTAATATCTTAGGGGGATATTACTCCAAATATCACAATGGGCATACACCTGGTGTGTACACCCTGTGACATTATTCATGTCTTAGGGGGATATTGCTACTAATATCACAGTGGGTGTACACCCTGTGATATTTTTCACAGTATGTTAGGGGAATGTTACTCCTAATATTATTTTTTATAATGATATAATTTACCGTAGTCATTTACTAATCATGATCAGGGCAGGCAATGAGAGCAACTTACTGAACCAAGACTTCGCTAACCTCAGTAGTCTTGAAAACCATGTGAAAAATGATGAACTGAGGGAATAGCTTTAGACTGAAGGCTCACAAGGAGGAACAGTGAAAATGGAGAGCCCAGATGAATCATCCCACCCACAAAGGAATGTTTATCTCTACAGTTAATGGTGAAACACATTCGAGAATATTCTCATAAGTAAATGCTTCATTTTCACTCTCAATGTCTTATTTTCAGAAATATTTCTTATTAAAATGAATCACTTAAAAGGTATTTTTCAGCGCTGTTTCTCATTGTATTTATGTGTTGCCCCAAATGTTTCACATTCAGAATGAAAACGACCTGTGGCATGACTCCCTGTGGGACTTTTGTATTCTCAGCAGTAAGCCTCCAATATTTAGAACTATAATTTTCCATTGTCAAATGTCCCTTCTCTCAACAACTGCCATTTGGACATACGGTTTTCTTTGAAGTCCAATCCTCTGGTGATGTAACTTCAACAACGAAGGTTGTTTTCCTCAAAAGTTTTTAAGTTTCATGTATCAACCGTCTCACTTTCTGCCTAACTTCACAGTCATCTGTAGCTGTGCTAAGACATCAAAGCATGATTTTGAGGAAGTATTGGGTAACTACACCCTACAGATGGAAGGAACTAGCAGTTACAGGCAAACTCAGCACCAAACCATATTACTGCTCAACTATAGGAATTCCAAAGGATGAAAATGCATAATGCAAGTGCGTTATGGCCTACGTTTAGGTAACAACTGATAAAGTTCTCATTTGCTTTGGAAAAGAGTAAGTATTGTCCCCACCTGTGCCATCTGCTCCACAATCATCCAACAGTACTTGCAGCCACAGAGATGTAAAACAGCAGAATCCAAATGTTATGAAGCCATATGCTTAATTATTTCAAAAAAAGCTCCCAATAAAAGATAAGATTTCAATTCTTATTATCAAAATCAAATATGTACCAATTCAACTCAGTTGGAAAATTTCACATGAAACCAAATTTTCAACTAATTTTAAACAATCTACTTAAATGAAATTCATTCAAAAATATAAAACCCGGGTTATAGTCCTGAATTTGGACGTATTATCTGACAGTTCCTTATTTTTCAGATAAAATGTGTTCCTGGAATCTTCAGGAGAATGTATGTTCCCATAGAAACCGTACTATATTTAGGGGTTGCTTGTCTAACAAAGGATAAACTAAGAAATAAGTTAGATATGACCAACAGTGGAGTATAAAAGTAAAAATCAGCTACGATTTGGAACTATGACCAACACATACTTTAACTGTTTGCATTGATGATACTAGGATTTCAAAGTACTAAACTCTATACATATTGCGTTTGCAACACAGCTAGAAGAATGCAGGTGTTTCATATAATTTCTTACTATACTCAGAATTTAGCACTTTTTTCTTGGGTAGTGCCAAGATTTTAAAGAAAACTAACAATTCCTTAATGTGAGAGCTTAGAAATAATTTACTCCAGAATAGTACAATTCTCTTATTTAAGAGAAAAGCCCACCCCAATTCAGAGTTTGGGAATTTACCACAAGGCCACAGGGCTACTTAGGGAGAAGATAAAGATGAAAACCAGGGTTTGTGTTCCAAGTCTTCATTTCCACTGCACCATGATGGACACTACACATGGCAAGGATTTGAGACAGTCTCTGGCAGACACATTAACAATCTATGGCTTCCTTTTCCACCTTTTTCTTTTTGCTATCTGGAAATTAATTTTTGAGTTGGAACTTAATCTTTAAGTAGAAGTATATTTTTAAATCCCAGAGAATTAAAATTCTTTAAATATAATTATTTTCCCCCTCTGAACTGTTAAATTAAGACATTAATATAAATGATTAACCTAATTTCATTTTAGAAGACAAAGTCAATCTGTCCTCAGAAGTCCAAAGCAAATGCTGCTGGAGATGTCACCAACTTGCCCACTTCTCCTTTTCCGTGGAAGTGCCATTTGAAATGGCCATTGCTGGGATATTACTCCTAATATCTGCTCCTGGAAGAATGGGTGGAGGTCATTTTTCTTCTCTAGAGTTCTTAAACTGCCACCGTGAAGTATTCTTAGGAAAGTGGTAACAAAATCTGCAACTGCTAATTTCCAAACCTGTTTACACTCAAAAGTCATTAGCCAAAAACTTGAGATGCCAGGCTTGGTGCCCTGTTTGATCTAAAAAAAACCCCAGAGTCTTAACCATCCAAGAAACTGGGAGTGGTGTGTAGGCTCTTCACACTAGGCACCTGCATTCTTACAGTATGTCTTTATTCATCTTTCCTTCTCCGTGTATGTGCATGTCTCACTCTGTCTCACTCTCTCTTGATTGAATGTATCCATGCTCTGGGATACCTTCAAAGTGTTAAGATATACAGTGCCCTAAAAAGGCCATCTTTGGAATTTGGAAAACCCTCCAGCTGTAGTGGATCTGAGATGGTCATGTTGGGTGGCAGAGCTTATTAAGAAAGGATGATCAACTGAGAATCTCAGAGCCAGGGCATTTCAGTGCTTTCCACTCAGGCTGACTCTCTGGGTTCTGTTGCTAAAGTATTTTACAGGGAAGAAACAGAACCCAGAGAGGTAGCCTGAGGGGGAACCACAGAACAGAGATTTCCCAGCAATGGTACAATAGACCTTTGTTCCACTGAAACATGAGATTTCAAATGAGAAGAGTCCAGATAGGTTATCCCATCCCTGTCTTCCACTTTGCAGATGAGAGATGAAGGCCCACAAAGGCCATTCTGTCTCTCTCACTCCTCCCCCAGAGGAAGGTGATCCAAGGCAGCATTTCTGAGCATCCATAGGACCAAGAAAACAAGCATGTTAAAAAAAACATATTATCTGGCATTTATTTTCTAGTCTAGATATAGTCTCAAATAATGAAATCATAGTTGGCACACAAAAGTCTTGGATGGTCGAAAGCTGTGGATATTAGTCTCCACACATTCGTAAATGCATACCCTGCCCTGTAAGAGTGTTCTCTACATCTAACAAAATGACAAATGATTTTAAGTGCAGCAAGAGAGCTTGAGATTAGACACTAAGAAGGGATCTGTAATGACTACAGAGAGAGATTTATGCTGGCCTACAACATCCTCCTTTTATATGCAGGACAATTATTCATACCATGGCACGCTCTATCCGTTGGATTTTATTCTGCTCTTGGAGCCCACCCAGCTCTTTGTGCATTGTGTTCTTTGCACCTGTGGGTTTCTCTGCCTGGAGTGCTTTTCTCACTTCCACATGTGGGGCTGTCCCTGGTCATTCCATTCTCAGTATTAATGGCACATACTTGGGGAAGCCTGCTTTGACTACCACAGTGTTAGGAAACTGCTCAAGCACTATCGCATTGTTCTTTTTGAATTCTTTGCATGTGACTTTTCCACCAGATGTTTTCATTGCCCTATTACTTGGCATGGGTTTCTTGTCTGCCTTCTGCTGAGATATTCTGTCTCCAGTATCTTAGTGGACTTAGCCACTATACTTTTAAATCAAATAGGGCACCCCCCCCGGCATTTTATAGTCTTGATCAGTGTAAAAAGAGAGGGTAAACAGGTTTGAGAATTAGCTGTTGCTGATTTAGCTAACACTTTTCTAACGATCTATTCCACATGGCCCTAACTCTATTGTTTATTGTTATTTCCCAGTGCTCAGAATAATGCCTTGCACATATTTGTTCAATTAATTCAATACATTCAATGATGATCTAACTATACATGATTTTCTGAGAGTAGTCGTCGAATAATCCTTGTTTTGTAGATAGCTATTTAATCATTCTTAACTTGATTTTCAAAACTTTTCTGGGATCAGGGTTGAATGTGAAGAGAACTGACCTTAAAAAAAGGCTCTATCAAATCGATATACATTATTTTACAGGGAAGGAACAGAACCCAGTGAGGTAGCCTGACTAGAAAGCATTGAAATGCCCTGGCTCTGAAATTCTCAGTCCTTCCTCCTTTCTTAACCAGAACTGGCACCCAAAAGGACCATCTCAAATCCACTACAGCTGGAGGTTTCTCCAATTCCAAAGATGGCCTTTTTAGGGCACTGTATATATTTATTTTAATATTAATATATGTGTTTCTTTATTAGTATAGTAAATACAGTACCTAGTGACAGGTTTAATGGTCACTGTAATATTGAAATGATTTGCATAAATGGTATTCTAAGAATGTGCCACAGTTGCAGTGTAATGTCAAGTGATCTGTGATTCCTACTGGTGACGGAGTCACTGGTTTCTCTCATACAATTCTCCCTTTTTGTCAACATTTATAATTGAAGGAACTGACAGATTTAGTTATACATGAGGGAAAAATAAAAGTCAATTTTTCTGATCCCAGTTCACAGCTGAGGGCACTGTATATCTTAACACTTTGGGAGCATCCCAGAGCATGGATACATTCAATCAAGAATGAGAGAAGGAGGAGCAAGATGACTAAATAAAGCCCTTAATTTATCATCCTGCCAAAGGAACACCAAATTGAACAATTGTCCACACCAGAAAGCACCTTCTTAAGAAGCACAGTTCAGGTGAGTGATCACATTGTGTGGTTTTAACATCATATCAAGGAAAGAAGAATGGAAGAGGGAGAGAAAGACAGACTTGAAACATACCTTCCCCATCCTTCCGCAGCACCAATGTGGAGCATGGGGAGATAATTTGTGTGCTTGCAGGAGGGAAAGTGAGTGATTTTGGGCTTTGCAATGGAAATCAGTGCTTCCCTGTTAACAGTGGAGAGTAACACCAGGCAGAATCCGGCTTGTGCCCAAGGAGGGAGCATTCAGACCATCCCTAGCCAGAGGAGAATCGCTTATCTTAGTGGCCTGAACCTGAGTTCCAGCTAACTTCACCACTGCAGATTAAAGTGCTCTGGTATCTTAAATAAATTTGAAAGACAATCTAGGCTACAGGACTTCAATTCCTGGGCCAGTCTTGGTGCTATGTTGGGTTCAGAGCCAGTGGACTTGGAGTGCATGCGACCTAGTGAGACACCAGCTGAGATGTCAGGGCCAAGGGATTGCTTTCATCACCCCTCCCTCAACTTCAGGCAGTGCAGGTCACAGCTCTGAGACTTCTTCCACTTGAGGAAAGGAGAGGGAAGAGTAAAGAGGAGGCCAATGCGGGTGGATCACAAGGTCAGGAGATGGAAACCATCTTGGCTAACATGGTGAAACCCCGTCTGTACTAAAATACAAAAAAAATTAGCCAGGCATGGTGGTGGGCACCTGTAGTCCCAGCTACTCAGGAGGCTGAGGCAGAAGAATGGCATGAACCCAGGAGGTGGGGCTTGCAGTGAGCCAAGATCACGCCACTGCACTCCAGCCTGGGTGACAGAGCGAGACTCCATCTAAAAAATTAAATTAAATTAAATTAAAAAATAAAAAATAAAAAGAGGACTTTGTCTTGTAGCTTGAATACCAACTTAGCCACAGTGAAATAAAGCACCAAACAGAGCCCTGAAGCCCCTGTTCCAGGCCCTAGCTCCCTGGGCCAGAAAGGAATCTGTTGTTCTGAAAGGGAGGACCCAGTCCTGGCAGGATTCACCATGACCTGCTAGCTAAAGAGCCCTTGGACCTTGAATAAACATCAGCAGTAGCTGGGCAGTAGTCACCATGGGCCAGGGCTGTGGTAGACACAGGGAGAGACTCTTGCTTGAGGAAAGGAGAGGGAAGAGTAAAAGGACTCCGTCTTGCAACTTGGGTACCAGTTCAGCCATAGTAAAATAAAGCACCAAGTAGATCCCTTAAATTCCTGATTTCAGGCCCTAGTCCCCAGATAACATTTCTAGACCCACTGTGGGCCAGAAGGGAACCTGTTGCTCTGAAGGCCTGGAAGGATACACCACTTGCTGACTAAAGAGCCCATGGGCCTTGAATAAACATCAGTGATAGCTAGGCAAGAGTCACCACAAGCCTTGGGTGAGAATCACTACTGTGTTGGCTTCAGGTGTGACCCATCAGTGGAGGCCACAGGAGAGGTTCCATCACCTCTTCCCCAACTCCAGGCAGCTCAGCACAGAGACAGAGACTCCATTTGTTTGGGGGAAAGGTATGGAAAGTGAACCAGAGACTTGACCTGGGAATTCAGGGAATTCACTCAGATCTTACCCAAGACCACCAAAACGATGTTTTTACAAGTCTGCAAGAGTCACATTGTTACTGGGCTTGGGGTGTTTCCTAATGCAGATGTGGCTGCAGTGAGTGACCAAAGACTTAAATCACAACACTCAATTCCCTTCGAATACTTGGGAAACCTTCTCAAGAAGGACAGGCACAAACAAGCCCAGAGTGTGAAGATTAGAATAAATACCTAGCTCTTCAATGTCCAGATGTCAATGAATGTCCACAAGCATCAAAATTGTCTAAGTAAACGTGACTTCATGAAACAAGCTAAATAAATTACCAGTGACCGATCCCAGAGTAACAGAAATATGTGACCTTTCAGACAGAGAATTCAAAATAGCTGTTTTGAGGAAGCTCGATGAATTTCAAGATAACACAGAGAAGGAATTCAGAGTCCTATCAGATAACTTTAGTAAAGAGATTGAAATAATTTTTAAAAACCAAGCAGAAATTCTGGAACTAAAAAATCAATTGACAAACTGCATAATGCATTGCTGTGTGTCAACAGCAGAACTACTCAAGCAGAAGAAGGAATTAGTGTGCTTGAAGACAGGTTATTTGAAAACACACAGATTAAACAAAAGAAAAAAAGAGTGAAGCCTGCCTACAAGCCTAGAAAATAGCCTCAAAATGGCATATCTAAGAGTTATTAGCCTTAATGAGGAAGCAGAGAGAAAGAGATCAGGGTAGAATGTTTATTCAAATGGATAATCATAGAGAACCTTCCCAAAATATACAAATGTATTCATGTTTAAGTATAAGAATGGTATAGGCCATCAAGCATATTTAACTCAAATAAGGATACCTAAAGACATTTAATAATCAAGCTCCCAAAGGTCAAACATATAGAAAGATTCATAAAATCAGCAAAAGAAAGAAACAAACAACATATAAAGGAGCTCCAATACGCCTGGCAGCAGATTTCTCAGTGTAAAGCTTAGAGGCCGGAAGACAGTGGCGTGACATATTTAAAGTGCTAAAGGGAAAAAACTTTTAGCCTAGAATAGTGTATCCAGCAAAAATAAATGAAGGGGAAATAAAGACTTTCCCAAACAAATGAAAGCTGAGGGATTTCATCAACACTAGACATACCTCACAAGAAATGATAAGGGCAGTTCTTTAATGTGAAGGAAAAGGATGTTAACAGGCAATAAGAAATCATCTGATGGTACAAAATTCACTGGTAATAGTGAGTACACAAATACAGAATATTATATCACTGTAACTATGGTGTGTAAATTACTCATATCTTGAGTAGGAAGACTAAAAGTTAAACCTATCAAAAGTAATAGCTACAATGACTTTTTAATACATAGATAGTAAAATAAGATATCAATAGAAAAACAGTAAAAAGTTATAAGGTGGTGTGGATGAAGTTAAAGGTAGATTTTTCATCAGTTTTCTCTTTGTTTTTGTAGCCAAAGTTTTATCATCCTAAATAATTATTTATAAGATGTTATGTGCAAGCCTCATGGCAACCTCAAATCAAAAAGCCTATAGCAGACATTAAAAAAAGAAAAGCAAGAAATTTAAACAAATCAGAGAAAATCACCTTCAGAAAAGAGAAGACAGAAAGAAAGGAAGGAAGGAAGACAATACCAAAAAACAACCAGAAAACAAATAGCAAAGTGGCTGTACTAAATCCTTATTATCGATAGTAACATTGAATTTAAATAGACTAAATTATATAATCAGAAGACATAGAGTGGCTGAATGGATTGAAAAAAACAGACCCAATGCTCTACAAGAAAGATACTTTACCTGTAAATAAACACATAGACTGAAAATAAAGGGCTGCAAAGATACTCTATGCAAATAAAAATTTAAAAAGAGCAGAGGTAGCTATACTTACGTGAGATAAAATAGATTTCAAGAAAAAACTTATAAAAGAGACAAAGGTTGTTATATAATGATAAAAGGGTCAATTCAGCAAGAGGATATTGGGTAAATATATATGTATCCACTGTTGGAGCACCCAGATATATAAAGCATATATTATTAGACCTATATAAAGAGATAGATCTCAATACAATAATAGCTGGAGACTTCAACACTCTCCACTTTCAGCATTGGACAGATCACTAAGACAGAAAATCAACAAAGAAAATTGGACTTAATCTGCACTATAGACCAAACGGACATAATAAATATTTATAGAACCTTTCATCCAATGGATGCAGAATACACATTCTTCTCCTCAGCATATAGGTTACACTCAAGGATAGACCATATGTTAGGCCACAAAACAAGTCTTTAAATATTTAAAAAAATGAAATCATATCAAGTATCTTCTCTGAGCACAATGGAATAAAACTACTATCAACAACATGAAGAACTTTGGAATCTGTACAAACTCATGGAAATTAAACAATATGCTCTGACTTACCAATGGTTCAATTAATAAATTAAAAAGGAAATTTAGGCCAGGCACGGTGGCTCACACCTGTAATCCCAGCACTTTGGGAGGCTGAGGCAGGCGGATCACCTGAGGTCAGGAATTCAAGACCAGCCTGATGAACATGGAGAAACCCTGTCTCTACCAAAAATACAAAATTAGCCAGGCATGGTGGCACATGTCTGTAATCCCAGCTACTTGGGAGGCTAAGGCAGGAGAATCACTTGAACCTAGAAGGCAGAGGATGTGGTGCATCAAGATCATGCCATTGCACTCCAGCCTAGGCAACAAGAGCAAAACTTCATCTCAAAAAAATAAATAAATAAAGGAAATTTAAAAATTTTAATTAAAATGAAACCACAACATACCAAAACCAATGGGGGTACAGCAAAAGCAAAACTAAAAGAAAAGTTTATAGTAATATGCACCTACATCAGACAAGTGGAAATTTTTCAAAAAACAGCATAATAATCAATAAACAACCTAATAAACAATCTAATGATGCATTTTAAAGAACTAGAAAAACAAGAGGAAACCAAGCCCAAAATTATTAGAAGAAAATAAATAGTACAACAGAAAAGATCAATGAAATGAAAAGTTGTTTTTTTAAAGATAAGCAAAATCAACAAATCTTTAGCCAGACTAAGAAAAAAAAGTGAGAAGACCCAAATAAATAAAATCAGACATTAAAAAGGAGATATTAAAACTGATACCACAGGCTGGACGCGGTGGCTCATGCCTGTAATCTCAGCACTTTGGGAGGCTGACGCAGGTGGATCATGAGGTCAGGAGATCGAGACCATCCTGGCAAACACAGTGAAACCCTGTCTCTACTGAAAATACAAAAATTAGCCAGGCATGGTGGCAGGCACCTGTAGTCCCAGCTACTTGGGAGGCTGAGGCAGGAGAATAGTATGAATCCAGGAGATGGAGCTTGCAGTGAGCCAAGATCATGCCACTGCACTCCAGCCTGGGCAACAGAGCGAGACTCCATCCCCCCCTCAAAAAAAAAAAACCAGAAAACAAAAAACAAAAAACAAAAAACTGATACCACAGAAATTCAAAAAGTCATTAGAGATTATTCTCAACAACTATACCCCAATAAATTAGAAAAACCAAAAGAAATTGATAAATTTCTAGATACATACATCTACCGAGATTGGCCAATGAAGAAATCCAAATTCAGAATAGAACACTAACAAGTAATGAGATTAAATCTCCTAGCAAAGAAAACTCTGGGATTTCATGGCTTCCCTGCAGAATTTTACCAAACATTTAAAGAATAACTAACACCAACCCTACTCAAACTCTTCTGAAAAATAGAGGAGGAGGGAGTATATCCAAACTCATTCTATGAAGCCATTATTACTCTAATGTCAAAACCAGACATAAACACATCAAAAAATGAGAGAGAGAGAGAGAGAGAGAAATACAGGTAAGTATCTCTGATGAAAATTGATGCAAAAATTCTCAACAAAATACTAGCAAACTGAATTCATCTAAACATTAAAAAGATGCATTATAATCAAGTGGGATTTATTCCAGGCATCCAAGGGTGGTTTAGTGTATGCAAATCAATCAATGTGATACACCATATCAACAGAATAAAAGACAAAAATCATATGACCATTACAATCGATGCTAAATAAACATTTGATATCATTCGACACCCCTTCATGAGAAAAATCTCTCAAAAAACTGGATAAAGAAGAAACTACCTCAACAAAATAAAAGTCACTTGTGACAAACCCATACCTAGTATCATACAGTACGAGGAAAAACTAAGTCTTTCCTCAAGATCTGAAACAAGGCAAGGATGCCCACTTTTACCACTGTCGTTTAGTAAAGTACTGAAAGTCTCAGCTAGAGCAATGATATGAGAGAAAGAAATAAAGTGGATGTAAATTGGGAAGGAAGAAGTCAAATTATCCTTCTTTGCAGATGGCATGATCTTATATGTGGAGAAAACTAAAGACTCCACCAAAAAAGCTATTAGAACTGATAAACAAATTCAGTAACATTTCAGGACACAAAGTCAACACACAAAAATCAGTACCATTTCTATATGCCAACATCAAACAATCTGAAAAAGAAGATAAGAATATAATCCCATTTACAATAGCTGCAAGTAAAATAAAATACATACGCATAAACTTAACCAAATAAGTTACAGGTCTCTAAAATGAAAGCTGTTTTATTATAACTATTACTGATACTCAGTAATTTATAAAGGAAAAAGGTTTAACTGACTCACAATTCAGCATGACTGGAAGAGGCCTCAGGAAACACAATCATGGTGTAAGGGGAAACAAACATGTCCTTCTTCACATGGTGGCAGCAAGGAGAAGTGTCAAGCAAAAGGGGAAAAGCCCCTTATAAAACTATCAGATCTTGTGAGAACTCACTTTCAGGAGAACAGCATGGAAGTAACCACTCCCATGATTCAATTACGTCCCATCAGGTCCCTCCCATAACATGTGGTGATTATAGAAACTACAATTCCATATGAGATTTGAGTGGGAACACAGCCAAACCGTATCATTCCACTCCTGTCCCCTCCCAAATCTCATGTTTTCAAATTTCAAAACATAATCATGCCTTCCCAACAGTCCCCCAAAGTCAACTCATTCCAGCATTAACTCAAAAGTCCAAGTTCAAAACCTCATCTGAAACAAGGCAAGTCCCTTCTGCCCATGAGCCTGTAAAATCAAAAGCAAGTTGCTTCCTAGATACAATGGAGGTATGGGCATTGGGTAAATATGCCCATTCCAAGTCAGAGAAATTGGCCAAAATGAAGGGGCTACAGGCCCCATGCAAGTCTGAAATCCAAAAGGGCAGTCATCAAACCTTAAAGTTCCAAAATTATCTTGACTCCATGTCTCACATCCAGTTCACGCTGATGCAAGAGGTGGGTTACCATGGTCTTGGGCAGCTTCGTCCCTATGGCTTTGCAGGATACAGCCTCCTTCCTCACTGCTTTCACAGGCTAGCATTAAGTATCTGTGGCTCTTCCAGTTGCACAGTGCAAGCTGTCGGTGAATCTACCATTTTGGGGTCTAGAGGACAGTGGCACTCTTCTCACAGCTCCACTAGGCAGTGCCCCAGTGAGGACTCTGTGTGGGGGCTCCAACCCTACAATTCCCTTCTGCACTGCCCTAGCAGAGGTTCTTCATGAGGTCTCTGCCCCTGCAGCAGACTTCTGCCTAGATACTCAGGCATTTCCATACATCCTCTGAAATCTAGGTGGAGGTTTCCAAATTTCAATTATTGACTTCTGTGCACCTGCAGGCTCAACACCATGTGGAAGCTGCCAAGGCTTGGGACTTGCACCCTCTGAAGCCATGGCCTAAGCTGTACCATGGCCTCTTTTAGCCATGGCTGGAGTGGCTGGGATGCAGGGCACCAATTCCCTAGGCTGCACACAGCAGGGGAGCCCTGGGCCTAGCCCACAAAACCATTTTTTCCTCCTAGATCTCCAGGCCTGTGATGAGAGGGGCTGCCAGAAGGGTCTCTGACATGCCCTGGAGACATTTACCCCATTGTCTTGATGATTCACATTTGGCTCCTCATTACTTACACACATTTCTGCAGCTGGCTTGAATTTCTTTGCAGACTATTGGTTTTTCTTTTCTATTGCATTGTCAAGCTGCAAATTTTCCAAACTTTTATGCTCTGCTTCCTCTTGAATACTTTTCTGTTCAGAAATTTCTTTTGCCAGATATCCTAAATCATCTCTCTCAAGTTCAAAGTTCCACAGATCTCTAGGGCAGGAGTAAAATGCTGCCAGTCTTTTTGCATAGCAAGAGCGACCTTTACTCCAGTTTCCAACAATTTCCTTATCTTCATCTGAAACCACCTCAGCCTGGACTTCATTGTCCATGTCACTATCAGCATTTTGGTCAAAGCCATTCAACAAGTCTCTAGGAAGTTCCAACCTTTCCCACGTCTCCCTGTCTTTTGAGTCCTCCAAGTCTCTAGGAAGTTCCAAACTTTCCCACATTTTCCTGACTTCTTCTGAGCCCTCCACACTGCTCCAATCTCTGCCTATTACCCAGTTCCAAAGTCATTTCCACGTTTTTGGTTATCTTTATAGGAGCACGCCACTCTCTGCAGTACCAATTTATTATATTAGTCTGTTCTCATGCTGCTAATAAAGATATACCTGAGACTGGGAATTTATAAACGGAAGAGGTTTCATTGACTCACAGCTTAGCATGGCTGGGGAGGCCTCAGGAAACTTACAATCACGGTGGGAGGGGAAGCAAATACGTCTTTCTTCACGTGGTGGCAGCAAGGAGAAGTCCCAAGCAAAAGGGGAAAATCCCCTTATAAAACTCTCAGATCTTGTGAGAACTCACTCACTTTCAGGAGAACAGTATGGAGGTAACTGCCTCCATGATTCAGTTACCTCCCACCAAGTCCCTGTGGGCATTATGTGAACTACAACTCAAGACGATATTTGGTTGGGGACATAGCCAAACCATATCAACTATAAAAAGTTGATGCAAGATATTAAGGAGGATACAAAAAGATGAAAAAATATTTCATGTTCATGGATTGAAAGAATTAGTATTTGAAAATGTCCATAATATCCAAAGCAATCTACAAATTCGATGCAATCCTTATCAAAATACTGATGACATTGGTCGGGCACAGTGGCTCACGCTTGTAATCCAAGCACTTTGGGGGGCTGAGGTGGGCAGATCATGAGGTCGGTTCAAGGCCAGCCTGACCAACATGGTGAAACCCAGTCTCTACTAAAAAATACAAAAATTAACCAGGCATGGTGGTACACACTGTAATCCTAGCTGCTCAGGAGGCTGAGGCAGGAGAATCGCTTGAACCCAGGAGGTGGAGGTTGCAGTGAGCTGAGATCGCACCATTGCACTCCAGCCTGGGTAACAGAACAAGACACTGTCTCAAAAAAAAAAAAAAAAAAAAAAATACTAATGATGTTCTTCACAGAAGCAGAAAAAAAACCCTAAAATTTATATGGAACTATAAAAGACCCCAAATAGCCAAAGCCATCCTGAGTAAAAAGAACAAAACTGAAGGAATCACATACCTGATTTCAAATTATATTACAGAGAAATGGTAACCAAAACAGCATGGTACTAGCATTAAAACAGACACATAGACCAATGGAATAGAATAGAGAATCCATAAATAAACCTGTACATCTACAGTGAACTCATTTTCAACAAAGGTGGCAAGAATATACTTTGGGGAAAGTACAGTTTTTTCAATAAATGGTGCTGGGAAAATGGAATACTCATATTCAGAATAATGAAACTAGATCACTATCTCTTGGCACATATAAAAAAATCAAAATGGATTAAAGACTTAAATCTAAGACCTCAAACTATGAAACTACTAAAGTAAAATATTGGGAAACTCTCCAGGACATTGGTTTGGGCACAGATTTTTTGAATAATATCCCAAAAGCACGAGTATCAAATAATGGTCAAGAGGAATCACATCAAGTTAAAAAAAAAAAAAAAAAAAAACTCTGCACAGCAAAGGAAACAATCAAACAAAGTGAAGAGACAACCCAAAGAATGGGAGAGAATGTTTGCAAACTGTCTGTCTGACAAGAGATTAATAACTAGAATATATAAAGGCTCTCAAGGAATTCATAAAATCTAATAATCCAATTAAAAATGGCATTTATCAGAAGAAGACATACAAATGGCAAACAGATACATGAAAAGGTACTCAACATCATTGATTACCAGAGAAAATGCAAATCTAAACTACAATAGGATATCATCTCACCCCACTTAACATGGCTTTTATCCAAAAGACAATCAATAATGAATGCTGGTGAGGTTGTAGAGTAATGCGAACCCTGATACATTGTTGGTGAGAATGTGAATTATTATAGCCACCCAGGAGAACAGTATGGAGGTTGCTCAAAAAAACTAAAAATAAAACTAACATATGATCCAGCAATCCCACAGCTAAGCATATACCCAAACTAAAGAAAATCAGTATATCAAAGAGCTATCTGCATCCCATGTTTACTGTGGTACTATTCACAATATCCAAAATTTGGAATCAATCTAAGTGTTCATTAACAAAATTTTTTTCCTATTGAGTTCCTTGAGCTCCTTTATACATTGTAGTTATTAATCACTTGTCAGACAGACCATTTGCAAATAATTTTTCCCATTCTTGGGTTGTCTCTTCACTTTGTTGGTTGTTTCCTTTGCTGTGCATTTTTTTAACTTGATGTGATCCCTGTTGTTTATTATTGCTTTGATACTTGTGCTTCTGGGATACAACTCAAAGAAATCTGGGGTAAAGAAAATGTGGTACATATACACAATGGAGTACTATTCAGCCATAAAAAAGAATGAGATCTTGTTATTTTCATCAATATGGATGTAACTGGAGATCATAATGTTAAGTGAAATAAACCAGGCAAATAAAGACAAATTTCACATGTCCTCATTTGTGGGAGCTAAAATTTAAAACAATTGAACTAATGAAAATAGAGAGTAGAATGATGGTTACTAGAGGCTGGAAAGGGTAGTGGGGAAGTGGCAGGGGGCAGAGTAGGGATAGTTAATTGTTAATGGGTGCAAAAATATAGTTAGATAGATGGAATAAGATCTAGTACACACATACAGTCTGTAGTAATTTATTGTACATTTAAAAATAACTAAAAGAGCATAATTGGAATGTTTACAACACAAAGAAAGGGTAAATGCTTGAGGTGATGAATACCCCAATTACTTTGATGTGATTATTACACATTGTATGCCTGTATCAGAATATCTTATGTACCTCATAAAAATATGCACCAACATACCCATAAAAATTCAAAATTAAAAAGTAAATAAAATGAATGAGAAAACATTTTGTCCAATGTAGACTGTTTCTCTGATCTTCTTTTTAGTCTTAGATCCTTAAATGTTTTGTGCAAATCTTCACTCATGCCGTAGGGTACCAGTCTGAGTTTAGTGTAGAAGAAGCAAGTGACCTCTTTAGAGGTTACTGTACAATGAGGTTTAAATTTTTTTAATCTTCTTTATTCTACGTCGTTATGAAAGAAAGATACTATTTATTTCCTCAGAGCACAGGAAGGGAGCTGGCGTTTTTTCTAACAAATAATATACATTGGACTAAAGAATGACATGTAGCTCAGATCAGTAGATTAAACTCAACTGTTTGCAGAAACAATTACCTTAGAATTTTGACATCCAGAGGAATGTCAATCAAGATATAATCAGCAATATATCTGATAAATGTGACAAGGAGGACTTTGTAAGAATTCACAGAAAGCACTTTCTTCAAGGCATAATAATATCCAGAAGCTGTACACATGTCTACCACTCTAGTGGTTTAAAAATTAAACTTCTAAAGCAGTATTTCTCAAATATTATTGTACTTACGAATTGTCTGGTGATCTTGCTAAGATGCAGATTCTGAGTCTGTAGATCCAGGGAGGAGCCTGAGAGTAGGCATTTCTAACCAGCACCCAGGTGATGCAGAAGCCACGGGTCCATGGACCACATTTTGTGTGGCAAGACTCTACAAAACACTATCCAATATGACAGTCATTTGCCACATGTGGCTTCTTCAATTAATTTAAATTAAATTACATTTAACGATTTACTTCTTCAATCACATTGGCCACATTTCAAGTGCTCAATCAGAGAGAGTTCTATTGAATAGATTTACTAAAGAAAGCACAATTTATCAAACAACTCCTGATCCCTGTGATCTCACCTCATCTCTCTTTTAGCTGTGGGCTGACAGCTTACATTTGGAGAAGAGCAAAAATTGACTGGATAAGCACTTGGATTTGGAACTGGGGGCAATGGGACTGAAGAGAACCAGGGAGAATAATTGTTAAGGAATCAAAAGAACAGGGGGATTTCAAGAAAGGCGTGGTCAACAGGGTCAAATGCTGCTGGGAGGATAAAGAAGCTAAGGCTTAAAAACTGTTCATTGACCTTGAAGAGGGCAGGAGTTTGTGGAATATAGCATCAAACAAGGGTTTCTGAAGATGGAAGATTTTTGCTTGTTTACATGATAACTCTCAGAATGGCCATAAAGATATATTGGTTTTGAATGCTCAAGTCAAAATGGGCCCTGTGGTGACCTAGTTTATGCTCTGACAGTTCAAAGAACTCAAATAAATACCATTAGCTATTAAAGATTTCAGTCTCCCATTATAAGAAGCAGATCACAAGCCTTCAAAGAAACCTCCCATTTCCTTCTGGCTAAGTAGAAAAATAATTACTTTGTCATGAATACACCAGTGACTACAGAACTCTTCGCTCTTTTGCAGACTCTAGTTAGGATGAGGAGCAATTTCACTAATCACTTTTTACTCAAAATCTCACCAGGCCCTTAAAAACAAACCCTCTAGGCCAAGTCCTGTGGGATTTTGCCAATCGAAATCTGATGCCTTGTTCAGAGCGTGAAAAAGCAGTTTTAATTAGGAGCACAGGCCAACCTCTTTTTAAAGGAAAGAAAACTTCTTAAAATTACATTAATTGCCCTATTATTAGTAAATTAAAAAACACACACACACACACACAAAAGCCTGTAGAACTCGGTGATGGGTGAAACTGATTGCATTTTCCCCCTGCAGCAGCAGCAAAGCCCACTGAAGGAGAATGGCATCATGTGCTGGGGTAGACAAGGTTTAATTTCCTCCGGGCAGTGCCGCGCCTTGAACACTGAGAATATTGCTTCCTGGATTGTTCCAAATTGCTACCAGAGCATTGCATCACTGCACTACATGCTGGCAAATGACAGCTGACAAAGTTACTTGAAAGGACTCTTGGACAAGTTGGACAATGGGAGTTTGGCTCAAATGAGTACTGTGTGACTTCAGGCAAACCACAGAATATTTTAATTCTTTTATTTTTAAAATAGGCAAAATATATTTTTTTCTTCTCTTAAGAGATTTTTTTTTAGAGGAACAAAAAGCAAAATAAACAAGGACATAAAAGGCATCTTGATTTCTTCAGGTAGTTGAGCAGTGCTGACCCAGCTCATGCACCAAACATTAGTTGATGGCTTAGACTTTCATTTTAAGCAATTTTTAAAAATCTGAGTTTCCTTTGATTAACTAATAGAGGTCATTCATGGGGACACGGTATCAGTGGACATCTGAGAGATGATGTAAGTGAGTTGAGCTTAATTACAGGCACTGGAGAGAAGGATTAAGACAGAAAGATGGGACTGAGGAAATGGACACTACCAAGGAGCTTGCCCCACTGGGGCAGTGGGGCCATCCAAGGGCAGGCTCAGATGAAATGACAGCCTCAGCCAAGTTCGACCTGCTGAGGGCAAGGAAGCAAGAAGAGATCCAGGTGGCGGATGTTATCTAAACCCAGACAGGTAGAGGCAATGAACCTGGTATTGTGTTCATTCATGCATGGGCCCAGTGAGAGAACAGTCAGATGGTAGGCGGAGCTTTCAGCTTTAACCCACTTCAGAGTCATCTGGGAGGCTTGCTGACAGGACCCTTCCTGATGGACTGTGGGGAGCTGGGAGGGGACTAGGCATCCACACTTTTGAAAGCCGCGAGGTTATCCTAATGTGATTGATCAGACAACCCCTTCTAAAGCAATGGAAAGCAGACTTTGTCACTCCAGGTGTCAAGGCAGCACACAACAGGGCCAGATTTTACCTGAGGGCCACCTAAAAAGGAAGCCAGTGTTCTAGAGAAGAAATGGAAGCAGAGTCATAGTTGCATGGACCAGGCAACAGCCTGATGAGCAGAAAACGTTTAACTCGGGCTGGCCAGATGTTTTCACCTCATACATGTTGGCCAATGCCCTAACACACTTCCTGCATGACTACGGTCTGTGGGATATAACCCTAGAGGCAGGGTTTAGAGGCAGATCCAACCATAGAGAAGCCTAGAAGGTAGGGATACATCACATCTAGAGTAGCCTCAGTAGTGTTTATTACCAAGTGATGCCTTCAAGTTGAAGAATCCCAATACAAGAGTCTAGGATAAAATGAGAAATTTTGTATCCCACATTACAAGAGATTCAGGGTGGATGGCTCCGGGCTAGGTTATTCTTGAGCACTCACTGATGGCAGAACTCTAGCTTGGTTTCCCTATGGTCTCACGGCCTTCTTTTCATGACTATAAAAAGTTGAATGTTGCTTCAATTTTCAGGCCATCACACAACCTTCTGGAGAGGAAGACAAAGAAACTGTATCTTCCTGGTGCCTCTTCTTATCAGGGAGAAAAACATTTCCTGAAGCCTTCATGCACACCTGCCTTTACACCTCACTTGACAGAATGAATATTTGTTGATTCCTCAATCCATCTTAGAAGCATCATGGTTCAAACTCTATGGCTAGAGAAGAGCCTCTTTTCCCTGAGCCTACTCCTCCCAGTACAGAAAAGTATGGTGGTGCAGTGAGCAAGGAAAGAGTTATATTTCTTCAAAGACAACACATAGTGCCTTTACTCTTTGACTCAGGAACTTAATCAAGAGATTCTAAATGCCAAGAACATATCCGTGCAGAGTTTACTGCATGAATTCCTCATGGTCTGCCCATTATCAAATGATGGCAGTAAAGTTATGGTCAAAGAACTAAGCTCCAAATACAACTGAGAAGTCTGTAAGTCCTCCTTCCATTCATTCTCCTCTGAAAAACAGTAAAACCGTGTACATTCCCAGCACACAGCCTCCTGTGCAGGACACTGCGGATCTTCTTTGTGTCATTGCAACCCTTGTTGTGATGCACTTAGCAATATTTCATAACTTAGATGTTTCCTCACCTTTAAAAAAAACCATAAATTCCTTCTTCTAACTTCTTTTCATTTTATTTTTCTCAAGGCTCATCTAAAAATATTGCACCTCTAACATATTTCCTTCTTCAGGGGAAAGTGTCTCAGGAAATGCTGTACAAAAGTAGTCCGGGTTCTGTTTTTGAAATGACATGAAACCATGTTTTTCTATATGCCCACAAGGACATTCATGCCTAATGATTTCTGTGAATAACGTGACTTAGAAACATATCGGCCAGGTGCAGTGGCTCATGCCTGTAATCCTAACACTTTGGGAGGCCGAGGAGGGAGGATCACTTGAGGCCAGGAGTTTGAGACCAGCCTGGCCAGCATGTCAAAACCCCATCTCTACTAAAAACACAAACAAACAAATAGAGTTTCTGCTTGGTCCCATTAATGTTTCATAATTTTATTATCTGGTTTGCACTTTTAAAGCTATGTCAAGAGAATACATACTAGCAGTAAGAGTATCTTAGTTGGCTTCTGTATTCCTTCATTCACTTTTATTTGGCAAAGGTACATTTAAAAAATCTCAGTATCAAACAACTCACATTTGAATATTCAAAACAAGCTTTTTTTAGGAACAATAAAAAATATTATTGCAGAACAATTAGCCATTGTATCTAGAATTTAGGTAAAAGTCCTGACGGCTGGATAATAAGTGAAAAAAATCCAGAAGACTACTTGCTGAGAGAAAGCATAGGATCATAAAATCATCAGTGTTCGAATGAAACATCGATAATCTGTCGCAGCCACCAATCTTACTATAAGGCATCAGAGCTGGAGAGGTTTCAAGCCTTGCCACATCTCACATGAAGAAGGATGTGGAGACAACCCTTGTCTTGCTTGGGATTATAGCTTGGGCCTGCACTGCTCAAGGCAGCAGCCCCAAGTCAAATGGGGCTGAAGCCTTTAAATATGGTCATCCTAGTTGAAATTCAATACACACTGAATTTTGAAGTCTGTTAAAGAAAAGAAATGTAGGCTATATTGTTAATATCCTTATATTGATTACAAGTTGAAGCAATATTTTTAATATATTAGGTTAAACAAAACGATCTATGAATTTCACCTATTGCTTTTTACTTTTTAAAAAATGTGGTTACTAGGGAATTTAAATTTTCTCACATGGCTGGCATTATATTTCTATTGTATTGAAACTTAGATGGTTAGCTCTTTTGGTCCTGAATACTAACCCTATTGAATGAGAAGGGCATAGCCCGGCCTCATGGAAGGTTTGTCTCACTATTATTTAAGGAGATTTTTTTGGAGGGGGCATAAATTATGATTTTTTATTGGAAAAATTTAAAAAATCAACTCACAATGGGAGTGGATTTGAGGCAAATTGTGCCATAAGCAGATTTTCTTTAAGTGGCTAAGCAAAGTTTAAAAAGCAAGTAACAATAAAAGAAAATGTTCCCGGTACAGGACCAGCAGTACAAAAATAGTGTACGAGTGCCTGGATAACATACCCATTTTGCAAAGTGCAACTTTTAAGTATACTATTTTAATGACTTTATTTGTTGCTTAATCCTTTGGATCATTATAAAATAGTTTTATGAATCCATCAACAGCCAGGACATTTGAGGTATATTTCCTACCTGTGTTGTTTATCGTAAGAGTATTGGTCTCTAGTCCCACTTAAACTCTACAGCCCATGCCTGGCAATTAGGGATTAATTAACACTATGGATAGAGGTATATGGTTTTACCAGAATTCCTGACTGGAAAAAACAATCAGCTTTAACTGGTTAGAAGTCAGCAGTGCTGGCTTACGTATTAAATAAATCTTTTCCATAAGTCTGAGAGTGCCTTAGAAAAAAGCACATTTTCCTGGAGACCTTCACCCAAGCAGAGCACAGAAGAATGAATTCCAGAGCCAGCCATTGCTGGGAGATGGAACAACAGTAAGGAAAGCTGAGAGAAACATGGTGTCAGTCCAGGGCTATTCCCTGCAAGCAGCAGAAACTTTGCCTTGGCTGACATTAAACAGAAAAGGAGGTTTTGCAAGGTTATTAGTTTGTTCACAGAATAATTGGGAAGATGCAGAACTAGTTTCTGGAAATAGGCATGAACAGAGGGCAGCCAGAACCACAGCCCAAATCAAGACTCAGAACTTGATCTTAGGGTGGTCAACGCCTCACTGTAGATGCTGCAGTTTCCCCGACAGCCGCTGTTGACCCTGGACACTGAGGCTGAAACTGCTACCCCCAGACTCCAGCAGCAGGTGACCCACTGGTGCTGGTGTGCTCAAAACTCTTTGCCGGTTTTAAAACTGATAGTCTGGGCTCCTGAGAAACCCCTCTGTCCTTAGCAAAGCAGGACAGTTGGTCATGCTAGTCGCAATAAATTCTCCACCATCCCTGGCTCCCATGTCCAAGTGCTGGGCACGATGTTTGATTAGACCCTGCTGGGTCGCCTGTCTAAGTTCTAGCTGCCAGAGAGATGAAGAGAGAGGGTCTGGCCATCTATCTTCCCTAGTGGGCGGCTGGCTCAGCTTTCCATCAGAGGCTTATGACTAAAACATAAGCAGACAGTAATTTAAGTAATTTAAGTTAAACAGAGGATACGGAACACAAAGAAAAGCAGCCAGGAGCAACAGGAACTGATGGCTCTCCTTCTGAGGCAGCATCCTGTGGTCGAAGCGGGAGGTGCTTTGCTGGCACTCATTTTGTTCATTTATAAGTTGGAGAAAGGACTCTAAAGGAGCTCATGTAATGAAAGTGCCTAGCCCACATCACATGCTCAAATATTTCTTTCTCCTTTCTTCTGTTTTTCACTTTTTTTCTCACCCCTTCATTGGAATCTGATGTCACTAAAGTATAGAAACTTTACTGTAGAAACTAAACTGATTTACATTCTCTACCAACTAGCCATTATTAAAAATTCAAGTAATAATGTGTAGAACTCATCATCACTTACTATGTTTTATTTATTTATGCTTTTAAAGTTACTTATGTCTTAGTTGCAAGTTGTGAGTTCTACATAATGCTATGTCACTGCACATCTCTTCCCAAATCTGTGTTTGGTGACATCAGTCGGATAGCTTGAAATTGGCCTGGTGGGAGTATATACATTTCAAAAATTGGCAAATGCTACAAATCAGGGCTCAATTTATCTTTTCTTGACTGTCTAGACTTATGGAAGTGGTAGAGAAAATGTTGATAAAGCAGATTAAACTTACAAGTGTGTTGTGTGTCTGTAGTTATTATGAAAAATATAGTTTTCTAGTATTCAACCACTATTATACAATTCAATAGAGAAGTTGCTCACACCATGGACAAAACAGTGACGCTCCAAGACGTGAGTCTTCATTGTTTTACTTTTGTCTTACATGAGATAAACAAATGTGTCAATTAACTTGTTCATCAGTTGCAAACAAAGGTTGGCTATAGATAAGAGTTTCATAGAAATTAATGAAGCATTCTGTGGGAACTGACTGTATGAAATTTATAATAATGAATATTGTGCATATACATATATATATACACACATACACACACACACATACATACACACACACACATACATACACACACACACACACACACATACACATACACATACAGAGATTTTTTTTGGGGGAGAAGGGAACCAGTTCAAAAATTACCAGTGTCCTGCAGCAACCTGCCATCTTTACACATGATCTATCTTTACAATCATATTATTGTTGTTTTTAATTTTTATTTTACTTTAAGTTCCTGGATACATGTGCAGAACGTGCAGGTTTGTTACATAGGTGTACATGTGCCATGGTGGTTTGCTGCAACTATCAACTCATCATCTAGGCTTTAAGCCCCACATGTCTTAGCTATTTGTCCTGATGCTCTTCCTCCCCTCCTCCCCCTACAGGCCCTGATGTGTGATGTTCCCCTCCCTATGTCTATGTGTTCTCATTGTTCAACTCCCACTTACGAGTGAGAACATGTAGTGTTTGATTTTCTGTTCTTGTGTTGGTTTGCTGAGGAAGATGGCTTCTGGCTTCATCTATGTCCCTGCAAAGGACATGATCTCATTTGTTTTTATGGCTGCATAGTATTCCATGGTGTGTATGTACCACATTTTCTTAATCCAGTCTATCATTGGTGGGCATTTGGGTTGGTTCCATGTCTTTGCTATTGTGAATAGTGCTGCAATAAACATACATGTGCATGTGTCTTTATAGTAGACTGATTTATAAGTCTTTGGGTATATACCCAGTAATGGGATTGTTGGGTCAAATGGAATTTCTGGTTCTAGATTCCTGAAGAATTGCCACACTGTCTTCCACAATGGTTGAAACTAATTTACACTCCCACTAACAGTGTAAAAGCATCCCTATTTCTCGACGGCCTCGCCATCATTTATTGTTTCTTCTGCCAGTTCATCCATGTCATCCTCCGTCCAGTTCTGTGCCCTTGCTGGAGAGGTGTTGTGATCCTTTGGAGGAGAAGAGGCACTCTGGCCTTTTGGGTTTTCAGTGTTTTTTTTGTTGATTTTTTTCTCATCTGCATGAGTTTGTCTAGTTTTGATCTCTGAGGCTGTTGATCCCTCGATGAGGATTTGTGGGGACTTTTTTTTTGATGCTATTGCTGTTGCTTTCTGTTTGTTTGTTTTTCAATAGTCAGCTGCCTCTTCTGTAGGACTGTTGTGGTTTGCTGGGGGTTCACTTCAGGCCCTATTCATCTGGTTCACTCCCGTGCCTGCAGATATCACTCAAGGAGGCTGGAGAACTGCAAAGATGGATGCCTGCTCCTTCTTCTAGGATCTCTGACCTCAAGGGGCACCAATCTGATGCCAGTAGAAATGCTCCCATATAAGGTGTCTGACAACCTCTGTTGGAGGATCTCACTCAGTTGGGTAGCATGGGATGCAGAACCCACTGAACGAAGCACTTTGGCTGTCCCTTGGTGGAGGGGGTGTGCCTTGCTGTGGGGAAACCTACTCCTCTGGGCTGCTCCAATTCCTCAGAACTAGAAGAAGGAAAGACTGAGTCTGCTGGTCCACGGAGACTATGGCCACCCCTTCTATGGGCTCAGGCCCAGGGAAATTAGAGTTCTGTCCCTGAGCCCCTGGCTGGAATTGTTGGAGTTCCTGCAGGGAGGCCCCACCCAGTGAGGAGGGATAGGTCAAGGTCAGGCCTGAAGAGGCACTTTTTCAGTACTCTGCCACAGCCGGTTTGTTAGGCTGTGGGGAACACCTCTTGGGACAAAACTGTCCAGCCTCCTTGGCTCCAGCAGGGGAAAAGCTTGGCCTGGAGCTGTAGAGATGGCTGCCGCCCTTCCCCTGCCCTGGCAGCTTAGTGTGTCAGGCAGCTAGCATTCCCAGTGTTGCCTGCTGCCCCTCGTCCAAGGAGCCCAGACAGCTTAGACAGCAGGCAGCTACAGCTGTGATGATGGCCTCCCCTCCCCTCAAGAACTGGGCAAGATTAGGCAGATTCTAGCTGACTGGCTGTTGAGAATCTGCAAGGCTCCATAGTTGGGATGCTAGGCCATGGTGGCTTGGGCTCACGAGTGGGATCTTCTGATCTGTGGGTTGCTCAGTTCCATGGAAAAAGCACAGTTTACCAGACTGGGTAGCACACTCACTCACCACTTCCCTTGGCTGGCGGTTGGGGTCTCCTCTGTCCTGTGTGGCTCTCAGGTAGGCCGCCCATCACACTGCTCTTCCTTCCTCTCCGTGGGTCACGCCAGCCTCCTAGACAGTCCTGATGACAGAACCTGGATACCTGGGTTGCCGGTGGAGGATTCGCACACTGTTTTGGTTCTTTTCTATGACAGCCTCCGATCGACACTGATTCTAGTTGGCCATCTTGGCCTTGTCCCCCAGTCATATTATTTTCTAAATCAAATAAAAATACACGATCGGACAGATTTATTTTCTGAGTTGTAGAACTTTTTACATGAAAATGCTTACATACAATTAAATCACATTTAGTTTTATGTTTACTAAGTTGTCTTCACTGAAAAAAATTTGTCACATAAAACTAATACACAATTCTGTATAAATTATAACACTTAATGCATTGCCTGACTATTTGAATAATGATAATGTACTATATTATGAAAATATAATCAGAAAGACTTAGTGTTCAGCTTTTCCTGCGTGATATTGGGCAAATTATTCTGAGTATCAGTTATCTCATCTATACATGCAATTAATGATATCTCTCATCCTTTTATTCAACTCTTTTAAAATAATTTCAACTTTTATTTTAGATTCAGGGTAGGTAGGCAGGTTTGTTACATGGGTATACAGGGTGATGCCAAGCTTAGGAGTATGAATTGTCTCATCACCCAGATAGTGAGTATAGTACCCAATAGGCAGCTTTCCAGTCCTTCCCTCCCTTTCCCCCTCTAGTAATCCCCATGGTCTGCTGTTCCCATCTTTATGCCCATGAGTTCTCAGTGTTTAGCTCCCACTTATAAGTGAGAACATGCAGTATTTGGTTTTCTGTTTCTGTGTTAATTCACTTAGGGTGATGGCCTCCAGCTACATTCATATTCCTGCAAAGAACATAATTTTATTCTTTTTAAAGAATGTGTAGTATTCCACGGTATATGTACCATATTTTCTTTATCCAGTTTACTGTTGATAGCTACCTAGGTTGATTCCATGTCTTTGTTACTGTGAATAGTGCTGCAGTGAACATGAATGCATGTGTCTTATTTGTTGAACGATTTATTTCCCTCGGGTATATACCCAGTAATGGGATTGCTGGGTAGAATGGTAGTTTGTTTTGTATTTCTTTGAGAAATCTCTAAACTGCCTTCCACAGTGGCTAACTAATTTACATTCTCACCAAGAGTGTATAAACTCAACAAATATTTATTGAGTACCTACCAGGTACTTCACACAGCACAGAGTGCATTGAACAAGACGTGGTCACTGTTCTCAAGGGGCAGATGACTTCATGTCATATGAATTTTTTTTTTTAAATAACATGTAGACTGTCAAACATGGCAGGCTCTCAGTAACAGTTGGTTTCTTATTTCCTTCTCATTTTTCTAGTTATCCAGGTTATATGGTCTTCCAAGCCGTGTACATTTTGCCCTCCCTGTGCTCTTAAAGAACCTATAACTTTCTTCCCTTTGACAATCTTCATCATAAGATCACACACACACACACACACACACACACAAACTGGAGAACAAAAGTGTTTCTTCTGCAAATGGTCCTCTGACATAATAAACCCTAAGTATCAGAGGCAGAGAAGAGAAATTCAAAAATCAACTAAATTAAGAGCTGAAATAATATAGAAGACACTGTTTCCCTAGAAGCTGAAAGTGATATTTTTCTTGTTCCTCTGTGCGTGAACTTAGCTGGCCCCTTGAAGTCTTTCCTGGCCAGGAATTAATTGGCTGTGTAAGTTCCCTTTCTTTTTCTCACTTTATATCTCAACATAGAATTATTCTGAGCTTGAAGTTTTATATGAGTCTGGTTTTGCCACAAAAGAAATGAAATCAGCACCTGGTAGAGATATCTGCACTCTCACGTTCATTGCAGCATCATTCACAATAGCCAAGTTATAGAAACAATCTAAGTATCCATTGATGGATGAATAGATAAAGACATTGTAGTATATATCTACAGTGGAATATTCATCAGCCTTATAAAAAGGAGGAGAACTGCTACTTGCTACCATGTGGATGAACCTGAATGACACTGTACTAAGTGAAATAAATGAAATCACAGAAAGAAAAATACTACGTGATCTCACTTATATGTAGAATCCTAATAAAAGTCAAAAACATAGAAACAGAGAGTTAGAATGGTGGTTATCAGGGGCTGGAAGGGAAAAGAAATGGGGAGATGTAGGTCAAAGAGTCCAAATGCTATGATGTATGCTGAACAAGTCTAGAGATCTGATGTACGGCAGGGAGACTATAGTTAATAATATTGTATTGTATATTGAAAATTGGATAAGGTGGTGAATTTTATATTAAGCATTTAAAATGAAAATGTTTACATATAATTAAATCACATTTAGTTTTATGTTTACTAGATACATCTTAACTGAAAAAAATTGTAACATGAAAGTAACACACAATTCTACATAAATTATAACGTTTAATGCATTACCTATTTGAATGAGGCATGTCTCTAGATAATGTACCATAGTACAAAAATACAATCAGAAAGACAGTGTTTTGCTTATGCTGTGTGATACTGGACAAATTATTCTAAGTATCAGTTATCTCATCTATACATGCAATTAATGATCTCTCTCTCTCTCTCATCCTTTTATTCAACATTTTAAAAAATAACTTCAGTTTTTATTTTAGATTCAGGGGTACATGTGCAGGTTTGTTACATGGGTATATAGCATGATGCCAAGGTTAAGAGTACGAATGATCCCATCAGCTGGATAGCAAGTATAGTATCCAATGGGTGGCTTTTCATTCCTTCTTGCCCTCTCTTCTCGTTTCTAGTAGTCCCCAGTGTCTATTGTTCCTGTCTTTATTTCTATAAGTGCCCAATGTTTAGATCCGACTTATAAGTGGGAACATGCAGCATTTGGTTTTTTGTTTCTACTTTAATTAACTTGGGATGATGGCCTCCAGTTATATCCACGTTCCTGCAAAGGACATGATTTTATTCTTTTTAAAGAATGTATAGTATTCCATGCTATAAAAGTAAAGGTACTCCAAGGTGAGCAATAATTTCACTACATGTATGAACACATCATATTGTGCACTGTAAATATATACAATAAAAAATAAATCAACTGATTAGTTCATTAATGAAAACACAGTCATATTTCCTCCAGTATTCAAACTGTGACGACAATGTCCCCAAGCACATGGTTGGAAAGTGAGATTTTATTCTGGGCTTCTTTCCAGGTCATGCTAAGACTCTCTAGTGTAGTTTATACTCCTGAATAATTAGCTCTCATTGGTGTTTCCCTGCTGCTGCCATCTGTCTGGAGAGCACAGAACCAGCTGTGCCCACGACAGCTGATCTCTAATCTGCTCACTTCCAGGCAGGTGGTGCAGGCCCCATGTTCTGCTGGGACCCAGCGAGCAGTAAGCCAGTGTGATCCCACAGCTCTGGAGCTGGCCTCTGCTTGCCCGAGGAATCACCATGGTAACCAAGGCCCAGCCACCCTTGCACAGTTGGCACTCCAGCAACCCTGTGTAATATGCTGTCTACAGTCGTTGATCCTTCAATGTTTCTCTGTAATGGATGAAAGTGTTTGACTCCTAATAGTACACTCGACCAGGGGTGCCCCAAAGCAACAGCCACAGGATGCAACACCCAACTGTCTGGGCTCTGAGATACCAGCTCTTTGAGTTTGCATACATGCATCCTCTTCCCAGTAGAAGATAGGAGGAAAGAGTAAAATAATGGGAACTGCATCAGAAAAGGGTATAGTACAGCCACAAATTGTGTCCCGATCCAGCCTTTGTCTAAGAATATCTAGGCTCTGGGGTTACATCCAAATCACTCATTTAGATCCCTCCCTGATGGTGAGTTTCCTCCTGGGGTACCCTGTTGACCTTTCCTGGTAGCTGGTTTTATTTGCCACTCTTCTAATCCATCACACATGTTCTAGTTAATTATTGTAAACTTCAGAGATGATATTTGTGTTCTATTTCTCTTTCTTCCAGAAAGGTCCTTGGCTTCTAGGAAAAAACATAAAGCAGAATCAAATCAATACGTAAGAGATACACTTTGCCTAACTATACACGGCAAGGTTTCTGTGTCCCAGGTTCCTGCTGAGCTGTATATGGATGACACATTCTTTCAGAACAGTGAGTGGGGTACTTGATCTACAGCAACATCACTAAGAGGGACCATTGAAAGCAACAGGGTCTATTTCAGTAGGTACAAAACTTCAGGTACAAAAATACAAAGTCTGGTTATCTCCAGCCCTAGGGAGAAAACTACTTTCAAAGGAAATGGGAGCTTTTCAGCCGGCATCTAAGTTCCATCTGTTATGACATATTTTCCATAGGTTCCAACATGTTTCCTTGAAGAGGAGAGGACAATGCAGAATTACAGCTATTCCACAGAGAATATCCACCAGCCTCCAGCCTCTGTGAGTTTTACTGGGAGATATAGTATTCCATGTGTGAGTACTATCCATCACAGGATAGGGAAGAATAGTTGAAAATGACTGTGCAGAACTACATGGACCTGCCTCCTCACTCACGTGATGCTGCATGTGTCACCCTTGCCTACATGAGCACAGAAAATATTTCTAACAGGTAGTTTGTCAAATATTTTGTTGTCCTCAAATCTGGTCAAATTCAGAGAATGTAACTGGGCTCCTGTCTGAGACGACTGTCCAAATGTTCTTGGGCATCGCTAGACTGCAGTTGAACTAGGAAAGCAGGCCCATCTCAACTTTGCCCTCCTGATCCTGACACTTGCCTCTCTCCACTGTTTCTTCCTTAGTAACTAGCCCTCATGGACTCCGACTCAGAACCCACATTCCAGGCACTTGCAGTGATTTTCTGTCAAAGTCAGCCTCCAGCGAGGACTAGTTTCTTCACACTGAAAGAAAAATGACTGATCTGGCTAAGTGCTACTCTTCCCAAAAGCCCAAAAGAATGCAAAAGGAAAAGAATGAGAATCTGAAAGCTCCCCACTCTCCAGGTTATACTTGCAAATACATAATAAGAATCTCGTTACCTTGGAGAAAAGCAAGTCATCAAGACTGAGAGTTACATAAAGTCTATTTCTTCCAAAACTCTGTAGCTTTAATCAAGGCATGCTGATACCAGATGATGTCTGGTTTATGGTACCACTACATTAAATTAAATTAAATGATTAATTTACACTAGATTAAATATTTAACTGTTATGACCACATGGCAGAGTTTGAAATAAAGATTGTTTCAGCAACAGCCCCTGCCTTCAAGGAGCTCATGATCCAGGAGACATATAAGCAAATACTTAAGAGCAGAGTATATCAAGTACCTGCCAACAAGTGCACATAAGGGATTGACGACTAGAACCACAGAGCCTAGGAAGGGTGCAGCCAGGTTTGTGTCCTACTAACACTCTGTGGAAGTACTCCTGTCCCTACCAATTGTCTTTTGGTTTTGACAAAAGTGATGACATCCCTGTGATGTGAGAGCTAATCAGCCACGTCTAAGAGCACTGGTTAAAAATCCGGTCAAGGCCGGGCGCAGTGGCTCACATCTGTAATCCCAGCACTTTGGGAGGCCAAGGCGGGATCACCTGAGGTCAGGAGTTTGAGACCAGCCTGACCAACATGGAGATACCTTGTCTTTACTAAAATCACAAAATTAGCTGGGCATGGTGTTGCATGCCAGTCACTTGAACCCAGGAAGTGGAGGTTGCGGTGAGCCAAGATCATGCCATTGCACTCCAGCCTGGGCAACAAGAGCAAAACTCCATCTCAAAAAAGAAAAAGAAAAAAAACTCAGGTCAAATGCTGCACTAGCGCATGGCCAGAGAAGACGAGGCCCTGGCTGTGGGGCTTCCCCCTGGAGTGCTCCCATCATGCGTGGCAATGCCAGGGGACTCTTCCACAAGGGGCCCAGATGATACTCTGTTACCTCACTTTGATCAGCATATCCTAATTTTAAAACTTCGGTTATTTGTTCTTTTTCTGAAAATACTCACTTAAGCACCTAGGAAATATTTTATTGAAAAGAAAAAACACAAAAATGAAGAAATTGTATTGAATCTAGTTGCACTTCGAAACTCACCCTTCTCTGTGAGGCTGAGTTCTCTCTCCTCATTCCAACAGAGAGCAGTCACGTGATACCACCTCCTTCCAACTGAAAACCATCCTTTCTCCTTCTCTGTGACTACAGTTTACTGTCATTAGACACCTAGCCCTCACAGCAAAAATATCCCTTGGCAGATCAAATGAGATTAACTCATGATCAACATTCTTTCAATGCTGCTTTTAATTGTTCACCAAAGGTGGCCATTGCAACATTAAATTCACCTTTTCCAAGAGTGAATAGATTGCTTTCTTAAACCCTAAAATATTATCTGAGTCATACACATTTACTACTTTAAAGTCCACAGGAGTAAAGACATTCAGAAAAAAGAAAAAAGAGAAAACCAATCAGAATCAACTATGAGTACAGCCAAAATCTCAATTTATATTCTTGTCAATAACTCTACATGAAAAGAGAAACACACACACTGGATTTATCACATGCTTAGTTTCCTTAATAATACATAAAGAACATTTTCTCATAGAAAGAAAAGTACAGCAGCACCATTTTTAGGAGTACATAATAATATAAAACACCTATGGATAATAGACAGGGTTGTACAGATGAAGGAATGATCAGCTCTTCCTGAAGGAATGAATTCTGTTCTGGGTTTTAAAGGACAGTCAGCAATTTGCTGGGCAAACAATAGAGACCACTGTTGGCAGCAGAAAAACAAGACAGTGGCGTGTGCAAAGTCACTGAGGCAAGAAAACATGTGAAGTGCTTTGGGAGTTTTAAAGAAACTTCATAATGCTCACACATAAGAAAGTCATAAGTGATGACTTTCTTTCTAGAAAAGTAAAGTTTTCTAGTTTGATGTAGTCCTACTTGTCTATTTTTGCTTTTGTTGCCTGAACTTTTGTTGTCATAACCCAAAAATCACTGCCAAAGCCTATGTAAAGGAGCTCATCCCCTATCTTTTGTCCAGGAATTTTACAGCAAGTCTTACACTGAAGTCTTTTTTTTTTTTTTTTTTTTTTTTTTTGAGACGGAGTCTGGCTCTGTCTCCCAGACTGGAGTGCAGTGGCCGGATCTCAGCTCACTGCAAGCTCTGCCTCCCGGGTTTATACCATTCTCCTGCCTCAGCCTCCCGAGTAGCTGGGACTACAGGCGTCCGCCACCTTGCCCGGCTAGTTTTTTGTATTTTTAGTAGAGACGGGGTTTCACCGTGTTAGCCAGGATGGTCTCGATCTCCTGACCTCGTGATCCGCCCGTCTCGGCCTCCCAAAGTGCTGGGATTACAGGCTTGAGCCACCGCGCCCGGCTACACTGAAGTCTTTAATCCATTTTGACTTGATATTTGTGTGTGGTATAAGAAAAGAGTTCATTTTCCTTTTTTCGCATGTGGATATCCAGTTCTCATAATAGCATTTATTAAAGAGACTATCCTTTCTCTGTTGAGTATCATTGGTTTCCTTATTGAAAGTGAGTAGTCCTTATATGTTTGGACTTCTTTCTGGACTCACTGTTTTCTGCCATTGGTCTAGGTGTTTGTTTTTATGCCAGCATCATACTCTTTTGATCACTATAACTTTGCAGTATAATTTGAAATCAAGAAGTGCGATGCCTCCAGCTTTGTTCTTCTTGCTCAAGAGTGCTTTGGCTATTTTGGGTCTTTTGTGTTTCATTTGAATTTTAGAATTGTTAAAAATGTCATTGCAATTTTGAATAGGAATGCATTGAATCTGCATACTGCCTTGGGTAGGATGTACATTTTAATCATATTAATTATTCTAAACTATGGACAAAGGATATATTTCCATTTATTTCTATCTAAAGATTGGGGGAATATATTTCTAAACCATATATCTGATTAGGGGTTAATATCACAAATATATAATAAATGCACACAACTCACTAACAAAAAAAAAAAAATGGGCAAAGGACCTGAATAGACATTTTCTTAAAGAAGACATACAAACGACCAACAAGTATATAAAAAGAAACTCAACATCACTAATCACTAGGAAAATGCAATTCCAAATCATATTACCTCACACTCCTTAGGACGGCTGTTATCAAAAAGACAAAAGATAGCAAGTGTTGATGAGGGTGTGGGAAAAAAGGGAACCCTTGTACACTATTGGTGGGGCAGTCATTACGGAAAACAGAATGGAGATTCCACAAAAAATTAAAAATAGAACTGCCACATGACCCAGTAATCCTTCTGTTGGATATATATCCAAAGGAAATGAAACTAGCTCCTGGTAGAGATACCTGCACTCCCATGTTCACGGCAGCCTTACTCATAATAGCCAAGCTATGGGAACAGCCTAAGTGCCATTTGGTGGATTTATGGATTAAAATGTTGGATTTTTGGATTAATATTAAAATTAATATTATATATATATATACACACGTGCATGTACAGAATAGAATGTCATGCGACCTTTAAAAAGGAGACACTGCCATTTATGACAACATGCATGAACCTGGGAGACATTATGTTAAGTAAAATAAGCCAGACACAGAAAGAAAAATATTGTATAATCTCATTTATATGTGGAATTTTAAAAAGTTAAGTACATAGAAATAGGGATAGGGAGGTAGCTGAAATGGGGAGATGTTAGTCAAAGGGTACGAAGTTGCCATTCTGTAGGATGAATGTTTAGAGACCTAATGACTAGCAGGAGGACTCCAGGTGATAATACTGTACTGTATATGGAAGATTTGCTAAGAGAGTAGATTTTAGGTTCTCTCACTATAAGAAAAATAAAGTCGCCGGGCGCGGTGGCTCAAGCCTGTAATCCCAGCACTTTGGGAGGCCGAGACAGGCGGATCACGAGGTCAGGAGTTCGAGACCATCCTGGCTAACACAGTGAAACCCCGTCTCTACTAAAAAATACAAAAAAACTAGCCGGGGGAGGTGGCTGGCGCCTGTAGTCCCAGCTACTTGGGAGGCTGAGGCAGGAGAATGGCGTAAACCCGGGAGGTGGAGCTTGCAGTGAGCTGAGATCTGGCCACTGCACTCCAGCTCGGGCGACAGAGCAAGACTCCGTCTCAAAAAAAAAAAAAAAGAAAAAAAAGAAAAATACAGTCAACCCTATGAGGAGATGGCTATGTCAATTTGCTCAACTACAGCAATCATTTCACTATGTATGTGTATAAGCAAATGTCATGCTGTACGCTTTAAATACATGCAATTAAAAAAGAAAGATAAAACACAGGCAAGAGCCAGATCATCAAGTTATAGAGGTCATAATGAGCAATGTGGGCTGTATCCTGTATGTTGTTACTTTCTAAACTTCTTTTGAGTTGCATACTGACTTTGAAAATCTAGTGAGAACTATGGATTCTATACCTTGAAAATACACGCATACAAGGTACACACAAACATTTACAAATAATTTAGGAGAATCAGAGACCTCTGAAGTTAAAACCAGTGAAGTATTTCAAGCAGTGAGGTGACAAAGTTACATTTGTCCCTGATGGATTTCTAGTAATAATGCTTAACTGGGTTATATTCAGTCCCACACACATCCTTTTTCCCTTCAAATAGCTTTGTCACCTAAAAGACAGACGTAAACATAGTGTGCAATCTCTAATGGCCATGTGTAACAGTGATTTGTTATTTGGGATATGTAAATTCACAAAATAAAAACTTATACACTAAGAGGTATCTTTCTCTTAAACACTAACAGACACACAAAATATGACCCTGTTCTTTAATTCTGCTGTGTACATCTTGAAACTTTTGTCCTTAATTATTATTATCCTCTATAAATATTCATAGACCTCCTAGCAGAGCACTCTTCTAAATCATGTAGATAAAAGGGGAAAAGGGAGTTGGTTCCTGCCTGAAAGAAGTAAAACTTTAGAAAGTCTGTAATGCTTTAAATCAGAATCTTTACCCAACCTTAGCTCACAATTATCTCAATTCCTTGACAAAGTTCAGCTGTCATCAAAAAGAAGATATGACTTATTTTCTAGATGGTTTCTGTTTTCCTGTCGCTTTGTTGTGATTTTTTTTTATTTTGTAATCAGAGGTTTTCCTCTGCCTGTCTTGCATACAGACAGAGCACCAGCTTTCAGCCACAGATACCTGGGCATAGTCACATCCATGTCTCTGCCAAGTTTTAGCCCTGTGTCCTCAGACTAGTCACTTAACTTCCCTGACTCCTATTCTTAGCCCTGGAATAAGTGGATGGTAAGACCTATGCTTGTTATTACGTTACTGTGAACATGTATAAAAGTAGTACATATAGTTTTTAATAAAAGAAGACTCCTGATTCATCAATGAAACAGGAAACAGCAATAACAGCAGCAAAAACAACAATGTACCAACAAATGTGCTATGAGTAAGCCATCATCCACCTTTCCTATGGCCATATCACAGCTCTTTTTCCCACTTGAACTCAGAGAATCATTACAGTTCTCAACAGAGGTGTCCAGGCAGACAGTAGTCTGATGTAACTGGCCTCAGGTTGAAGATTCTTTGATAGCCTGAGCAACTGATTCAATCAGAAAGCCTCACAACACAGGACAAGCATCAACTGCTTCCCTAAAGTGCATACCTGCTTGGGGATAGGCTTTCCCCTCTTTCTTATTACATTTAGGTTATTGAAAAAGTAATTGTGGTAAGTAATTACTTTTAATGGCAAAAACTGCAATTACTTTTGCACCACCCTAATACCTTTTGTTTATGTAGTGATGTTATCAATTTTTTAAATTAATCAAATTCACTGAGAGAGATATTCTAATTATAATTTCCACAACAATTTTATCAAAATTATTAAAACAAGAACATAGTCTATTAAGGCCTAAGGCACTCCTGAAGTTTATGCTCTACTGGACCAATTCACAAAGTCAAAAAGAGTCATTATAAACCCATCAGAATTACAGAATTTCCCCAAGCACATAATTTATCATCTCTGAAAGAATCATTTTTAAGTCATCCAAAAGAGACCAAAAAACCATTTTATTAATGAAAAGAAATTTTCAAAGAGGCCCAACCATGACACTTTTATCTGAATACAGGCTGCACATGCTAAGTTGCTCAGTGAAGGACAATTCACTTAGATATCTACTCGGCTTTATGGCATTGTGCATATGGGCTGGCACTGTTTCCATATCTCACAAATACCATCTCACTTGAGATCTGGGACCGAAATACCTCTGTCCCATATAAACAATGCCATAGAACATACTCTCCTGCCCCAGTGCTAACCAAATCTGAGACCATATATTCTCCCTGTTTCTTTATCAACCAATACCGAGAACAAGCAAAACACACTTAGCTACTTGCTCCTTGAAACACTTGCTCGTGGAATATAAGACCGTGAGCCAACCCAGTCACTTATTCATTAGGACTAACAGCTTGCTAACTTAATTCACTTTACCACTCTCACCCTACTGTGTCCATCAAAGCACAGTTATTTCATAAACTCTGTCCAATCCAAACCTTAAAAGACGCTCTTTAAAATCTCCCAGACTGGCCTGTGGCCCTATAAATATCCTGCCCTAATTGCTCTTTTTAAGAAACTCCTTGGGCTCCATCAAGAGATGGCTCTGCTTGATCAAGAAGTCTTTCTGTTGGTTTTCTGAGGAGTTGTTATACAACCTGGTGAATGTTCACAGTAACCTTCGGAGAGTTAAATGTTTTGAACTATCATCTTAGAGAAGAAAAATTTGAGGTTCTTAGATATTGAGAAACTGACTTGAATTTTATATGCTAAAAAATGGCAGATCGTGGGTTCAAATCAGTCTGTTGAAAAGCAGGAATTCATTCCTTTACCCATTTTTTTATTCTTTCAACACATATTTATTGAATGCCATTAAACCTTAGCTCACAATGACCAGGCAAAAATAATGTCCTTCTTTATGACACTTAAGTTCTAGTGGACAAAAATTTAATTAATTCTTGTTAATTAAGAATACATAACAATTTGCAGTAATAATAAATGCCATAAAGAATGTAAAGTAGCCAGGTGTGGTGGTTCATGCCTATAATCTCAGCACTTTGGGAGACCAAGGTGGGGAGGATCACGTGAGGTCAGGAGTTCAAGTCTAGCCTGGTCAACATGGTGAAACCCCATCTCCACTAAAAATACAAAAATTAGCTGCGTGTGGTGGTGCAGCCTTGTAATCCCAGCTACTCGGGAGGCTGAGGCAGATGAATCTCTTGAACCCAGGAGGTGGAGGTTGCAGTGAGCCGAGAATGCGCCACTACACTCAGCCTGGACGACAGCGTGAGACTCCAGCTCACAAAAATATATATACACACACACACACACACACATATACACACACATATATACATATATGTATATATAAAATAGTATAAAAAGTAGGGAACGAAGAGCTACAATTTTAGATAGAGAAATAGAGAAATCAGGACCGTCTTTGCAGAGATGACACTGGAGCAGATGTGAATGACACGGAGGAACCAGCCATTGGAGGAAACGTTCCCATCAGAGATAACAGAAAATTGAAAGCTTAGGAGGCAAAAACAAAGGAACAGAAAGAAGTTAAGTGAGAGGCAGGCAAGGGTCTGATCGTGGTGTTTATATTTTCATCTGAGTGGGATCGAAAGCCACAGGAAAATTTTCGGTGGAGACTATCATGATTTAACATCAGTACTATAAATTAGTATAACATTGAATTTATACTTTCACGTGATGTATGGCTAATGTGCAGAGAACTGACCACAGTACAACAAAAGTGAAAACAAAGAGAGGCAGAATGTTGTGCTAGCCCGAGAAGGTAGTAGCAGTAGAAACAGTGAGAAGTGGTCAGATAAGAGACATGCTTTAAAGCAGGGTCATCCGTATTAGAAGATACAACATATGTGGTGTGGGTGTGAACAAAAGAGAGCCTATCCATCCATATATTGTCTTCGGCTCCAAATCCACTCTCTATTACCCTGCCATGAAACTAGCATGTTTCTCCCTTGCCAATGGGCAGGATGCTAAACTAATCTTCATCATTACAAGGCGCTGAAGCAGTACTCAGGGAGGAATAGGCTTTTCTCCCTGGCTTTGGTACCTGCTGTCTCTTAGCAGGCTGCTGCCTAATGCACGCAATGCATGTGGCCTCCTCGTGGACAGCCACCCCTGCCCTTCAGAGGGCAGCTTCCAAAGGCATTCAGTTCCTGGACAGATGCCCAGCATGGCCTGAGATGCAGTTTCTCCCCTTAGAGAGCTTTTCCTAATACCCCTATGAATGACTTTTCTTTTTTTTTTTTTTTTTTTTTGAGACGGAGTCTTGCTCTGTCGCCCAGGCTGGAGTGCAGTGGCCGGATCTCAGCTCACTGCAAGCTCCGCCTCCCGGGTTTACGCCATTCTCCTGCCTCCGCCTCCCGAGTAGCTGGGATTACAGGCGCCCGCCACCTCGCCCGGCTAGTTTTTTGTATTTTTTAGTACAGACGGGGTTTCACCGTGTTAGCCAGGATCAATGAATGGTCTCGATCTCCTGACCTCGTGATCCGACCGTCTCGGCCTCCCAAAGTGCTGGGATTACAGGCTTGAGCCACCACGCCCGGCCATGAATGACTTTTCAGCGAGTTCCATCAACACAGCACCTTTGTGAACTTCTCCATCATCCAGGGGATCCCCCCGCAACCACCACCACCACCCGCCACCATTTCCTTCACGGTCTGCATTTCAGCGCTGGCTGTGTGTGTATGTGAGGTGGGCTGGTGGGGGCAAAGGGGAGGATTCCTTACCCAGGTTCTTTTTTCTTTGCATGCTTTGCTTCTGGTCTGAAGATAGTGGCTGCTGGCTATATCTCCTACTCTGTATTCTTTAGACATCTCTTTATCTCTTAGTAGCTAATCTCTCAATGCTTCAAGAGATTCAATCTCTCAACGCCTGTTATAGCTAATGATTAAACTTTCCCTGTTTAAATCACCAAGCAGTTTCTGTCTCATAACTGGAACCTGATGGACACAAAGGGCATTGAGAATAACTTCTTGGTATTTGGTTAGAGCTAATGGGTAAAAAGTGATGCCATTTTCTGATATGGGGAAGGCTGCTGAGGGAGGAAATCCAGTGTTCTGATCTGGTGAAATTAAATTGAAGTTGCTTATTTTTATAAGTAGAGGTTTCAAGTGTAGCTGAAATCTAGGAGGGAAGACAGAGAGCTATAAATTGAAGATCAGCATACAGATCACATTCAAAGCCACAAAACCGGCTAAGAATTTTTAGGGAAGTGTGCTGAGAAAGGCAGGAGGTTGCTGAGGATGAAGCCCTGTGCACTCCAACCTTTAGAAACTGGGAAGAAGAGGATGAATAGCAAAGAAATGGAAATGGAGGCAGGGTGCGGTGGCTCACGCCTGTAATCCTAGCACTTTGGGAGGCCGAGGCGGGTGGATCACGAGGTCAGGAGATCAAGACCATCCTGGCTAACACGGTGAAACCCCGTCTATACTAAAAATTAAAAAAAAAAAAAAATTAGCCGGGCATGGTGGTGGGCGCCTGTAGTCCCAGCTACTGGGGAGGCTGAGGCAGGAGAATGGTGTGAACCTGGGAGGCGGAGCTTGCAGTGAGCGGAGATACGCCACTGCACTCCAGCCTGGGCGACAGAGTGAGACTTCACCTCAAAAAAAAGCAGAAACAACAACAACAACAAAACAAACAAACAAAGAAATGGAAATGGAATACACAATGAGGTAGGAGAAAACCCAAGAGCAGGAGACATTTTAGTAATTAAATGAGGAAAGTATTTCCATAAAAAGAGATATCTCGACTGCATCCTACCTTACTCTGAGATTGAATAAGGTGAAGACTCAAACTTAACCATTGAATTTTATAATTGATATCATGAATGACCTTGACAAAATTGATATGGAGTGGGGCATAAAGGAAACTATGGAACTGGGCCAAGGGAATAATGGAAGGTGATGAACTGGAAATAGAATGCAGCTTTGGGAGGCCAAGGGGGGGGTGAATCACCTAACATCAGGAGTTCAAGACCAGCCTGGCCAACATGGTGAAATCTTGTCTCTGCTAAACATACAGAAATTAGCCGGGTGTGGTGGTGGGCACCTGTAATTCCAGCTACTCAGGAGGCTGAGGCAGGAGAATCACTTGAACCCAGGAGACAGAGGTTGCAGTGAGTCGAGATCACGCCATTGCACTCCAACCTGGGCAACAAAAGCAAAACTTCTTCTCAAAAATAAAATAAAATAAAATAAAATAAAGTAAAATAAAATAAAATAAAACAAAACAATGCGGGTGTTACTTTCAAGGAGTTTTCTTGTAGAAAACTCATAAAGGGAGGCAGAACAATATCATGGCATTTACTGGAGATGATGGGAGTGGTTTTGTTTAATTAATACTGTATCATTTATGCAGATGTGGGTGGCTCAGCAGAAAGAGAGAAAATGATGGTGCAGGAGTCTGAGGCCACAGTAGCAGAGGCAAAGTCCTGAGTTGACAAGAGAGGATGAGGTCTGTGGAATAAGTACATATTTATATACCAACACTCAAGATTTGGTAGTTTCATAATTTTGGAGCATTTTTATTTCAAAAAAGTATCTGCATTGATCTTTTAGGGTAGTATCCTACATTTAAATATCTTTAAAGGTTTTGTGGTTTTAAAGCATCACAGCAGACAAAACTTATTATATCATGCACTAGAGTTGCTTTGATCATTTGCATTTAGTTCAATAAATCTGAAATGAATATGTGAACACTCATATTTTCGAGAAATTCTGCATGACTTTCCTTGGCAGGCTGGATGTTATTCTCATCATGCCCTTCTGTGAATTTGCTCACAACACAATTCATGGCATACACATTTTTACTCTGTCAGGTCTTTTTAAAATCATTCAAGGCCAGGTGCGGTGGCTCACACCTGTAATTCCAGCATTTTGGGAGACCGAGGCAGGTGGATCACCTGAGGTCAGGAGTTTGAGACCAGCTTGGCCAACATGGTGAAACCGCATCTCTACTAAAAATACAATAATTAGCCAGGTGTGGTGGCAGGCGCCTGTAATCCCAGCTACTCAGAAGGCTGAGGCAGAAGAATCACTTGAACCTGGGAGGTAGAGGTTGCAGTGAGCCAAGATCGCACCTTTGCACTCCAATCTGGGCAACAGAGCAAGACTCCATCTCAAAAAAAAAAAAAAAAGAATATTCAAACAGACCAACTGGATCAAACTTCACTTCGACATGTTTAACATTCTTGATCTTTTAATATCCATAAAAGGCAGAATTAATTTTAATCATCAAATACATCAAAAGTCAGGACTTTGAGAGAAATTCAATGAGTTCACTTATTGATTGTTTACAACTAATTTCAATCTCATATAAAAATTTATTTTTTAAAAAACTTTGCCAGATATTTTTGGGGCAATGTGTCATCTGGGGTGACTTTACTGATAACAATACCAGATACAGGATTCATTTTGTGTCCATGATATACCAAGACTGGCCAAAGGGCATCTAAGGCAAAAGACTGGAAACTGACCAATATTTTCAAGAAAGTTGTCTGTATGTGGTTCTTAGCACAACCACCATCTTGCAGATTACTTAATTATAATCTTATAAATGATGTTTATAGTATTTCCAGTACATTATGATATATTACAAATAAAGTGAATTATAAAAATATGTCTCTGAATATATCATTAAATATGTTTCACTTTAAGAAAAACACAGTGCATCATTATTGCATTTCTTATTTCCCTGGAAAAACAAAATTTTACTATGAAGCAGCACCTGCCATTTGTGGATTGAAGGCTACTTGGAGGTTCACTGACATTGGGGGGAGAGGGTTTGTATACACACAAAAAAGGCAGTTTCTTCACTCCAGAATCATTCTGGGCACACAGGGCTGACCACTTTACACAAGGGAATTAATAACTATACAAAAGAAACTGTAGTGTTAACAGAGTTTTCCATAATCCCTACAGCCTCTTTCCTGCCCTTGGGCACTTAACACCAGGAACTGGTAATCAATCTCCAATTTTTACATTTAAGTGGATGCCTCTAACAGCACCTGATAATAAGGACTTGATGAGAAGAAGCCACTGACACAGTTGGTAAGAAAAACCAAGGCCTAGCAATCGCTTATTTAGGAATACAGGAATAAGAGGGGAAAACTACACGTGGCCAATAACCTGAACTGCTCAAATGGTAGAAAGAGTACGTTTGAATGGAATTTTCTGAATGAGACAGAAAGACATTGTAGAAAGTACTGGTCAATTTTAAACCATTGACAAAATTCAAAATACATGTTTTCTGTAGAACAAGAGGTTAAATGTGAAATATGTTAACAGGTTGTGATAAAAATGGAGATGAGGCAGAAATTTAATTTTAGGAAAGTTTAGGAAATAAGGTTGTGAAACTAAATATGCAATAAAAATTTAAATGCAAAGCAAAATTTTGAAGATGGTTGTGATAGGAGAGAGACAATTATTTCAGAACAGATATCTGGCTCTTTCTAGTCTAACTAAGGAAATAGTGACATGGGAGCGACTCTAAGAGTGGATGGAACATGAGAACAAGAGGCCAGGGAAACCTGCCTTCCTATTGTCCGAATCATGGAAGAAACATTTTTCTAGACTGAGTGCTGAATGGATCTTATTCTAAAAGGAATGTTAGGATTCGCCAGCAACTTGCCTCCTGGAAAGATAATTTGGCCTCAAGATAATCAAGTAGAGTTGCTCTCCTACGTGGGGAAGACCCTGGAGTTGGAGAAGCAATGGCTTTGAGATGGTAAGCCACGAGAGGGAGAGGAAAATCCATCTCAAGTCCCTTTGTCTACCCAGGGGCATGCGCAGTAGTTGCCTGCTTAGAGAGTTCTTAGCCATGACATTTTAAACCAAAATCCAATAGGCATTGACTCCCATTTTCTGGCACTTAGGCTGTGAAGGAAAATAATACCTTTCTAATTGTTTTTCTTTCTTTTAGAGGTAAATATTTCTCTTGCCTGGCTCTTTTTGTACTAATTTTTTGTTCTTAATATTAAAAGCATTCTCCAAGGATATGTCCAGATGTGAAGTGTTTTCCATTTGCTTTCCCTATAGGTAGTCCCTTGATAGGAGGACTGAACTCTTTCTATGTCTCAGACTGGCTTTTTTCTTTCTAATATTTTAACTTTCTCCATCAGCTCAGTTCTTGCCTATTAAAGTTTCTAAATATATACACATATATATTTAGAAATGTTATATATATAACTAAATATATATATGATGTATATATCTTCTAATTTTAAAAATTGTTTATTGTGGTAAATATGCATGACATGAAATCAACCATCTTAGGCATTCTTAAGTGTACAGGTTAGTAGTGTGCCCCCATTGTTAAGCACAATGCTATGAAAATAATGGAATTCGGAGAGGCAAAGGACAACTCAGAGAATGGGGTACCCAACTGGGCTGTGGTAAGAGGTGTGCTGTGTTATATAGAATTGAACATCACTGGAGAGGGGGCCTAGATGTCTGTCCAGACCCTCCTGAGGGTGCCAGAAGGCAGGTGTAGACTTTGGCGAGTGTCTACTCCTGACATGTAAGATGACGCTTTCCTGAAAACAGAAGGGAAACTCTTCTGACTCTTCTAAATTCCAAGGGATTCTTTTCTTACTTGACTGATGGATGAGCTGGAGATCTTTATCCAAAATCTCTGATCAGGTTGCCAGTGGTTACATTTTTGTAACCACACCCTGTCCTCCATGAGATCTGTGGCCCAGATCAACAGCAAAGGGCAGGAATCATTCATTGCTAATGACATAAACTATTAGGACAAACTGCAAATAAAACAAACCACGCTCTCCAGCATCTTCTTACCTCCTGTTCAAAACTGTCTTCTTTGTTTGCTGCCTCCATTGCCCTGTTTTTCAAGAGCAGTCCTGTTTGCTCAGAACTCATGCACAAGACTCACACAAGCCCCTCCTGCTCTCAGCTAGCGGTTCTCAGACCTGGGTCTCATTTCCCCAGCAGCTCCTGCTGGGTCTTCAGATTCCCCTGGTTTCCAATCCCCATGGGTGTCCCTTGGCATGTTGCAATCTCTGCCATCCCCGCAGTTCTGCCATCCCTGTGCCCCTTTACCATGGAGCTCTCAGTACCAAGTATTTACAAAATGCTGTAGTTGGCCCCTCTAACAAGAAGAGGTTCCTTGTTCCTGCCCCAATGGGTGTGAGAGTCTTTGGCCTCTGTCTGTCTCATAGAGGAAAGTGGGCAAAATCTATCCAGTCAAAGCTACGACAGTGTCCCAAATTCTAACTTCACACCAAAAACCAGTGACTGAGAATGGATTGGCCCAATACCTTCCTTCAGAAAAACTGAATCTTAACCCAACAATCACGTTTTCATGGCAGCTTCATTGAGGAGGATTTGGGGAGGCAGGAGGGATTCATTAGCACCTCTTGAATCACTTTACAAAAAGTTCATTTCACCTACAAGTGAAACAATCTTTTTATCCTGAATTTAAATGAAGCTGGGGAGGAAGGGAGCGGACTCAATGATCCTGTTACAGGAAAATTAAGGAATAAATAAGAGCATGTCCCTTTTAATGGGTGCCTGAAGAGATCTTTCTGCCTGGACCTCAAAAATTATTATGCCTGGGTTAAAAATCTGGTAGATATTGATCAAGAGCCAATCTGAGAGTGGTAAGGCTCAGAAAAAAATGTATTTTTCTCATTGAAAAAGAAAATACACATGTATATTTTCTTCACATTTTTCTAAAAGTTGCATTTAATTGCTGTAGAAACAAAAGAAGTAATTTAGAATTGAATGAAGATGAGGTAAGTGTTTCAGAAACACAGAAATATTTTTCCTGTTTATAATGTTAAAATTTATAAATTTCCCTCTCATTTTGTCCCTTTGTGGTAATTTAGTGGTTCTCAGCTTTCTCAGACCCAATACCTTGCTTTTTATCACAAATATTTGGTAATAGTTTTACCATTCTAAAATAAAACTTACAGATAATTTTACCACTTCGGAATGAAATGTATATGCTTTCTACACTAATAATGTAACCATATACATTATTTTTACATATAATGTTCTCACTGTAATATAAATGAGTAATGAAAAGAAAAGTTATCAATACTAGTATACAATTCAGTGTGTAAATGCACAGGCATCATCCCACAAAGAGACCAAATGAGTGAGTCTGATGCTGACACCTGTATGTAATATCCCCTGAATACAACAGCTACACATACTGCTTACAGGCATGTTGTGTCATATTTTAATGTCATAAATGGCATTGCTACTTATGTCATTTCCAAAGGACTGAACAACTCTTGGTAAAGTTCAGAGGAAACCAAAGTAAAATCTTTCTTCAATCCATGATAGTTGCATTTCCAGAAAATTCAGAGAATTAAAGCTATACAAAACAATACTATGTGTTTATGAAAACTGGGTAAAACCTGGTAACTGCTCTGATTGTCTTGTTTCACTTCATTAATATCTAATAGGGCATTCAAACAGAGAGCAAGACCTGATAGTTCTTTATTGTACGGACAATTGTGTGCAAGGCAGGATGTCTAGTCCTTGGCTCCCACCACCAAATGCTAATACTAGTGCTCTCTTAGAATGGTGATATCCAAAAATGGTCCTAGAGGCCAGTGTCACCCCCAATCCCACATGAGGTTCATTTCTGTATTGATTAAAGACAAAGAACAGGAAAACTAAAATTTTTCTATTTATTCCGTAAATACTGATGAAAAAGATATTTTATATTATGAAATATTGCTTTTCTATATTTTGAGTAACATTTCTAATAAGCCCTTTATTATAATGTATGAAAATAACATAGTGTTATGTTAACATTATAACAGATTAATACAGAGATTAATTCTTTTGAATTGCCTGACCTCAACATATATAAAATCTGGAAGAGAGTATGATATAATCTACAAGGTCATGAAATTCTAATGAATACTTTTAATTTAAATATTTTCTAAATTTATTTTTTTTTACGTATTTACAGGTATTATAAATTTTCTTAAAACTATCAGGGGTCTTAGTAATTGTCTTATAAATTTTATAGTCCAAAATGAGAAAGAAAAAATGTAAAAAACAAATGGGAAAAAAGGCAAGAAAGAAAATAAATATTACTTTTTTATGAGGACATTTAAAAGAATATATAAAACAGAAAATATATGGAAACAAGTCATGTTTGAACTATGTTGCTACTTCTGCTTCCTCAAATTAATTTCTGTGGCTCACTAATTTTAGTTGTCACAGAAATTCACAGAGGTGTTTCTTATTCATCTGAGGAATTTGTGGATCCACAGAGTGACAATAAATTAAGAAAAACTTTTAAATCCTGAAGATATATCTTGATGAAAAAAAAGTTCCCTTAATTCATTATGTTATTCTATTCATGTTACTAATTACTCTAGGTTTTCTGAAGCATTAAATATGAAACTGGATCAGATCCTGGGAAAATTTTAAGGAGATAAAACATTGAAGATCGTAGAGTATGGGCAGGAGGTAAAAAAACCCAAAAAGCAAAAATCCACAAGCCAATGCATCAACCTAGCCAGTAATGGAAGTTCTTGAAATAAAGTCAGTTTAACATGCCACATGTCACAAGTCATTAATACAGTTTTACAGAAAGTAACTCAGAATTTGGAAAGAAAATCCAAATTATTTTATTATTATTACTTTAAACTTTTATTTTAAGTTTGGGGGAACATGTGCAGGTTTGTTACATATGTAAACATGTGTCATGGGAGTTTGTTGCACAGATTATTTCATCCTAAAGTATTAAGCCTAGTATCCATTAGTTATTTTTCCTATATTTTAAAGGATTATACTTTTATTACTTTTGAGTACATTTATTTATCCATTCTTCAAATATTCAGAAAACCTTCTTCATGCAACCTAATCTCACAGAGTCTAAATTAATGGTTTTGCTATATACTTCTCAAAAGTTCTCTTTTAAAAACATAGTTTTCATTTATTTAAAAATATATAATTTTAACCTGGAAACCATCATTCTCAACAAACTAACACAAGAACAGAAAACCAAACACCGCATGTTCTCACTCATAAGTGGGAGTCGAACAATGAGAACATATGGACACAGGGAGGGGAACATCACACACTGGGGCCTGTCCAGGGGTGGGGGAGGGGGAGCATTAGGAGAAATACCTAATGTAGATGGGTTGATAGGTGCAGCAAACCACCATGGCACGTGTAAACCTATGTAACAAATCTGCACATTCTGCACATGTACCCCAGAACTTAAGGTATAATTTAAAATACATATCTATAATTTTAACGGTGGAAGGGAGCTCTAAAGATTTCAGTATAACTTTCTGTCCTCCCTAAAAATCTTAATTAACTGTGGCCCAGGACACCTAGAAATTCTCTCAAAAAACAGAAGAGAAAAAAAATTTAATCACTTCCCTTGGGAACTCATTTTAATGCCTACCAGTACATTGGTCAAGAATATTTTCTAAATTACAGTTTCACCATTATGTAGATATGTCCAGTAAGCTTTTAAACGATTTTTGGAGCAACAGTGCAATTGGTGATATTGAGGAAATTGATCCCCACGTCGTGAAATGACCTTTCACAGGACAAATCTAGAAAACCTTGTTAAAACAGAAGGCCACACGTTCTCTGTCTCTTGATTTCTAGACAGATGACTTCCCACCAGAGTTATGATACCCTAGAAAAATTTTTAACTATTCTCTCCCCTTATCAGTTTTCATCAGGGTGTGAGATGAATGGGACATCTAACCTGGTTAGCCAAGGAGAGTTTGTGTCTTTGGAGCTGGGTGGTGGCCAGGATTTACTTACCTAAGATGAAGTGGGATGAAAAGAATTAAAGGGCTGAGTTCAGTCCAAAACCTAAGAAAAGATCATGCTTCAAACAGAGGAAATTAGAATGAGCTAGTGAAACTCTAAAATTCTTAAGACCTATGTTGCTTTCATGGGCCACGCAGACATTCTGTATTGGAAAATAATGTAATATTGCAACTCCAGGTGAAATCAACATCACTGGTCTTTGTGTGGGCATCACTCAGAGATGGCAGGGATCCCATAAGGACTACAATGAAGGCTCTGACGTTTTATAGTTCTTTCGTTTTGTGTAGATCAAGGCATGGTTTTGATTAAGTAGTGAAATACCATTCTTACCTCCCCATACCGATTTTTATTCCCAATATAAAGGAAGCAAATATGAATACTGTAGTTTGTGGCTAACGGCACAAAACACAATTCCATAAGTCAATTATCTTTTGCTTAAACCAATGACTTCCCCCAAATACAAAGAGAAGCAAATCATAGCAGCTAATCGCTGTTACACTCAAGAAGATTTCATTATAAAATGCAATCTTGCTGTTACAGGTATTGGAGTGCGTCATAACATTCAGGTAATAGATCCTAAAGAACTGGTAGGGAAGGAAACAAACAAGGATGACCCCTATAAAAAGCAGGTTTTTCAGCTGAGCCCAGAACTCCTGGTGGGATAGTAAGGAGTGGCGTAGCTTCTGCACCATCAACATAATGATGAAGACCTGGAAGACCAAGAGAATCACAGCAATGGCTATGACAAAAATGACTATCATATAGTTGATGACTTTCACATACGTGTAAGCAAGCTCTTTGTGAAATTTAAAACAGTGCTTCTCATTGTATTCCTCGCGAGTTCCATACCGGGCGACAACCAGGGGTACCACAATGACAATCACCAGCGTCCACAGGCCAGCACTGGCAGCCACAGCATGCAGTTTTCTGTAGAATTCCACTTTGTCTTTGCGCTTGAAGAAGATGAGGTACCTGGTGACCAGGATCACCACATAGAACAGGAACGTGAGATACATGTGGATGTGCAGCATGGCACTCACGAATCTGCAGAAGGGCAACCCAAATATCCAAGTCTCCTTGATGAGGTAGGTCAAGCGAAATGGCACTGTCAGCAGAAAAACGCTGTGGACCACCACCAAGTTAATGACCGCCATGGTGGTCACTGACCGGGTGTTCATTTTCACCAGCAGGAACAGAATGGAAATGACACCCACCAGCCCTCCAATGAGCACTATGAAGTAGAGGCTGATTAAGTGGGATGTCACTATAGGATCGCAAGAGGAATTCCTGGAGGTATTGTGGCCAGGCATACTTGGGAAGTCACCTGGAGGAGACAAAGCACCAGAGTAACTGACAAGCTTTCAGAACTTTGTTCCTATCTCTTTTCTAGCACTGACAATGTGACTTTGTCATTTATCTGCTTACATGATATAAACTTGACATGCTTTAAGAATGAAGATTATGTCCTATGAATGTTTGCATACCCTAAACCTAAAGCACAGTAAGCCATTGATTCTTACTCTTTAATAGGAATAAAAATTGAATTTTAATCTTCAAGTTGCCCCCCAGAGATGTGTATGTAGATAAGACAATTTACATAAAACTTCAGGAGGATTGCAGACCATCTGGAGCTGATACTTGGATACTAGTATTACAGTAACCCTTTAAAAAGTTGTAAGATGGATAGAAAGATCAATGGATTCATGAAGTATACAATTTTTTTTCTTATGGGCATGATTGTAATTCTCTAATTCTTTCTTACTTATTAGCAAATAACCCAAGAATATTCATACTTAATTCATTTAGAATACTGATTAATTTGTCCAAAAATATCATCTAAGTCAAGGCAGCAGCAAGCAATAGGAAGGTTTACCTGAATTTCTCATTATAATTATGTTATCATCCAGCAGTGAGGCCTTGCTAAGCCTTCCCATGGGCCCCACTGAAAATATAGCATGTCTCCCAATCTCTCATCTACTCTCAAATGCCTTGAAAATTCATGACAGAGCCATTGTCATTTATCCCCTGGACTCCTGAAAGATCCGCTCCACAAATACTCTCAGTCCTTTCTAATTCATTCTCCATATTCTTATTCATTGCTTGCTATAAAAGATTTAGTAATCTTTTAATTTCATGAGAAAGTCATGTCAGTTTCCTATCTAAATCCCTTCAATGGCTTCCCATCTCTTCTAAGATAAAGATTGATAGCCTTACATGTCTGGAATGTTCTGGGTTACAGTGGCAAAATCTGATCCCTTGAGACAAGATTCAAGAAATAATCAAGAGATGAAATTGGCAGGCTTTAATGGATTTGATCTGGGGAAATGAGGCAAAATGAAGTGTCTTGATACTCTCAGATTTTTGACTTGAACAATTGTATTATTAGAGGTATGTCTACTGATACCAGGGAGACTAAGATTTGAGAAAGAACTCAAATCTTAGTGAGAAAGAGCACTCACTCCCTGACCTTTGTAACACATATGCAATTATTCTTATTCATTTATTGAATGTCTCTTTGTATAATGGAATATTACCCAGCAATAAAACTAACCAACTTCTGATACACACAATACTGATGAATCTCAAAAACATTACACTAAATCATGTATTCTCAATGGGGTGACAGCACCTTGTAAAGGGCAAAACATTTTGAGGTGTGAAAAAAAATCTTACTCTGTATAAAGCACAGGAGTATACACAGTACATAGACATATAGATATATCTGTGGTAGCAAAATTTCATTAAGTGGGGAGAGACAATTAGGGAAAAATACTCATTAGAGGGACCATAACAAACACAAAAAGTTGAGAAACATTACTAAATAAAAGGTGCCAGCCACCAAGATTATATATTGTACGGTATCTTTTTCTAGAAAAAGCAAAACTAATGTGACAAAAAGCAAATCAGTTAGCCCAAGGTCCAGGTTGTCGGGGAAAGGATTAGTTTCTGTTTTATATCATGTTGGTTACCATTGTAGTTATTCATCAAAGCTCATTGAATTGTATACTTAAAATTGATTATTTTTATTGCATATAACATATACCTCAATGAAACTTAAAAAAAAAAAAAAGATAATAATAACCCAACTTCAGGGAGCCTTCTGCATTTGTGGGCATGGAATACAATTTCAAGGAACTTGACTCACTTAACTGAACATTATTTTTTTGTTGGCTCTGCAATAGCTGTCTCATGTTACACTGTATATTTCATCCGTAGGCTGAAATCTCTCTACTTGCCTTTTATTTTCCCCTGTAGAAAAGTAGTTTTATCAAGGAGACATGAAATTATATTGTGTTCACATGTGAGTCAAGAATGAATGTGCCACCATAAGTTCTGATCACCATTTCCTTTGGCTATTGGCCTAGTAGGATTGAGTACTAATTGAAGAAAGTAAAGTAAGTAGCACATCACTTGTCCCAAGTCCTCTTTCTTATTATAAACTGCCATAATCGTTGCCAGATAACAGAAACACATGTTAAATATCTTCCATGTTTCAGGACTACACTACATCCTTGCCTGTACTTTGTCTTATTTAATTTAACCCTTACAACAGTTCTATGAATCGTGTAATGTATTATTATACTGAATTTTAGATGATAAAACTGAGCCCTAGCAGGATAAGTCATGTGATCAAGGTGTCCAAAGCACACACACACTCCCCAAAACTTTATTATACATTACAGAGAAGCGTTGTGACTCTCCTAAGTCCAAGTTTCTAAATTGTAACACAAGAAGGAAAGGAGGCCACGGAAATTTGGTTCTACTCACATGGCTGTATGCCAATATATCTTGAAAGGTGCTTTTCTCTCTTTTTTGATATCTTACTTTCCCATTCCCTTTACTTGGCTTATAGTCAATCCCATATGTTAGTTCACTCAATATCCACCTGAACCTTTTCTGGACTGCTTTTCTGTACAAAATTTTTGCATCTACAGTGCTTGTATGTGCCTTAGTTTCTGCTAGTCTGTTGCACTATTGCAAAACTTGGAGGCAAAAGTGAAGTAAATGAGGGATGTCAAATGTGCAGAGAGATTAGACTAGAGGTGTCTAATCTTTTGGCTTCCTTGGGCCACATTGGGGAAGAAGAAGAATTTTGTTGGGCCATATAAAAAATGCACCACCAACAACTGATGAGCTAAAAAAAAAAAAAAGTTAAAAAAAAATCTCATAATGTTCTAAGACAGTTTACAAATTTGTGTTGGGCTACGTTCAAAGCTGTCCTGGACTGCATGTGGCCCATGGGCCGCAAGTTGGATAACCTTGGATTAGACCATTTGACAAGACAGTGGTAGGTTTATCTGGTTTCTCTGGGACTGCTATAACAGAATCCTGGATTTCAAATACTAATATGATATATTACACATAATTTCAATCATATTTTACATTAAATGTAAATAGATTAAACAGTCCAATTAAAAAATAAAGGTTGTTACACTGAATTAAAGAAACAGGATCCAGCCACATGGGTTTTAAGAAAGACATTATAAATACAGGAATTATAATAAAAGTGATATATTCATTATGAAAGGTCCTCTTTGTTTCAAATAACGATTCTTCTTTGAGATCAACTTTTGACACACTCAAGCTTTTTTGTTTATTATGTGTACTTCACATGTTTTCCCTTTTTCTTGCGATCTTTATGATTACTACATTTAAAATGTGTGTTTTGTAAATAGAAATTTTGGCTCTTCCTTAAAATGCTATAAATTCAGAGCATTTTAATTCCATTTACACACTCCCTTCTTCTCTCTTATAGTTTTCATACTTTTTATTTCTATGTGTCTAATTAAACCCCACACAATATTATTGTATTGTATCATTAACATTCAATCCCTAGTCATTTATTTTTGTCCATTTAGTTTTCTTAACCATTGATTTTTATGTCTTCTTGAATTTCTGTGTTTCCATTGGATATAACTTTCCTTCGGCTGAAGAACTCCATTTTAAATTTCTTTCAGTACAGATTTCTTAGGGATAAATTCTCTCAGCTTTTGTACGTGTGTGTCTGAAAATGTTTTCATTTCATTTTGATTTTGAGGATATATTTGCAAGGCATAAAAGCCAAGGTTGGCATTTCCTTTCAGTACTTAAAGATGTTATTACACTGTCTCCTGCCTTTCATCATTGAGACTTCCGTTGTCAATAGTGCCATTGCTTCTACTAAGGTTGCATGTCTTTTTCTTTCCTTCTTTCTTTTTAAGAAAGATTTTTTTGCACTTTTGCCTGTGTCGTCGTCGTCTTCTTCTTCTTCTTCTTCTTCTTCTCCTTCTTGTTCTTCTTCTTCTTCTTCTGTTTATACTGTTTGGGGTTCTTAATGTATAGGTTAATGTCTTTGTCACTTTTGGAAAATAATCAGTTTTATCCCTCTAAATATTGCTTTGTCCCAATCTGTCATCTCCTCTTAAAGTTCAATTATAGTTATGTTAGACATTTTAACTGCTTCCCTTTTGTCTCTACTTTTTTTCTGAATTTTACATACATTTCATCCATTTCTTCTACCCTTTCTCCATTTGGATATATCCCCCCTTTTTTTTTTAAAGAGCCTTGCTCTGTCACCCAGGCTGGAGTGCAGTGGCACGATCTCGGCTCACTGCAACCTCCTCCTCCCAAGTTCAAGCAGTTATCCTGTCTCAGCCTCCTGAGTAACTGGGATTATAGGTCTCCATCACCATGCCCTGCTAATGTTTGTATTTTCAGTAGAGACGGTTTTCACCATGTTGGTCAGGTTGGTCTCGAACTCCTGACCTCAAGTGATCCACCCGCCTCAGCCTCCCATAGTGCTGAGATTATAGGCATGAGCCATCATGCCCGGTCTGGATATATTCTTGTTTAGTGCTTTTATCTTTGGTTGTTTCTATTCTGCTGTTAAACGAACTAGTTCTTCATATCAGATATGAAATACTTTCAGTTCTATACTGTGTTAGTCTTATACATTCCACTTTGTGAAATTTTCTCATCTATTTCATTTTCTTCACCTTTTCCTTTAATTTCTTAAATACTTTAACCATAGTTATTTCAAAAGGCTCGTCAAGAACATTTGTAGATATATTTCTATTATCTGTTTTTTCCTCCTGGTTTTTCATTATGTAATCTTATCCTTTGATATATCTAGTAATTTACTAATAAGTTCTGTATATTTTTCTTAAAAAAGGTAGTGGTTCCAAGTAATGTTCTTTTTCTTGAGAGGGGTCATCCTTTCTACCACTATACTAACATTATTTTGAGTCAAGCCTTGTTTGCAGTTCTAGTAAGGCTTAGTGTACTTCTGGGTCTCCTTAGCCCCCTTTTGTAATTTCAACTACAGTCAACAGTCTTATCTCTGACCTTTTTTTCTGATGAATCTGGCCTGACTTCAAATCCTGGTTTTACAAAACTGCTGACATTTCTGCTATATTTTTCAGACGTTTTAAGGCTTAGGATTTTAGCCTCCCATCTCCCCAAAGTCCCAGAATTCATCAAAATGTCTTCATGCATTGGTGAAGAATTTGAATTCTCAGCTCTGAAAAAGCTACTGTGGTGAACGAAGTTGCTTTGAGCTTTTCTCTCCTTGGGAGTCACGACCTCTTCACTAATTGCCTCAACTGTGCTCCACTGTCTTCAAGAAAATAACTTCGGTATTTTACTTTATTTGATTTCTTAGATTATTCCTAAAATTCCATCCTATGAAGATGCAGAAGCTAATGCAATTTTTAATGTTTCAATGGTGCAATAAATTCTTATAGTCTTGAAATTAATGGAATTAACAGGAGAAAGGTAACTTCCTCCCCAACATATAAAGATTAGTTCCCTTTTATAAATTTATATTACAATGTAAATATGTTACAGTACTGTTATCTGTACATTTTAAAGTACATCATCTAATCCCTGCTTACAGCAACCACACTCCATAACACCTTACTTTCACTGAATGCCTCAAGCTCTTTCTTGCCTTAGCACCAACACTTCTCTCCCCTCCCTACCCATCTACTAATCCTTCAGGTCTTAAGTCTATTATCAGTTCTTTAGGAAAGTTTTCTCTGACTCCCACACTAGATAAGATCTACTTGGCCTTCTCTTTCAAAAGATAAGTCAGAGAACTCCTACACTACATGAGATCTACCTGACTTTCTCTTTTCTCCTCTTCTGAGAAGGATCACCTCTACAAGGGTGATTAAATAATCACTTGGGTAAATGGGTGCTGGTTGCTGGTATCTTCCCTCTTCCCCCCAGATTATAAGCTCCTAAGCTCCACAAGGACAAGGACTGTGCATGCTTTTATTATTTTCCACTCTTTGATCCATAGCGATAGCCAACACATAGAATATAGTCTCTAAATATGAAGTGGAAGAATAATGAAATATTCATAACATGTAGCTAACAGAACAGTGCATTACTTCAATTCTTGCTTCTGCTACTGTTTGCAGTGTTACTGTGAACAAACTACTGAACCTCTCTGAGGCTTATTTCTCTCACCTAAAATGTGGATAAGCCCTACCTACCTCATATAGCCATTATGAGACAAACTAGATAATTTATGCCAAATTAAAACAATATACAACATAATTAATAGTGATTAATTGAGTAATTAATTAGTTGGGACAGCTGGCTCTGTTGCCCAGGCTGGAGTGCAGTGGCATCATCATGGTTCACTGCAGCCTTGATCTCCTGTTCGCAAGTGATCCTCCCAGCTCAGCCTTCCCAGTAGTTAGGACTATAGATGTGCACCACCACGCCCGGCCTAATTTTTGTATTTTTTGTAGAGACAGGGTTTTGCCATGTTGCCCAGGCTGGTCTCAAACTCCTAGGCTCAAGAAATCCACTTGCCTTGACCTCCCAAAATGTTGGGATTACAGGCATGAGTCACCATACTTGACCAATATTGATTAATGTATGAGATAAATATCCAACGTGTGAAGTAGAAACCATCTTCTAGGAATATTTTAAACATCGTCTTGTGGCTGCAAAATTCCTGCAAACTTCTGTTTTTCTGAAGGGTCTATCAAGTTGGCAATAATTGGAATGGTAACTATCAGGGATGCTAATCCTAGCAATACTTTTTTTTTCTTTTCTTTTTTTCTTTTCTTTTTTTTTTTTTTTTGAGACGGAGTCACACTCTGTCACCAGACTGGAAGACTGGAGTGCAGTGGTGGGATCTCGTCTCACTGCAACCTCTGCCTCCCAGGTTCAAGTTCAAGTGATTCTCCTGCCTCACCCTCAAGAGTAGCTGGGATTACAGGTGCCTGCCACCAAGCCTGGCTAATTTTTTGTATTTTTAGTAGAGACGGAGTTTCACCATGTTGGCCAGGCTGGTCTTGAACTCCTGACCTCAGGTCATCCACCCGCCTTGGCCTCCCAAAGGGATTCCAAGCATGAGCCACCGCACCTGGCCACAATACTTTTCTGTGACTTTCCTCATCCATGCCCCTGCTCCATTTGCTGGGACAAGTCGCCATGTGTTATGGTAACATCACAGTTATTCCCAGGAGCAGAGGGTTCTTCCTGTCCCAAAACCTAGGACCCAAGCTATTTATGATAAAATTCCTTGCCAGGTGCCTGATAATAAAAGCACCTGTAGATATAGCTGCAAAACATTCAGCTAGCCCAGCACATAGAGCCAAGTGTATGTCTTTCCTAGCCCTGCCCAGACCCATCCACGTAGTCTACGTTACTTGTTCTTGACTTGCCACCTGATATCTGGTTTTGGTTCTCTGCCTTACCTGACACACTTTGGCTCACTCCCCACCAGCTCCCTGCCTCAGACTCAGCTCTCTTGATTGTTTGCCAGGCAAACCCATCTGCCTGACTTTAAAGCCTGATTTTCCCTTCTAGGAAATGCCTCTTCATGTCTCAGCTCCCCCATATATTCTTGCTACTTTCCTGTGACTACATCTCTACCTCAAGTTTTGGATTAACCTTCTCCCAATCAGAAAAGGTTTATCTGCATCTCAGGAGATTCTGCATGAACCACTGCTGTGCCAACCCTCTCCTTATGACCATCTAGCTCTCATAAAGAGTTCTGCTCTGCTCCTTTGTTACAAATCTATTACTGAGACTCCTTGGTGGTGCTGCTTACCTGCTCAGTATCTTCATAACCTATTTATTGTTCCTGTATTGTAACCTTGAGGTCAAGTTCCATGATCCCACCTACCTATGATCACTTGTCCTGAAATTGAGTCCTGATCGGTTTTCCAGATGCTGCCTTTTATGTCTGCCTGAACCCAGCATGTTTCCAACTTCCAAATTCCTTTTTTATTGTGCTCTGTCCACACTTAATCAGGATATTGCACAAGACTTTCAGATGATCTGCATTAGATTGCAACATCTCCATTCTGTCCCATGGACTATAGCTAAAATATTCATTCGGCTAAACCATGCACTGTCTCAATCTGCCTGCTGGGGGCAGACTCTCGCAACTCATCACTCAAGGTGCGGGGCTCTGACTCTAGCCTAAGTAATAGGTTGTTGCAAAAGTAATTGCGGTTTTTGCCATTGCTTTGAATGCTTTTGCAACAACCTAATAACAAAAAGAGAAAGAGGTTGCAGTGAGCCGAGATCACGCCACTGCACTCCGGCCTGGGTGACAGAGACTCCATCTTACAAAAAAAAAAAAAAGACAGAGAGAGAGAGAAAGAAAAGAAGTTAGAAAGTTCTTCCTGCACGTTGTGCACATGTACCCTAGAACTTAAAGTATAATAAAAATAAAAAATAAATAAATAAATAAATAATAAAAAACAAACAAACAATAAACCTCTCTTCCTCTTTACTTTGCTTCTTTCTACAAGGCACTTACTCCCTTATTGTCCCCTCGAGGACCACTTCATCTCATGTAATGAGCACCCTACTCCCAAGATAGCTCCCCAGCATCTAAAAGCCGAGCAAGAACTAGGATGGGGCCAAATGGAGGAAGACCATGAAGCAATAAACTCTTTCAAGATTCACAGATAGTAAGAAAGGCCAGAAAGCGATTGGGGCACAATTTTTTCCTAGTGGGGCAAAAAGATTATATATTTGTGTAAGAAGTATTCCTTTGCGCCTGTAATCTCTGCACTTTGGGAGACCGAGGCGGGTGGATCCCGAGGTCAGGAGATCGAGACCATCCTGGCTAATTTGGTGAAACCCTGTCTCTACTAAAAATACAAAAAAAAAAAAAAAATTAGCCAGGTGTGGTGGTGGGCGCCTGTAGTCCCAGCTACTTGGGAGGCTGAGGCAGAAGAATGGCATGAACCTGGGAGGCGGAGCTTGCAGTGAGCCGAGATCTCGCCATTGCACTCCAGCCTGGGCGACAGAGTATTCCTTTGTATATGGGATACTATTCTAGGGATTGATGGGAATTTGTAATTAGTTGACCTAAAATTTTCTCTTTACATTTCTTTTAGAGAGACACCTTATTCTCCATGTGCATAACTTGCTTGCAGCCATGACTATATCCAGTTCCCGATCAGCAGAGCTGGACAATCACCTTCCCACCTATCCAGGTGCGTGGGGGATTGCTACCTATTCATAACGGCCTGTTCTCTAATCCCTGAGAAGAGATGGGTATGCAGGATCAATAACATGATTTTATCAGTATTACATTAAAGAACTGTATTCTCCAAATCGAATTTGAAACATTAAAATCTGCAGATTATTCTCATTTGAGTTTTAATTTTAGCAGTGTCACATTTATCCTGCAAGGCATATTTCTTTTTACAGTGGTTTACTTCAATGGCAATTAATAGCAACATCAATTCAATCAAAGTAAATATATTTGTTTGAACTTAGACTGTTAAATATTTCCTAGTCTATTAATTTACGTGTCTGTTAGAGTTGGATGCCCACAAAGAATGAAGGCAATTTTGAGCCTTTTCAGAAAATGGAAAGTTCAAAGCTTAATAACCTTGAAAGGAAATGTCTTCATTGCTAAAAAATTGAACGCATACAAAAAGAATAAATGCTGCTCAGAAATGCTTCCAATGCCTCACTTCAGAATATTAGCTTGCTATTTAGAACAGTCCCCAAGACTGTGGGAAAGCCAAGAGAAGGTCTGAGAGACACAGTGAGCCGTGAAGCAGTGAGCCTGCCAAGCATGAGACAGACAAGCCTGAGAGACAAACACCACGGCCATGGCCGGGCCCTGGGACCCTGGAACAAGCAAGCCAGCACCCACAGTCACAACAAGTGCAACTGATGGCTTTGACGTGTGTTATATACAGAACCTGCCAAGTGTGGTTAAAACAAACACTTGCAGGTAAGAACTATGCAGTCTCTGATCCAATGAAAAGCTCTGTTTTCCTGGATGCCAGCTTTAGATGATACATGTTTAGATTTCTTGATATTCAGGTTCAGGTTTTGAAATTTGTCCTGAGCTTTGGGACACAGGCACTTTGAAGAGAAAACAACGGAAGGTTCCAAAGTGTCCAAGATAGACTGTTTGAGACACACCTGTTGTTATTATTTAAAGATCCACCTCACACTGAATTTTGTAGAAAAATATATCATGTACCCTGCTCAGAATTTGGGACATGGTATGTGTCAAGTACTTCTGTCACGATGCAATGGATTCATGAAAGAAAGACTTGGAGAGATCAAGAAAGTGAGGGAGGAACAGAGAAAAGAGAAAGAAGGGGGAAAAACAAAGAAAAGGAATAAGAAAAAGAAAGAAGAGAAGAAGAAGGGAACATAGGAGAGTAGGCTCTGAGGGTCCCAGCCAGTGATGCTGGTGTTATACTTAGGCATTGAACTGACTGTAATATTTTCCTGGGCTTCAGTCTTTCTTTACACCTAGAGATGATTCAGATGTCTCAGTTACTCTCTCAGTTGATTGTCCAATATACTTTTGCTAAGGAGTGCAGCTGATCCAGGAAAACCTGAAAGAAGGTAAGAGAGAGGTAGTTTCTGCTTCCACGGAGACAATCCATTCCAAATACAAGAAACCAGGGAATTTTTTTTTTTTAAATAACATTAACAACAGTTATTTGTTGATGCTACTTAGATATTTCACCTATATATCTTCATTGTGCTTTCTCTTCCCAAAATATTACCCCCACTCACACAGTCTTGCACATCTTTGAGGTATAAACACGGACTACATTTTCTTTCAAGCCCTTCAGGCCCCCAGGACATTCTCAGCTGCTTTCTCAAAATGCTTTACAGGTGCCTCTCAGTCCTTCCTTTGTTGTCTTATTAATTTCTCTACTTTAATTATTTTATTCATTTGTGCACTTGTTTTTAACTTTGAATTTCTTTCAAAACTAGCATATAGTTTTTTAATAGTGGTCACGAGTTGTTAACTGAATGGGTGAAATAATGGTGAACAAGTGCCTTGACTGGATTAAACATTTTTTGGATATGGCCACATTTGGATCTAGACCAACAACTGACATCAGGATCCCAGAAATAAACTGCAAACCCAGAGCCAGCTCTCTCAGGGGGCAGGACTGCCTCTCTGGCTGACTGTGGACCTCCTTGTCCCACATGGGGATCCCCTCTTTACCTCTGCAATTGATCTTGGAAGGTCATCATGAAGTCTGGCCTCAAACTCTTGTTTCCCCCTGCCCTTTATCATGTCTCTGCTTAAAATCCTCTTTGGTTCCTGTTAGAGAAAAGAATAAATTCTGAGTTCCTACCATGACATGTAAGCCCTTTGCAAACTGGCCTCAGCTTCTATTTCAAGGGACACCTCCTTTCTAACCCCCTTCCTTCAGCCTCGTCCTGTGACTCAGACTTACCTATCGTTCTTGGAATGTTCTCTTTCATACCCCCAGCTTGTTTCTTGTTTCTCTATGCCCCAAATGTACAGCTAAACAACTAGACTGAAGTCCAAATTACATCATCAATGATTTCATTTTTCTTTTTAAAAACTTTCCCTGGCATCCCATTGTCTATGGGAGCTGTGGAAACTGACATATTAGCTGACCTGACATAGCGGGCCACGTCTTGCTGGTATTTGTAGCTCTAAACAAGCCTCTCCCCTATTCTGGTGCACCAGGATTCTCCCATCCTGCCTGCATGATTCTCTTATGATTCTGGTCTGATCTCATCCCACACACAAGAGAGCTCCTCAGGTCTGCCTGAGGCCTGGCTGGTGGCTATTCCCTTGTATCTTACCAACCCCCTTCCCAAAGCTTTGCCCACAACCTTGCTTGGGTCTCAGCAGTCATTGTCCCTGGCCTGAGGACTACGTCAATGTCAGAAGTGAGATACGGAAGTGGTTTTAGAGGCTGTTTCATAAGAAACCTATGGTAGAGCCAACATCAGAGACCAGCCTACAAAATGAGAGTCCTATACAATTTGTAGAACCCTGCAAAATGACATTAAATAATCCAAATGCTCATTAGTGTGTAGACCTTAGTCACCAGAACCCCTCCCTGTACCATTTTAAAACAGGCAAGCAAGTATAACCTACTTTGGGATTTCTCACTTCATTTATTAAACAAATGATATCACTCTAAGTGTCTATTGTACGGTAGGTAGCAAATATTCTGAAATGAATAAAACACATCCCCGCATTTAAATCTCTTTCTGTTTGGTAGGAGAGAAAGAGGCACATCAATTATTTACAGAAACACCTACAGATACATGAAAAATGCTGCAAGACTTCAGAAAGAGCAGTAGTTATTTAAGGGGTACTGGAGGATGAAGGCATCACAATAAAGTAAAAGATGCTTGGGTACAGATACGTAGCAGTTACTGGATCTTGAAGGATGCATTGAAGTTCTAGATGTAGACAGGAGGAAATAAAGCACTCCAGAGAAAGAGAAGATTCTGGGCAAAGGCTTGGATGCACATTCTGGGAATTACCAATAGTCTGATGTGCCTGGAACATCTGACACATGAGGAGAATGTGAGTGAGAATCTGTAGATGAGGGTTTCCATATATACGGCATGTTGCCACTCTAAGGATTTTCCATTTTATTCTGAAAATTATGAGGGATGCAGGGAATTGTAGAATACTGAATGACATCTTAATATTTCAGTTTTGAAAGCTTGTTTTGGCAACAGAATGGAGGGTTGGAGAAGGGTTATTCAAGTTAAAATATTATAAGGATTGGAGCAAGATGACACCCACCTAGGACAGCTTGCCCCCAAATTAAACAAAAATTGAAGAGTCTGGGCTCGGAAGAGAAAAGTACATGCTTCAGGTACCTTCATCCACATTCAACAATAAAAAAGCAAGGATGAGTCACTGGACATTTTAGGAGAGCTAATGCCACATTAGATGGATACCAAATTTCCCAGACAAAAGAACTAACAGATGGGTTGGTTTGCTAAGAAGGCAAAGTGGAAAAAAGTAACTTTAAATGTGCTCAGAGAGGAGAGAATGGTGTGAAGTAAGACTCAGAGTTGTTATTTTAATTAAAATGTACCAAACCACACAATCAATGAGCTCGTAAGAAGGTTGAGAAGACTCCTGCAGATAGAACCAAAGAAGGTCAAGAGATGCAAGATTTAGAAGAAAAGCTAAAAAACACCTAGAACGAAACGTAATAGAAGTTCCAACACCATCTGTTATTTTCCTGATCTTGACCATTGTATGTGGTTGTATAAGAGAATATCCTGTTCTTATAAAATATCACTGCATACCATATGGATAAACGCAGCATGCTTTCAATTGATTCTCAAATAGATTCAAAAAAATTACAACATGTATATACAAAAAGGGAAAAACCAATGTGGAAAAGATTACAATTGGGGAATCTGGGTGAAGGTTTTATCGGAGCTCTTTATATCATTCTTACAACACTGTAAATGTTTTGTGTAAAATTATTTCTAAATTTAAAAATTATGAAAAATTACATAAAATAAACATACAGTTGGTCAACTCTTCATTGCCTACATTGCAACAACTGGGATTCAGCCACATTAACTCTTAAAGGGATTATTACAGCAAGTCATTTTTTACTCCTGTCTCCCCTATTCCCAACTCAGTAACCTAAGTAATCTTTCAGAATGTAAGTTAGAAGATGTCATTCTTCTTATCTCAATCCTCCAATGGCTTCTCACCTTTCTCAGAGTCAAATCAAGATTTGGAAATGGTGTGGAAGACTTTATAGAATGTGATCCCTCCTCCCTGCTCTCTGTCTTTGGTCTCACTTCCTACAGCCAAAATGCAGTGAAATACATTTTAAACCTACAATGCTCATGATCATACCAAATTAAAATGCCCATTGGTTTACACAAAGTAGAAGTGAGGGAAATAAAAGAGAGAAATTGTATGTGAATATCTTAATATTTCTTGGTGGAGAGGAGGTTAAAGTTACTGTTTAAGTGTAGAGAAACAAACAAACAAAAAAAATGAATGTAACTTCTTTTTTTTTTTTTTTTTTTGAGACGGAGTCTTGCTCTGTCGCCCAGGCTGGAGTGCAGTGGCCGGATCTCAGCTCACCGCAAGCTCCGCCTCCCGGGTTTACGCCATGCTCCTGCCTCAGCCTCCCGAGTAGCTGGGACTACAGGCGCCTGCCACCTCGCCCGGCTAGATTTTTGTATTTTTTAGTAGAGACTAAAAAAGTAGAGTTTCACCGGGTTAGCCAGGATGGTCTTGATCTCCTGATCTCGTGATCCGCCCGCCTCGGCCTCCCAAAGTGCTGGGATTACAGGCTTGAGCCACAGCACCCGGCCGAATGTGACTTCTTGACGAAAACTTAAGAGCAATCAATTAGTGAACCAAAGTTACATGTATGGCTTGCAAATTTTGAGAAGGAAAAAACAGAACACAGCAATAGCAGTAACAGAGGCAAGAAGGAAAAAAAAAAGCAAACATGGTAAATAGACATATTTTAAGATAAAAGAATGAAAAGTCCAGACATCCGAATTCACACAATGTATAATTTGTTCCTTCTTCCACTACAAAAAGGAGAAATTTTGTCTATCACTCTGTGACTGTACTAAAAACCACTGAATTGTGGTTCACCAGCCATAAAGTTGTCCTTTGAAAAAAATGACTTTTATAGTTGGTGAATTATATTTCAGTAAAGTCATTGTGCAAAAACAGAGAGAAAGAAATTGCATATGAACTGAGCCTTGGTGATGAGGGAGGAGCGGGAGAAATATTGACAGAGAATCAATGCTGCGAGTGACTTCCTTCATTCATTCATATGGAGGGCAGAGTAGGAAGCTCCCCTGGTTAGAGGGCTAGGTGGATGCCGTGCCAGGAACCAGGAGCTCTGGGTGCCTCACCCTGCTCAAGATCACAGGCCTAGTCCCTCTGATGTGGCCACTCATTCCTCCTCGCTCCTCACTCCATCCCTGGCTTCACCTCTTTCTGCTGCCCATTGAACAAATGGGACTGCAGATTTAGCTTCTTGATTCTTGACCACTCAATACAAGGAACCAGCCCTACCCAAGCCATGTGCTTCATAGCACTGATCACTGTCATCTCATTTTTTCTTTGTTATTCTTTATATTCATCCCTGCTTCCAAGAAGAAAAGATCCATGAGAGTGGCCATGGTGTCTCCATCTCCAGGACAGAAGGAACCCTTGGACCAGGAATCGGAAGACAAAAATCACGAATTCTTAGTGTCAGAATGAAACCTAGAGATTATAGCATCCAGTGCACTCATTAAACTGAGGATGACATCGAGGCCCACACAGGGACCTTCAAAAGCTAGCAAGGCTTGTCACTGGCTAAATTCCAGGTTCTGTGTCTCAGTCTGGGACTATTCCCGTGACACAGCACTACTACAGGCAGACTCCAAAGGCCCAGCGAGACAGATGGCAGCTTCTAATCAACAGAACTATGCTTTAAGTCCAGCCCCATATGCCCCACCTCAAGGACACCAGTTGGGAGCCAGGATAGATGTCCAGCCCCAGCTAGAAGAGGCATCACGGGTTGTTCTGAGAAAAGGTTGTCAGCAGACAAATGGCTTCCCTGCCTTTGAGCTCTCCTTAGAACGAATTATAGTTTGTTGTGTTTGCAGAAAACAAATAGGAGCAGTCACTTTAATCACTCACTCAGGGAAACTCAAGCAGCCGTTCATCCAAAATATATTGAAAAAAGATTCTGGGATGGCAGCTCCCACATTAAGGACCAGCTCAGTATAGCTAAAAAACCAAAACCAAAAAATCTGTCTGAAAATATCTGAAGCAGTGTGGGAAACAACAAAAGAGAAATATCCACTCTGAAGAAATCCACTGGAGAAGATTATAGGCCTAAGTAAAATATGAAAATTGCCCCCTGCTTTGTCCATATTCAAACTATTCTCACAGTCCTCCTCCTCTGTACATCCTATTTCTGAAGTTTGAAAGGACTCTCTCGGGTTTTCTATGGTTTGTTTAATAGCAAAAAAAAAAAAAAAAAAGATACATTTTTTAGGCAGTTTCAAGTAAAATTAGATGTGCAGCCTTACTCATCAAAGACATCATTTTCCACCAAAGAGCAGGCTTCTGGATTTGAGCTATCCATTCTCTCCTCACTTGAGGAGTTCACCATTGCTGCTGACTCTCTAACAGGTGAGGGTGCAAGTTCTGGTTGCCTACAGGGGAAGTGGGAACTGAAACTCAGCGGCTTTGTGTCTGTGTAGCGTGAACCACACTGCTCCGCAAGGCACTCAGGGTGCCCCTGCTGCCACCCGTGTTCTCCAAAATAAGGAACTGTCAGTAAGTTCTTTCCATTCCCAGCGAGAGCCTTGCATAGATCGATAGGTCTGCAGATATTGAAATGAGCTATGAATTCTGATCTTCTTGAATGTCCATCTCCTGACCAGAAATTTTGCTTCAAAGAAATCTTTCATTGTCCAGGGACTGTGCTTTATTCTCTGAAATTGTTAAATCTGGGGGACTATGTTCCTGGAATTCCTGAGTGTCCAGTGCTACCATGGCCTTCTTGTCACCTTCGACACACCATCTGGCCTACTTAATCCACCCAACCTCAAAAGACAGAGAAACATGTCTATACGGACATGTAAGGGATGAGGCCTTCAGATAGGCAAAACGTGGTATTCAACAATGCTGGTAACTTTCTTGCCTCCAAGCCTCCTTATGGCCCATGAAGCACTAAAATGTGATAGAGCAAGAACAGGACATCACTAAAGGAGGCTGCTTTTCACATCATCATTTCGCGGGATTCACTCTGTGCTTCACCCAGTATCATAGTTTCTTCCCTCCCTCACCATGTGCACTTCAGGCATTTCACTATCTGACTTGCACGTCTTCCATGCCATTCACTTTTTTTTTTCTTCCTAGTAACTTCTAGGGTTTTATTTCTTTTTATTTTCTCAGTGTTTCTGGGATTGTTTTATATCAATAAAAAAAGAGGCAATTAAAAGTCAGTAAAGAAAAATTAGGCATTTCTGGACTCTTAGGCTGGGCACAGTGGCTCACGCCTCTAATCCAGGCACTTTGGGAGGCCGAGGTGGGTGGATCTGCCACCATGCCTGGCTAATTTTTGTATTTTTAGTAGAGATAGGGTTTCACTATGTTGGCCAGGATAGTCTTGAACTCCTGACCTCAAGCAATCTACCCGCTTCGGCCTCCTAGACTGCTGGGATTACAGGCGTGAGCCACTGCATTTGGCTTTTTTTTTTTTTTTTTTAAGAGAGGGAACCTCACTATAGTGCTCAGGCTCCTGGCCTCAAGCTCCCGGCCTCAAGTCATCTTCCTGCCTCAACCTCCCAAGTAGCTGGAACTGCATATGCAAGCCACCATGCCTGACCTGTTTCTGTGCACTTTTATATGACAGCATAACATCTCATCAAGTGGATGTCTCCAAAGTGATTTAACCAAATTTTCAATGATGGCATGTTTCTAACTTATTAATGTTATAAATAACTCTGGGATAATCATTTTTGTGGATTTAGTGTTTTACGTATTTTAGATTTTCCCAAAAGGTGGTGTCCAATAAAAAAGTGGTCATATGACATGAAAGTATTTGTGGATATAGACTGATACTGCCAAGTTGCTTTGTGTTGACAGACATGAAATATTTCCCTAAAGTCAAAAGTTTATTTCTGTTTTCTAACTTAAACTATTCCTGTCAAGAAGTTTTCCAATATGTTATCCAGATGACTTCAATCAACCATCAATCTTTATTCACTGTAGGTGAAGTACACTTGTAGGCAAAATTCTGAAATGGACAAGACAAAAAAGGCTGCAGAAAAAATTCATCCTTCAAGCAACGCATTGCCCCCTGAGACAGACACCATACTTTCAGGCCTCAACAGTCTAGGCCGACGGTGAGAGAAGACTCTCCCAGAAGTTCTAAAAATTGTGTCTCCACTTCACACCCAAAGAGAGACATGGAGATATTGTCAACCTTTGTCTTGGAGCCCAATATAATCTGCCAACAAGTTCAGCTGCCATGCCAACAGAAAATCTAGGGAGAACCAGGAATGGAAAATAGTTTTAGGACATGTTGGGCATGTTTATAAAGGGGATTTCATCTATAGAAGTAATCAACATCTATGGATGGAAAACACCACACCACCAAAGTGAAATCCATTCAGAGAAGACCTTTCTTAAATCAAAGCTACTGAGACATTAACCAGGCCAGTCTGTCCAAGCTCACCCTTATTCTGTCTTTAGTCTCAGGTACCTCTAGGTTTATGCCTTTTCACCAATAATGGGCACATCTATTATAGTATAATGTATTGATAACTTTTGCCACCAGGTCCTGAGTGCCTCCTCAGTTCCTGGCACTAAGATGGAAATTTCTTATATGCTACTTATAATCCTCCCAAGAAATCTAGGACATGGGTACTTTTATTCCAAATATTAGTTGAAGAAATGAAACTCAGAAAAATTAAGCAGCTTTCCAGGTTCACTCAACTAACAAATGATAGCCCTGAAATTGGAGCCCCCGGCTGTTTGACTCTGAAGCCCAAAAGTTCTGCAGCACATCACAGGGTCACAGCAACGTAGAAGTCCCTTTCCTACAAAAAAAGAGAAAAAGTGACATTTCTTCGCTGCTCCATCCCTGCTCTCTTTTGGAGCTGTGGATTCCCCTAGACAATCGGTCATTGTTTTTCAAATGTATTGTTTGTGTCTCTATGACCAATTATCAGGGTATGGAAAAGTAATTAATTAGAATACTGGAAGAGGACTTGGAGAAGTAATTAAAACAGGCTTACTCGAGTTCTCTAAAGCCAATAAATGTTTGAAAAGCAGTTCATCAGATCGCAATGTAAGAACAAAACAAAATTGCACTAAAAATTTAATTCCCCAAATTTAATTTATCCCAGAGAGGGTTCTGAACCCTTTTCTTAATTTCTTTTCCTTTTTGAACTCTAAGTCCTTAACTCTCTGCTTTTGTTGAGATTGGAAACTATACTCAGAGACTGTTATGGTGCGCTCAACTCACATGCTCAGCACCAGGAAGGCCTAGCCCAAAGTGGGCCAGGGAAAGCCATCAGTGGGCATCAGGGTCTGGTATCTCTAAGTGCCTGCTGCCCTGTGCCCTGCGAACCCGGGATGAGTGCCGGGGGCAGGCCCTCTTTTGGAAGTGCCAGGCTTGAGTCACGGCACACCTTTTCTCTGCCTGCCTTCTGCCCAACTCCTGATTCACCTCCCAGGCCCTGTTGAATCCCAAGCCTTCCTGAACCCCAACAATCTCCCCACACTCTGGAACCCTTTTCATTCATGTCGTGGCCCTGGCAGTAGTTTAGATGTTCCTCTTTGACCAGTGACCCTCCAAGACTAGTCACCCCTTCAGAGGCTGGTTCCAGCCTGACCCCGACACTCTCTGGGGGCTGCTTTCCCCATTATTCCTGCTGCTCCCTGTTTCCAAGGGCTGCCCTGGCTCCCCGATCCTTGCCTTATTTCTAATGGGATCTCTGAAAGGATTCAAGCTCCGCCTCACACTCTCATTCCCTAATCTCTTCCAACAAGCTCATTCCCTGCTGTATCTCATAGGATTTGAAGGAATGTTTTTCAAAAAAAAATTCCTGACCAGGTGGAGAATCACTAATTTCACTCATTTCCTCAGTTTCTCGTCTAATTCTCAGCCCCCTTTTTCTGGTTTTCTACTCAGCTGCCTATGAACTTTACATTCTAAATATGGCCAAGGCAAACTCTAAGGTTAGACAGTTTAGTCCCTTATGACAATGACTCATAATTCGCAGACGTGTGTGGCAAAGGTGAGTGTCAATATTTTTGAGGAAAGCAACTAAGTTGCTAGAATCATCTTGATCCTCCATATAAGACGGGAGAGGACCCATCTGTTAATTAGAAGAAGTTAAAAAGTTTATAACTAGTAAGGGTGATTAGAAGCCCTAAATTCAGCAAATGTTCAGCAAAGTATTTAGTGTTTACTAGGTATCTAGCATCATGCTAGAGATGAACTAAATAGTCACTCTCACCACCCTCATGGAGACTATAGTCTAGTGAGGAAGATGGTCAATTCATATGCAAATTAACAAATAGATTTACAGTTAGACATTGTATAAGTGCTATAAAGAAGTTACTAACCATCAATGCTGGCTGAAGGAAGAAGAGATGCAGATATCCAAGCATTATCAGGAAACTTCTTGCCAAATTGAAAACTTGCAAGATACAAAAACTCATCACTGAATCTGATGGTTAGACAAGATGACTTATCTTGAGAGTGTATGATTTGGCCAAGTCCTGGCTTTTGCAGTCATATCTTACCACTTCTCATAGCTCACACAGACTTCCACCTTAGACTCAATCAATGCAACTGTCTTGTGATAGTGCCGGTTACCAAGCAGCCAAAGGCATTTCTTTCTGGGCCCAACCTTTGATTCTGACATGGCAGAACCAACCAGAACTGTGTGGACATTTTGAAGTATAAATTGGCTATCCTCCACATCACAGCTTTCCCAGGTCACAGGAGAAAGTTGAAATCGTCTGGTGAAACTCTTCACGCACAGGCAAGAAAGCTTGTTCTTCTTGCCTCCATAATGCCCTCCAACCCTATCCCCCACCCTCCAACACACACACACACACACACACACACACACACACAAAACTTATCAGGGAAGCCTAAAATACAAACGTATTACAAATGTGAGCCCTGCTTAAGATACTGCATCTTCAGTTCTATTCGCTGGTGTGCATTCAAAGCTTAACAGAAGCCCTTGGTCAAGGTTCAGTGAGCCAGTGAGCTCTACATAGGCTCTATCACCCTTGTGATCTCAGAAGTGCAATTGTTAAATGGATGTAGACAGAGTTCTAGTACCAATTTATCTCTCATTTATGCTCAGGGCAAATGTTGTTTCCTTTGCCAACCAGTGGCTTTCTCATACATCTCCATGAATGAGGGTAGCTCAATTTATCTTAAATCAAGCTCATCAGCAGAAATGACTTTCTAACCCACATTTTCTCTAAACCTTTTTTTCTTGAATCAATTCTTTCTTCCTCCCTTCTTTCCTTCCTTCCTTCCTTTTTTAGAGACAGAGTCTCACTCTGTTTCCCAGGCTGGAGTGCAGTGGTTCAATCATAGTTCACTGTAGCCTTGAACTCCTAGGATCAAGCAATCTTCCTGTCACAGCCTCTCAAGTAGCTTGAGTAGCTAGGACTACAGGCACACGCCACCATGCCTGCTAATTTTGTAGTTTTTGTACAGATGGAGACCTGTTATATTGCCCAGGTGGCCTTGAACGCCTGGCCTCAAGTGATCCTCTCACATCAGCCTCCCAAAGCACTGGAACTGCTTAATTTCTTTATAGCATTTATACAATGTCTAACTGTAAATCTATGTGGTAATTTGCATATGAATTGACCATTTTCCTCACTATAGTCTCCATGAGGGTGGTGAGAGTGACTATTTAGTTCATCACTAGCATGATACTAGATACCTAGTAAACACTAAATACTTTGCTGAACATTTGCTGAATTTAGGGCTTCTAATCACCCTTACCAGTTATAAACTTTTTAACAATTCTAACTTTCAACATAATTGACTTATTTCAGCCCAGAGAGAAGAAGGAATACTTTGCAAGGCTATTAGACCAGAAGATCCCCTTCCTGGTACATTTATCACACAATTATATTTAACAATGATATTTATGAGCAATGTAAACAATCATATTTAAGATACATGTGTTTGCCCAAGAGATGTATAAGGATTGTTCAGTAATGAAGGAGGGACACAAAGTAAAAGAAGAGCAGTCCTGCCCTCAAGGAGCTTATAATTTAGTGAAGGAGACAGATGCATGTTGTAGAAATTCATGAAGGTAAAATAAGATAGTGCATCAGGGCATTGTTGTGGGAGAACGAGCCAAACTGGGAGAAGGGGGAATCTGTGAAGGCTTCATTCAGGAAGCTGGTTTTGGAGTGACACTTGAAGATAGGAAGGATTCAGCACACAACAAGGAGGTGAGGGAAAGAAAGAGGGGGCAGAAAATGTCAGGGATGGATAGCGTAAGCCAAAAAGGTAGGCACTGATGTTGAAACGTTTGTTAATGAACAAAGTGGTCTTCTCCATTATGGTCTGAAATGTATCAATCAGCAAATACACAACCTCCACCTAGACTTTGACTATCTACTCCTCCTTTTTCAGAGATGTCCTCAATCCTCTTAACCTTTGAGGGGAAGGGAGATTTCAATAAGAAATATACTTGCAATTCTCTTTTATTGGTTCAGTTTTAGGTCACAGGCCACCTACTTTAAATGTAGAAGCTTAGCTTTCCCTTTTGTAGGTCTGAAAACAGCTTTTTGTTCTTCTTCTTGCAAGCCCTCATGCATATTTTCTGAACCACATTCCCTCCTAGTGTCTATTATGTATTTAGGAAATGAAGCAAATTTTCACCTTAGTAGAAGACACACATAATTAGCAAGGCCTATCTGTCCTCAGAGGCACCCATGGTTTGGACATGGCTTGGTTCTCTTTTGATCCTATCCATCATTGAAATTTGAGGCTCTTAGATGAAGGACCTCTCACCTATCTTCCTGAGGACCTTACATAGAGCTGAGCCCTTTTAAATGCTCACAATACCCTCAGCCTTTGGCAGGCACTTTATCCATCTCCAGTGTGTAAAGGAAAACCCTCCTTTTAATATTTAGAAACAGAATTTGAGTTGAAAGCTTAGCTGATAGCTCAGGTACTTTGCGTCTTCTTTTAGAGCAAAAGAGATATAAGTAAACAAGTATAGTTGAAACTTTACTCAGAAATAGAAATTCTTAAGAAGGAATCATATAAGCTGACAGAAAATATACTTTGCAATACTCTGATTTCCTAATAGGTAGTTGCCACTTTTATGTCACAGCATTTCAGGTTTTGATTATAGTTATTAATTTAGCTCCTCCCTCTTCATAACAAATTATAGGCAGCCTGGACAGGAACTATGTCTAATTCATGTCAGTTTCTCCCACTGTTCTTAGCAAGATTGCTCTCTAGATGCGTCTTTGAAAGAATAAATGATGTTGTGGACAGCTGGGTTTGCCTGGCTCCCAGACTTCCACGTCTGTCTGCCTTCCTCAAAGCCTACCACTTCCATTTCAAGATCCACGTCATTCTGAAAAGTTGACTCTGTCTCAGCTCCAAGGATGGGATTCTTGACTTGGGCTATGTTAAATGGAGCAGTGCATTTCACCCCCGCTTGACCCCAGTCACAATTACTAGTTCGGGCTGCACATAAGGCTTATGGTGGTTTAATCAGAATGAATTTCAGGACTCGTTTCAGGAAGCGTGGACAAAGGCAAATTCTCTTGTTTTAGGTAGTGGAATGTGTGCATTGGCGACCTACAAATGCTGCCACCATTTTGTTAACATAACAGAGGTCAATATTTAAACTAATACTCACCTCTTGACGCTAATACCTGCTGGCCACAGACTTTTAGGGATCTGGTAGAAGAACTGTTTTCATATGCAAGGAAACAAACAAATTTCCTATCAAATTTTGAACCCACCAAAGCCTGATAACCAAAAAAGCTAAATTAGAGATCTATGCAGTTTGCAATATCAAAATGCCATTGTTTCTTCATCTGTAATATGGAACTAACATTGCAATAAACTATGTAAAGCACCCAGCATAAGATTGGATGCTGAACAACCACTCCATAAATATCATTTGTTTCCTTTTCTTTTCCTCCTCATCTAACGGGGTTTTCTTTCTAAGGAGGAAAAAAAAAAAACCACTATTTAAAGGAGAAAATAGACTGGGCACAGTGGTTCACATCTGTAATCCCTGCACTTTGGGAGACCAAGGTGGGAGGACTGCCTAAGGCCAGGAGTTCCAGACTGACCTGGGCAACATAGTGAGATCCTGTCTCTACAGAAATAAATTTTAAACAAGAATTGGACACATGTGGTGGCTCACATCTATAGTCCCAGATACTCAGGAGGCTGAGGCAGGAGAAGTGCTTGAGCCTAAGGAGTTCAAGGCTGCAGTGCGCTATGATCATGCCACTGCACTCCAGCCTGGGCAACAGAGTGAGACTCTGTCTCTAAAAAACAATAAAATAAGATAAATAATAAATAAAAACTTTAAAGCCACTAACATATATCAATAGCCAACAATTCTTGTTAATAATAAATAAAACACTTTAAAACCACTAACATATATTAATAGCCAACAATTCTTACTATAACATGTTTTGCAGAATTCAGGATAAAGACAAATAATACCTGGAAAAGAAATGCCATTTTCTAACTTTCATGAAGATAAAACTAACCCAAATCAGAACTCATAGAGTTTTTTGAAATTCCTAATGCTTGAGACACAGATGAATGGGAAGCCATTGCAAAGAACATAACAGCTTGCATCCTGTTTCCACACATCAAAGTAACCGCCATGGCGTAACAGTGCTTTCTACACAAATGGCATATGAAAACAACATGAAGAAAAATAAACATGATTTTTTTTGGACCATATCTTTACAGTAAAACATGTTCATTGGAAAGTGAGGACAATGGAAGGGAAGAAATTTCAATTTGCTTTCTTCAAGTTTATTTAGATAAATTGAAATTAGTTTGACTTCTTTTTGGGTTATCCTTTAACTTAAAGTGTCCGAGAAGTTAGGTAAACAACCAATAGTAACAAGAGTCCCAAGTTATTCAAAAATCCTTTTATAAACCCAACACTTTAGAACATAGTGGGATAGAACATAGTGGGATGTATGGCCGAATAGCAACTATCCTCTGCCATCTTATTTCTATGTTATTGCAATGTGAAGAACACTCATGCTATTTTTATTCCCAACCTCTTCCAGAGCTGTATAAATATAGTCCTTTAGGTCCAAGTTCACTGGTTAGTTCCAGCAGCAAAATTGTAGACTCTCACACCTTCGATTACCATGATTAAACATAGTAATTTAAATAAGAGAGGAGAAAAATATACTGAGTCTGCATCCCAGTCCCTGTAAATCTCTTCACTTCAAAGTATTAGTCCCTGCAGCTTTATAGAGGATAATAGTAACATGTGCCTTGCCACACTCACAGGCTCTCAAGAGAATAAAAAGAGATGGCACTAACACTTGCTACCCAAACATTCTTTACTACATCTCAGAGAAAAATTTAAAAACTCAAGTATATGGGTAAGAGGAGGGGAGATGATTAAAAAAAAAAAAAAAGATACGTGGAATATAGTAGAAAAACCATTGGCTTCGTAGCCAAACCAAACTGTATGAATTCTGATCTTATTACCATTTCATCCTTAAGCAATGTATTCAATCTTCCTGAGTTCAGTTTTGTTTACATAATGGGGATTACTGAATGAATACTACAGTGTTGTTGTAAAGTTTAAAGGAGATGACAAAGAGATACAAAGGAGTTAGTGTAGATTCTTCCATTAGAAGGTTCTCAATATGTGGAAACTAAAATTACACAGAATATTCGAGGAGAGAAATAACATCTTGGTCACGTAAATATATAACTGATGCGTATTCTGCAGAATGAACTGGAGGCTCTTTCACAGCAACTTTAAAGACAGGGTATCTTTAAAGTGGCAGAACAATTGCAGTTACAGAGTCTGAGAATTTTAATTGATTAACAACATTCAAGGCAGACAAGTATAGCTTTGGAAGCATGAGGAACACAGGAAAGAATTAGAAGAATCTATACAGCAGAGGAGCAAAAGAATTCTGAACAACACCAGTCAGATTGGGATACATTGACTAAAGTGTTTTAAGAGTTTATTCACAGGAAAGCATTATAAATTAACATCAGGCCAGGCACAGTGGCTCACATCTGTAATTGCAGGACTTTGAGAGGCCAAGGTAGAAGGATTGCTTGAGCCCAGGAGTTTGAGACCAGCCTGGGTAACATAATAAGATCTCTAAGAAAATAAAAAATAACAATAAAAAAATTAGCGTCAGAACCTAATGGTATTTTATCTAAATTATCTTACATGTATTTAACTTAATTGATAACTCATGGTGTATATTTGTGTTAGGGACACTATTTGCCCAATTCTTCATGCACTGCCTATAGGCCTATATGCACATTTCCTGACTTACAACTTTGCAGTTTCTCCCACTGTAGGAGCATAATGTATTTCTGGCCCTCTTGACCCTGTGTTTGGCCAAGTGACTTGCTTTGACCCATAGACCAAAGTGGAAGTCACAGTGTGCTAGCTTCCGGCTCTGGCATTAAGAGATGGTTTTTCTGTACATTCCCCTGTGCCTGTATCATTACCACGAGAAAAACATGCTTGGCTAGCCCCCGATTTTAAGAGGAGGATGAAGACACATGGAGCAGAGTGAAATCATCCAGGACAGCCCAGCTAGAGTCAGCAGACACCAGACATGGAAGCAGGACCAACCAAGCTCTGCAGAGCCACCGAACTCAGCCTTGACCAATTGGCTGACCCTTGGCCAATACACAGGTCCATAAGGATAAATGATTGCTCTTTTGTGCTATTGAGTCTTGGGATAAACGTATTGGGTGGCATTTTGTTAGCAGTAGCTAACTAAACACAATGTTCTTCAGAGGCATCTTATTTATCTTGTTTTAAAAATTACTGTCCCCATCTGCTCATGGATTGCCACCAGAAGGGCAGCCACTGTTTTCCATCTTTCAGATACCAGGTGTGCTTAAAAACAGAAGGTCTTTGATTCATGACCTGGTGTTCTTGACCTGAGGTATTACCTAGAGAAACAGAGGGGCAGGTTGTGTGAGGAGTAAATGGCAGTCTAACATCAATGGCCCAAACAAAAGCAGTATTAAGTAGACAACAATGATCACTTTATTACCCTCCTTGTCTTTGTTTCTTTCATACTCTTTATTACTTGACCCACCCAGCCCTCAGACATACATACCCTGAATCCCTTAATTCTTGGGTCCTCCTCCCTACACCATATACCACCGATTCAGGCGAGCCCAGGAGATACGGAGGTGAAAACATAACTGTTATCAAGGCGATCACAGGTGGGAATTTGATTGCTGCTCTCTTGCTGTGTACCAAAGCTCAGCCAGTTTCTCAGTATACCAGGGATGCCCCCATCCACTCTCTCCACTTAGAACTTCTCTCTAGGGCAGATTCTGTCTCCCTGGGATCTGCCTTTGAGATTTTCATATTTTTGGTTAATCAAGTAACAGGAGATGAGAAACTCAAATATCCAGGGAGAGTTACAAAGCTTCTAGCAACTTTAAAATCCTAAAGGTGCTTCTTGGACTTAGATTCCTGAATTGGTATGAAATGAAGATATCTCCCCTGACTTTGAGGGCATCTGTCATCTATTTTTACCATACAGACAGGACTGAGTTTTCTAAACCTCCAGCACTCTGGCTGCGACAAATTGAACCTGGAAGCCATTATTTGAGTGAATCAGTGTACTCTTTTGACTGGAGTTTAAAACTTGCATCTCTGGCATAACCCAGGTATCCAGATCACTGCCTGTTCAAGAATGTCTAAACAGATCCAGTAAGGAAGTACTCACAGACAGGAGATGCATACAGGCAGAGGCTGGGGGATTTCAGAGAAAGGTTGCCTCCCGTTAGGAGACTCACATAAAGATATCTGGCAGTGTTTGCAACAGGCTTACATTGCAATCAGCGGCTTAAATTTGTCTGGAGAGGGAGGATCTTTCTTAAGGACTTGATTTTTAAAAGGAGGAGTTATCTTAAAGGAATGAACCTATGATGAAAAATTGACAACCCCAGTAGATTCGGTGAGGCAGCCGAGCCTTCTCTATCTGTCACATCAGGTAGGAAACAACCTGGTCAACCCACAATTCACCTGTTCCTACCCCATGACTTGATTTTTCCAGCACTTACTCCCATGTAGCGCAAAGGGAGTTCATCTGCAGGGCTGTAGCCAAGAAGATGCTCCCATTGGCTGTTAATTAGGCAACACGTAGATGGATTAGTGCCACTAAATCAGTCAGTGCATTGGCAGCATCGGCATCACCAGGGCCCCACCCAGACCTATTGAATCAGAGTCTCTGGGGTGAGGCTCAGCAATCGGGTTTTAAGAAGGCCTCCAGATGATTCCTGGTCATATTAAATTCTGAGAACCATTGATTTAGATCACCTTGAGCAAGTCACCTTTCCAGCCTTAGTGTATCTCTCTACAAAATGAAGAAATCAACTAGAATGTTTTCAGTAGACCTCAGTAGCTCTATTACTCTGTGATTTTACTTTAAGTAATGTCAGTCTCTCCACTTGCTTTGTTTTCTTTTCTTTTTGATTCATTGATGTTGCAGAATATAAAGGAAGATTTTGAAAGCCAGATCACATGGTAAGCCCTCCCGTTCTCACCCAGAAGAATCTACACTGTTAGTTACAATAATCACACTGAGTATTTAAGAAGATACAGAACTCTTATACTCAGGAGAGAAAAAATGACCTACTGTTATATAAATAAGTAAATAGTAATTAAAATTCTGTATGTAAAATAAAACTACCCTCCTATTACTTTCTAGCTCTGTCCAGAAATAATAACCATCAGAGTCGCAATAAGTGTCCCTGGCACTCAGACTGTAGGCATTTATTTAAATATCATTCCCACCAGAAGTACCATTTACTTATACTTATTAAAGTGAGTACAACAATAAAACAACAAATGCAAGGTACAGATCTTGTGTGGAACCCAATTCAATAAATCAACTGGAAAAATATGAGGCAATCAGGAAAATTTGAACAGTTATTGACTATTTGGCAATTTTAAAGAATTATTTTGGGCAAGATGATAGATTTTTCAAAAACCATCTTGTAGAGATACATACCAAAATATTTATGGATAAATGGTATTACATCTGGGATTTCTGGAATTTTCTTCAAAATGATCTAGCTGCAGGGTTGGCGGGGAGACAGAATAAATCACTCAGGGCAGCCTTGCATGGAGTCTATGGAGCTGCATGTAGCTGAGTAATGGGTACATGGGGTTTATTGCTCTCCACTGTGCTACAGATTTCAAATTTTCCATAATAACATTTTAAATTAGTAATCTAAGAACAAAAGAGTAAGGGCAGAAAAAAATACCCAAAAGAAAAAAATCCAAACAGTAACAAAAGATAGTTATACTTCCATTTTCTATTATGAAGAAAAGGAAATGTTGCCTGTGGGGCATCCTCCAGGTCATCACGTACTCTCAGTTTCTGTACTTGGAACCCATTCTTGTTTTATTGTTTGCAGAGAGAGCTTCGTGAACAGAGAATCCATGCTGTGAGAAGAGGACGCTTACTGCGGGCGTGCATGGAACCCGGCAGGCATTGGACAACTGTTCATGCAGTGAAAAATACTCAGAATGGAAGAAAGAGAGGCAAGTTGACAAACAACAGACATCCTTTAGTCCCTGCTGCTGTGCTCCCAGCTCTTGTATGCAATACCCAAGCCTCCCTTACCCTTGAGTTCTTATCTTGGCCCTCACCCTTGAGTTCTTATCTTTTGCCTTGCAGGGAAACATCCAGTGAAGCTGCCTTTTACAAGGATTTCTTTTATCCATGTCTTTAATAAGTTGTGTGGACAACATAAAGTGACCATGCCAAGTGAAAATTAAAACAACAATATCTTTTAATCTATAAAATTAGTGAATTAAAATATTGTGACAATCTTCAATGCTGGCAAAGGCAAGCTGATGTTGCTCATTAGAGCTGCAATTGGTACCACATTTCTAACAGTCAGTTTGGCCATATGTGGCAAGATCACTAATAGCAATCATGCTCTTTGGGGTAGTAATCCTTCTAGGAATTACGAAGAGCAATATCGGCAATAGGTACAAAATACATATACTACAAGAAAGAGATTTGTTAACAGTAAGTTAAGTAAATTATGCTCCACTCATATGATCTACTATGTCATTAAAATGATGCTTACTAAGAATATTAAATAAAATAGAAAATTTCTGTGATAAAGAAGACAATCCTGTACACACACTATAATCCTGACCATATAATCCAGATATGTTTATTTATTGAAAGTAACTGTACCAAATATTTAAACATTGTTGCTTTGGGCAGGTGGATCACGAATAATTTTTATTTTCTTTCTGTACAGTATACAACGATTTCCCATTTTTCTGCAACAATAAGAACACTGTTTCATATGTTCTTCTAATATAGCTTCACCATGCAAAATTGTCCTATATTTCTTAGTTGCCTAATGACAGAAACAAAACAACAGTCTTCGATGCACTCAAAATAGGTGCTATAGCTTGTGGATATATATATAATTTTACTTGACTTAATTAAAATATAGTTTAATAATACCTCCATCTCAGGGTCATTTAGAACATAAATGAGATATTAACCTTCATATGCCTTTACATTCATAGTTTCCTTTGAATGTAAAATGTTGGGAAGTCTTGAGTGAGATGTCAAACCTGAACATGCATTGTAATCTATGAAATGTTGTAAAAATGGTAGCCTCTCTGATGACTTCTTTAAATGGGTACTTCAAGGAAAGCATTTGAGCTTTGATACCTTATTGCTCTTCTACACTCTAGGTGGCTCTTACACAATGAAGCTAATAGTTATGCACGAAAGGATCCTGTCTGTATGAGGTCAGTATCCTACAAATGCCACCCTGATTTCCCTCTTGAGTTTCTTGGAGTTATCTGCCTCTTCCCAGAGGGAACCCCTGACTTTGCTGTAGGCACAGCATGATATTATTGCTCTCAGACGGGATGAGTACTCATTTTTCCCAGGTCTTATAAGGTCAGCTTTAGCTTTCACCACTCTCTGAACATGGCACCTTATTTGGTCACCACCATTCCAGTAGTTCTACTACAGGATAGAGGAAGAAATGTGTCTTCCTAGTACAAAAAATAAATTCAAGAACAACTCTCTGCTTAATTAAAATGCAGGCTGCTTTTGGCCAGCTTTTTTTTTTTTTTTTTTTTTTTTTGGCTAGCAATTTGTCAAGAGGCAGTTTGAAAGAAATGCTGGCAAAGACTAGAAATGCTGGCAGAGACTAGATTCTGAGCTGAGTTCAATGACCAGGTTAGCCATTTACATGGGTTCAACCACTTCTCCTTATCATGCTTCAGTGTGACCACTTATAAAATGTTATCATTACATCTGTTGGGCTGCTGTGACAGTTTCAACGAGCTAACTTGTATATCCAAAGCATCTAAGAGGTCACATATTAGCTTAGAGGTCATATACACTCCGATGTTTTCTTCAATTTAGGAAATTTCTTTAGCATCTGAAAATTTCCAAGGTCAAAATATTCACACTCTGTTTTGAGAGGCAGTCTGTGGTGGTGTTAAAAATAGTTGCTGGAAAGTCCTTTATCATATTGTGCAGAAATCTGCCTTCCTAGAAAAACCCTGTCATAGCATTGCAATGTAATTGTTTTTCCTCTCTAATTGGTATTTCCTTGGCAACTGAATATTACTATTTTCTCTCTTTGCTCCCAACCTCCATCTTCCTCTGTGTCCTATCATCCTTTCTTTTTCAGGCAAGTAACTAAAGTTTCCAGTGTAGTATATGATCATAAGCGTTGGCTCTAAAATTTTGCCTTTATTATTTACTAGCTGGGCCATCTTGGGCAATTTACTTAATATCTCCATAATTTATTTTCCTTATCTGTAAATTGGGATGATGATAATGTTACCTGTTTCATAAAGTTTTTGTACTGTTTTACAAGCATGTGAATAATCTATATAAAACACATCATAAAACTTGGCATAGAGAGTACATTTCATAAATGCTTATTGTTGATGAGAGTGATAAAGATAGTACAGTTTTAGTACCTTCCTCAGAGGGCCAGGATATTTGGACACTATAGTTCACCAATGACCTTCATAAATTATAATGCCACAACTAGAGTCATAAAAATGTTATAATCAGGGAAGCTCAAAGTACAGTGGGATATACACCACTTGATTTGAATATTAGCTATCTGAAATTGAGCAAGTTATTTGACCTCTCTAAGCCTACACTGATAAAATGGGGATAATGGTAATAACGTTATCTACTTGTAAGGTACAAACTACGTTCAAATCACTATTCTCAGCACTAAATTTTAAAATACTTAGAATTGTCTTGTCAAGAAGTAAACAGTCTATTATTATGTAGAAGTTCTGGGAGGTTCAGGATACCGCTGGCTACCTCTAGGATGACTTTTTTCTCATGGGCACAGTACCTGGGGTTACCCTGACCCCGAGGAATCCCAAAGGCTCTGACCATAGCTCTGTTTGGCTCCATCACCACACACTTTTTAACAGGAAGAAGGTAAAGGGAAGGAGAAGAGGGTCAGGGAAGCACCGCAGGGAAAGGGAAAGAGGAAGGGGCAGTGGGAGTGGAAGAGAAGAAAACGTACCAGGTGGGTGGGTGGTTGCTCTCAGGAGGGAGAAGAGGGAAAGCCACAGACTCAAGAAGGGGCAGCTCTTATTTTCCTTTGTCCATGACCAGGCTATTTGTAAGGGTCTCTGGTCAATCATTACGATTTATATGAAAAGTAAATGTATGTGAAAAAGCGTCCTACAAAATTCACACTGTCACTTGCATATAGAGAGGCAATGGTATGGAGAACAAAGGATGTGAACTTTGGTATCAACACATTTTCCTTTTGTATAGTCACATTTTCATGACACCCATCACGAAACCTCTCCATTTGAGTACCAGGTTCAGCTGAGCCTCTGCCAAGTGTGGCCTTTAATTTGTTTGGCTAGAATCCTCTTAAAAATTATTTTTGCCACTGATTTGTGAATTCTTTAATGCTGCCAGAAGAGTGGAAGGAACTGTGGTATGGGGTCGGGGGAGATATTTCCGCTTCCTCCTGGTACTCACAGAAATCTGGAGGGTTGAAAAAAGTTCTCTTCACTGGGAATGTTAAACCTCAAGCCTTCTTCTTGAATCTAGATAAATGCTTTTACAAATATTTTGCTGTTTAAAGTTCACGAATACAACAGACTACATCAGTGCTCTGAATTTTGGAAGTTCATCTATCCCAAACCAGTGGTTCTTAATCTGGTTTTTAAATGCTCTCCAAGTATTTCTCAATCTATTGACAGACTTGCACCATCTTGTCCCTTCTATGCATCCGTAGAGTCCCTGACCACAAAGGTTAGCGTTAGACGCCATGAATAATAAGAGCTGATACTGTGACAGCTGCAGGCAGAACTAAAGAGAAGCCATTATTTGTGTATGTGTGTAAATATTATGCGGGCCCAAGAGCTTCTGGAGAAAGGGGACCTGTAGTTCGCCAGTGGATCTCAGGCTTCTTCTAAACCACCCTCATTGGAGCAAAGCAGCTGCCCTCTTTAGTGGTAGTTTCTAAAGATTTTTGCATTTCCTGATTTCTGGAACAGGAGCAGCAGCTTTTTCTGGTCTTTTCTCTCTCAGCCCTTTCAATGCTGTTGCAGCCTGTGATTCCCTACATGAGACCCCTTCCTGTTTGAAATACCTGGAGTGGTTTCAGTTTTCTCATGACATCCAGATTGATGCATCAACTCTGGCTGCACTATAGAATTGCCTGGGAAGCTTTTGCAAAATAGTGACACATGGTTCTCACTTCTGGGAATACCATATAAGTGTCTATATTTTTTATTGCTCTCCAGATATTTTCAATGGGCATCCCAGGATGAAAACCATTTTCTCCATTGCAAATTTGAATTTCCAACCTCAGGCTTTGGTATCTTTTCTCTCAGACCCCCACCTCATTGCCACTTCAAATCAGGTTTACCAAGTCACAGAACTCACTTTATTTCTTGCCCTCAATATGTTTTCTCAACATATTGAGAAGAGGCCAGCAAGCAATTTCAGTGTAAAAACCCTAGATTTGCAGACATACTTTCCTTCAGACAACTAGCCTAAGCCAGAATCCAACTGATATATCGCAGTCCCCAGCATTTCCTTTCTCTACTGAGGTCATAGAAATAATATTATAAATGAAGAATACATTCTCTAGTTATGCTGTGAGGTAAATAATTTATCAGCGATATAGGTTTTACTATTTAAGTCTGGTAATCAAACCAACATTTAGAGTATTATTTTCTATGGAAAAATATTCTTCAAAAGAGCAAACACCTGAATAACGGACTGCCCATCTGAAAATAAAAATTCCTAAAATTGCAGATTGAGGTCTGTATTCTCTTCAGAGTTTTAATAGAATGTTTTAAATTTAACATATTTTAAGTGTCTTCAATGTCAAAGTAAGCTTTCCTTGGGTTTTTAGAGAAATATCTAAATAATACCAGGGTTACATTCAACTATACATATAATTATTCATTTAATAAGTATTATTAGAGTGGCTATTGCATACCAAGTATTGGGCTTGTCACTGAGAATACAGCAATAACTCTGATGTGGAATTTGAGGCAGAGTCAGTAAGTGTTGACCTCAGTTCACAGTGGAAAGTACCCTAAAATGCCAAAAATAATTTTTAAACATCTTTTAAAAATTCATGGATGAATTAAAAATAAGTATAAAGTCTTAGTAGAAAAGAATAATTTTGTAATACATAAATCAAGAAAGGTAAGCTAGTGAGTACTAAAAGCAGAGGCAGCTCTGAAGTTATTCATCAATGCTAGAGACTTAGATCTTTCCTGTTAACAGACCCATATACACAGGACAACAGGGACAAAGCCTGGGCCCCATATAAGGTGTAAAGTCAGATTGGACTCAACCACACTAATACAGTTTAGCTGTGTCCCCATCCAAATCTCATATTGAACTGTAATCCCCACAATCCCCATGTGTCATGGGAGGAACTCAGTGGGAGGTAACTGAATCATGGGGGCGGTTTCCCCCATGCTGTTCCCATGATAGTGAGTGAGTTCTCACAAGATCTGATGGTTTTATAAGCAACTGGCATTTCCTCTACTGGGTCCTCATTCTCTCTCCTGCCACCCTGTGAAGAGATGCCTTCCGTCACGATTGTAAGTCTCCTGAGGCCTCCCAAGCCATGCGGAACTGTGAGTCAATTAAACTTCTTTCCTTTATAAATTAACTAGTCTTGGGTATTTCTTCATAGCAGCATGAGAACAGACTAATACACACACAAAGCTACAACCTAAGAAAAGGAAAACACTCGGGAAAAAAATCCACTCCAGAGAAAGACACAGTCTACTTACTTGTCCTAGTTTTAGCTTTGGGTGGAAAAGAAAAAATATATTCTCCCCACAAAAATTCATAATCATAAGACAGCCTTGTCAGAGTTTGAACAAAGGAATCTATACTATCACTGGGTCTCAAAAAATCCCATGTTGAAAATTTAGTTTGAAATGGCCCAGGGTTTCTGGGTATCTGGCAGAAGGTAACTGGCAAAAGCAAATGTCAATGTAAATATATATATATATATAATACTGTAAAATATTAAAAGTAAGCGATCTTCAAAAATGAATAGGCATTTTGAAAAATAACCACAAAATTACTTTTGGAAAATTGTATTTTTGAAAGTGAAAAATATACTAATGGAACTAGAAAGAGAAAATAAAAATTGGTGGACCATATAATAGACATGAAAAAAATTGCTCAGAGTGCAACACAAAAACTAAATAAGAGCATACTGTTCAAGCTTCTTAGCACTTTACACATACTTCATCTTGCAATCCTTACAACAATCCTATGAAGTAGATACTATTGCTTCCTCCACTTTAGAATCAAGTGAACCGAGGCACAGAAAGCTTAAGAAACCTGCTCAAATTTATATGCCTACTAAGAGTTAAAGGCATCATTTCAACCTAGAGAGTTTGGACTCAGTTCTGTTTCTTAGCAACTATGCTATGTTCCTGTAAGAAAACTGAAAATTACAAAAAGGAAGTCACATGGAGGTTAAATTTGTTCCAGAGTAGAAGATAAAGAGAGCAAAGTAAAGGCGATTTTTTTGAGAGATAATAGCTGAGAAATTTCCAGAGTTGATGAAAAACATCAATCATCAGATTCAGTAAGGTCAAAAGTTCTTAAGCAGGGTCAATAAAAAGAAATCATACTTAGACACACCATAGTGAAACCACATAATACTAAGGAAAAAGAAACTGATATTAAAGGCAGCCAGTTAGAGAAGACAGACCACTGAAAAAATCCTCTACACAGTCAAGTGGCTTCTTAAAAGTGGCAGGGGAAGCAGGAAGACGGTTGACTATTATCTTTAAAACTTGAGTGAAAATAATAATCAACCTACAATGTGTACCCAGTAAAATTCTTTCAAGAATGTGAGCAAAATAAAGACCTTTTATACAAATGAAAATTGAAAGATAATACTACCAGTTTACCCTTACTAAAGGTAAATATGGAAGACACATTTGAAAAGGAATGAAAGTTATACAAGAAGGAAAATCAAATAATAAACGAAGAAATGTTATACTCCAAAACACTGTACATATGTGGGTAAACATATTTTGTATGAATAAATAATATCTAATTTATCAGTTTAAAATATAAGAAAATACTAAAATACTAGGCAACAATATTATATGACTTCGGGGGGATTTTCTGTCTATGTGTTCTGAGACGTGTATTGTTTGAGAAGAAAGTAAGATTATTTAACTTCAGTTTTCTTAAATTAATGTGAAAATTTGTATTTGACAGAAATAAAAGAGTAAAAATAGAGTGTCTATCTTCTGAACTAGTAAAGGTAAAAAATGAAGTAAAGAAGAAAAAAGCTTACTTAATTAAGAAAAAAGAAGGAAGGAGAGGAAGGAATAAAAAAAAGAAGGGAAGGAGAGAAGAAAGGAGGGAAAAGAGAGGAAGAAAGGAGAAAATATAAAACCCACAAAAATATAGACAAATAGTAAACAAAAAATTAAAAGGCAGAAATAGATGTACATATTATTAGTAGATAATTTATGTACCAAACTCTACAGTTAAGAGTTTTAAAATCAGACTTTGTGTCTAAAAATGGCTTTAGAAGGCCATTATTTAGACATGTTTTAAGTAAGATGACTTGGAAAGTTTTGAAGGAAGAAAAATCTTATAAAGTTATGTCTGACAAACACAAACCGAACAAGAAAGAAATTGATATGTCTATGTCATTATTACGAAACAAGCCTTAAACCATGTAGGTTGCTGCAACAGAAATAAGTGCAGCTTGTTGAAAGGGAAAAGGGAGGAGCTCCTTATTCTTCTCAGAAAGGTTAGGAAAGCACTGAAGTAAGTTTGAGAGGCAAAAAGAAAATAAACGTTTACCTAATGTTTTTGGAGCAGCTGCAGAATCCTAACCTGAACCTAGGAGATATATTTGCATTCTCTCCATTTAATCCGCATGACAACTCTACAATATGAATTATTAGCTCCAGGTTAAGCAAGTTTTCTAAAGGCTTATGTGTGGTTGTGCAGAAAATTAAATCCAATTCTGTTGAACGAGAAAACTCTCCACATGAAAACTCAGAGCCTTAAGTATTTGTGTGTAGGGTTAACAGATAAAATGCAGGATACTCAGTTAAATTTGAAATTTGGACAAACAACAAATGATTATTTTGTATAAGTACTCCATGCAATATTTGGAACAAAGTTGTACTAAAAAAATATTGACCATTTATCTGAAATTCAAATTTTACTGGGAGTCCTATGTTTTCATTTTCTAAATCTGGCAAGTCTGCATAGGAAGTGAAATGGAACAAGGACAGAATTGAGCTGAGATCTAGTGGTGCTTCTCAAAGGCCTTTCCTTGGGTCATGAAGCAAGTCTCCCTCCATTCCTCAACCCACTCGAACATTAAAGTGAGAAATATATGGATGATCATTGTTCTATTATGATTTATATTTCCTTTTATTAATAGTTATTACTATTTTCATAAATGAATATACAATGAGGTACCGGAGAAAGAAAGAGACTTAGGAAAAATAATCATACATTTTCTTCTACATTCCATTTGAAGCACTTGGAAGAATTTTCTTTGCCAAATCACGATGGATCGTAAGATGTATTGTCTCAAGGTTTGCAAATGGAACTACTAGGAGTATGTTCACTATAATAATGTCCTACCACAATGACATAGTTCCATACACAAGGGGTATATGCTCACTTTTCAGCATAAGCTAAGGATGCAAATCCTGTCTAGACTGGAAGAATAAAGCATCCACACTCAGGTGAATCAGACACCATTTCCTGGGGCAGGTGAGTTTACCAGGCTGGTGGTAGGAGAAAAATATAGGTTGGACTCTTCTAAAAGAGAATATTGTTTAGTGGCAATATTAAAGTTTTGAAGATTTGAAGATCTGGCTTCAAATTTAATCTTACATATATAATATACTTGTGATATTTTTGGGATATCTTTCATATTTATCCATAGAAATATGTAGCTGCTGGGTATATGGTATAAATGAATGTAAACATTATATGACTAGGAGGTTGTTTTAATTAATTTGCATGAAAAATATCATTGTGTGTTTTTTGACTATAAACATAAAATCATAAGAATGTACCTGTACCATTACATGCTACCTATACATGTTTGTATTTGTTTTCTATATTCAGAGAATAGGAGATTTTAGTTAAAAATTCCTTCTGACTGAGATCAGTGGCATAGCATGTGGTAGGAGAGGTTCAGAGTAAATCTCTCTCATGATATGCCTTACCTCATCTTCCTACCATCAAGCTATAGTGGAGACAATCTGACACGGTGGTGGTAGATGATCTTGGTTTTCGGGTGGCGTTATTATGCTATGCTTTGCTGAAAGAGGAATATATAAAAAGGAAATTAGCATGCTGAGGCTCAATATGCAATGCCTTCCAACACTATGGTACTGAATTCTAATTTCCACATTTAGCCTCTAATTCTAATTTTTCAAAAAATTTAAATGTAATAAAATACACTGTGCACTAAATTCAATCTGATCATATCATTTTAGTTTGATGATTCAGAAGATGATCCAAACATCTTATGCCCCAGAGCACCAATTGAATAATTTGTAAAATTTGAGGGATAGGGTATAGTGGAAAAAGTGTTAGTTTCAGCACTAGTTCTACCACAACATCTGGATGACCGAGGACAAATTGTTCAGCATCTCTGAGCTTCAGTTTAGCGAACAAGAGTTATCCTTTAAGGAATAATGAAAGGAAGGGCCAAGCATGGTGCCTGATAGACTGAAGGACAGAAAAACTATTCAATAAACACTTTGGCCTCACAAGATCCAGTTGTCACTATACAGCTGGAAAAAGCAAATGGCATGAGGCACTATGCTGATTCTCTGTTGTGTTTGGAAATAAGCGTTTTTAAAAATTATAAATAAATTAATAAATCCCTGAAAAACCAAAACCTCACAACATGTCTATTTGTTCATATTTATTTTATATTTATTACACATATTTACTTATTCAAAGCAACTTTAAATGTGTTAAACACATTTTTAAAAATCCAAGTTCATTTGGGATATTTGTTTACTTATCATCTAGATAAAAAGTTTGCAAACTCTAGCCAAAGGGCCCAATTCCACCTGCCACCTGATTTTATAAATAAAGTTTTATTGCAGCATAACTACACTTATTTGTTTACATATGATCTATGGCCACTCTTTCACTACATTGCCAGTTGAGTAGTCCTACTAGAAACTTTATGGCCCACAGAACCAAAAATATTTACTATCTGATTCTTCATAGAAAAAAAATTGCCAATCCCTGATTCTAGATCAAAGTATGTTTTCTATTGTAAGTAAAGTCAAAGGCAGGCCATTTCAACAGACAGGCAGGAATTCATTCGCATGCTCTAATAGTGCCCAAAGCACAGCTCAATAAGGTGACAGCACACCAGACTGGGAGTTTTGGTGGTTAAAAGTCAGATAGATCTGGCTTCAAATCCCACCTTATGTAGATAATATACGTGTGAGATTCTCAGAAGGATCGAAGTTTATCTTGACGTAGGATACAGAAACTGCTCAACCAGTGTTCAATGTCTCAACACTTCTCCACCTTCCACAATTCAAATATATATCAGCTTTGCTCCTACATTTTCTTTTATTTCAGATGTGAGAAAGAAAAAAAGAGAGCAGCTCAAGTGAGATCACTCTAAGGCCATGACAAAGTGGTACAAAACAAGTCTACTGCACACTTTTGTCTAAGCACAGACAAAAACAAGGTCATTGGGCCACTCATAAAATACCAAATACCCCCTTTTCTGGTTAAAATTAGTGACTGACATTTCTTTACGTAACCATAAATTTGTCCCTGCCTTCTGACAGCAAACAGCATCCAATACATAGCAAATCCCCACATTCCCTAGTCACCCAACCAAAACCCAAATCCTTCCATAGATTGTTTCTGACACTTTCTTGCTGAGTTGCCCCAAGATTCCCCATGGCTTGTGTTTTCCCTCCCCACCATGAGTCATAGGCCCTACACACACGTTCTCGTGGCCTTTGGCTGAAAGTCATTGATTGATGGAATAGTGAGATAGGATAGTTTGGTTTTATTTATAGATGTTATAAAAACTAAAAACTGTACAATGGTGGTAGGGAGGAAGAAGGGTAATAATTTTGAATAATACTCTGTCCTAGGCATTTTTCACACATTGTTACTTTTGATCCTCACAATTTTCATTTGAGTTAGATATCACTCTCTTCCTTTTACTTACACAAGAATCTGAGGTTTATTGAAGCTGACCAAGGTCATGCATCTGGAATATGGCAGATTAGCTTGTTTCTTTTAAGTATGCAATAGCAGACAGAATCATCACTGTTTTTATAAAGAAAGTCTAGGAAATAAGGAATAAAATTATTAGCCTGTATTTCCCCCTGTGGCATAAACCTCCTGTATGTATCCCACGCTGCCAGACACGGAGGCCAGGATGCACAGGTTGTCTCTGAATATTCCTCCCTCTCTTAAACTTAAGCCCTCAGAGCAGCTGTTAGTTATGTCCTTGGTATTGGCACTTACTATACAAGATTAGGATACAAGATGAGAGATAACCAAGCTCCTTAACCTCTAGCCTTCATAATCACCTAAAGAGATTAATCAAATCCCTGGTACCCAGAGCCTCTTCTCAGACCACTGGATTAGAATTTGTGGTGAGATCTTGAAACTGGTGCTGATAAGTGGTTCAGGTGATTCTGAAACAAATCCACTTTGAGAATCACTGCCTTAATGTGCCTGAGTGTCAGTTTCTTTGTTGTTGATCCAAATGCCATCTGTACACTGAGACTCAGTGAAGAGTCAACCTTCTGATCTCTCCACTTTCACTGACCTCCTTCCTTCCTAAACCACCTCAGCGTTCAGGGTCCACATCCATAACTCATGCCCGAGCATGGAGGCTGCTGAGACACACTTAGAGCTTGAAGTCAAAATTCACTCTCCTGATTGGCTAGGTGGCCTTGAGCCTTAATTTTTCCATTTGCATTATAAGGCTTTAAAGTTTTTAAAATAAACTTTAATGGTATTAGGACATATTCTAGAAAACTAGCTACAAAACTAACTACCCACTCAGTCATTTGGTTAATGATATTTACTCAATGTTCTTTTTCCATTTATGCTAACAAAGATTATCTAATCACTCTGTTTTTCTGCAAATGTCTCCAAATTGGCCTGTTTTAGATCTGTTCCCGTGAAGAAAATTTGACACTTAACTTGTAATTTTTCCTAATTAAATATCTGGGGAAAAAACAGTAAAATAAGAATTATTACTTCTACCTCCTCTTCATAAATCATAAAGCATTTTACAAGTATAGAATTTCAGAAAGTCTTCTGATCTTGGCATTAGTTTTACATATACAAAGTGTGTCCTTCTAACTAATTATAGCCTCCTGGAATGCATGGGTTATAAAAATATCTTTGAATTTCTCTCTCTCTCACTCTCTATCTATCTATGGTATTATAAAGAGTAAATTAGGTAAAATAATTTCTATTTTACTATTAAAATTTTTTCCAGAAAACTCAATTAAGGAAGCCCATATATGTTTGTGTCAAATTTACTGCATCTGAAATGAGTATGAAGGGTGACTGAGAGAGGAGAGAGAGAGTAGGCATCAAATTAATGTGACAATTGTTTAATTTCTTAAAAAATTATTGCATCTCATATCTAAATCTCTAAGCAAGGTCATCACATAGCATAAAGACTGGATCCTGTTCTACAAAGAGATTACAACCAAATAATAAGATTAAACCTAAACTAAAATTATCTTTGTAAGGCAGCATATGATGTGTTATACGAGTGCCATTATACGAAATGACACAGAGAAATGAGAACAATTCCATATGTGCACATCAGTGGTCCTTGTGCTGGGTCGAATGACAAGTTGCACTGAGGAAAATGAGGTGGTTGAATGCCAGGCATAGATCATAACATTCCAAAGAAGGGAATTAACAATATATGTTTGCAGGAGCAACAGGTGGAGGATAGTGGGAGGTAATGCATGAAAAGCACATAGCAGGGTATTCTTAGACAAGATTCCAATATGGATGCTCCTCGATTTTCATGGGGTTTTGTCTTTATAAACTCACTGTAAGTTGAAAATACCATTACATTGAAAGTGTATTTAACATACCTAACCTACCAAATATCATAGCTTAACCTCAACTACTTTAAACATGCTTGGAACACTTACATTAGCCTACAGTTGGGCAAAACCATCTAACACAAAGCTATTTTATAATAACATTATTATAAATGATTTTTAAGCAAAAGTCAAGATTCAGAGTCTGTTTTCTACTGAGTATGGCTTTCACACTATTATAAAGTTGCAAACTTGTAAGTCAATCATTGTTTAAATGGGGGATTGCCTGTACTTTCAAACCAGAGGTGACTGGAGGCCAAGGTATATGGGTAACTTATTTTTTCCTGTGACTCCAAGAACAGATGCAAGAATTTATCTTTAAGCAAAAGAACAAATATTATATGCTTTCATTTATACAAGGGACCTAAAATTGTCAAATTTATAGAGACTGAAAGTAGAATACAGATAACCAGGGGATAACTGCCACACGGTGACAACATGACATGTTGGCTTGTCAATATACATTTTTTAATTCAAACACTACGGAAGTGTTTAAAGAGAAAGGATAGCTGAGTGACAGAAAGATGGCTAACTAGAAGCCCCTAGCACATATCCTCACCACAAAGACAGACAAAACAATGAATACATAACTACATTTCAATAAAAATAGCTAGAGCAGAGTGGCAGAATTCCTTAAAGAAGTAACAGAAACCTGAATGAACACGGAAACTTAGGATACCATATAGAGAACAGAAGGAAACACAGGGACTCCTACATCCCATCCCCCAGCCAGGATCAGCTGGGAGCGAGGAAGAATTTCTCCCATTGTCAGAAAGGTGAGCAAGAGAACCCTAGCCAACCTCATCCACACTTTGAACATCTACAGACCTTGCCAGTGGGTCTCTACCACCCTCACAGGCATTAAGTCGAGCTGAGGGAGCTGCCTGGAGTCCACACAGCTGTGCTCCTAGCAAAGAAGGAGTGGACACAGTGCCCCACCTCCAGTGCCCTGCATGGCTACTGTTATGCCATTTCGGAACTGGAACTATGTTAGAGTGTGTCTTGCTCTAGGGGCATGGAGCTAGGGGGGCCCCTTCATCCCTGAAGTTAAGCTGCCATGGAACTACCCCCATTCTGTGGCCTGATATCCACAAGCTGAGCTGTGAGCAACTGTTACACCCTTCCCTGGAGGCCAAGTGACAGTGGAACCACTCTACCTGCTCCTCCTTCTGCCCCCTTGTCTGGAGCTAAAGCTGAAGCTGTGCAATCCCCTCGGGAAACCTTGCTTTGGCAGAACAGCTCCATATACATCTCCCAATAGTGGCTGTGCCCTGCCTTCAGGGCCCTAAGCTGACACTGCACACTGCCTACTGGGAAAATGGTGTCTTAGTGGAATTCCTTTATCTACCCTTCCCAGTCACTGAGCTCTACCCTTAGGGTAGAGCTGTAGTTTGGATATTTGACCCTCCAAGCCTAATGTTGAAATTTGATCCCCAATGTTGGAATCTAGGCCAAACAGGAGGTGCTAAGGTTATGGGGGTGGATCCCTAATGAATGGCTTGGTGCTGTCCTCATGGTAATAAGTGAATTCTTGCTCTATGAATTCCCATGAGAATTTCCCTGAGAGCTGGTTGTTAAAAAGAGCCTGGCACCTTCCCCATCTCTCTTGCTTCCTCTCTTGCCATGTGATCTGCACACCTGCCATGTTTCTTGTACAGGCTGCAGAACCATGAGCTAAATAAACCAATCATCTTTATAAACTACCCAGCCTCAATATTCCTTCACTGCAACACAAATGGACTAAGACAGGGCCTGAGCTGGAGCTGCACGCTCCCTGCTAGGAAAACAGTTCTTCAGCAGAACAGCTCCATCTACCTCTCCAGTTGTTGCTGCGCCCTGCCCCTTGGGGCCCGAGCTCAAGTTGCACAATCTTTCCTGAGGAAATGGCACCTTGGTGGAGTTGCTTAATCTACTTCTCCTGGTTGCTGCTGCACCCTGCCCCAAGGGCCCTAAGCCAAGGCTGTGCACTGCCTCCCAAGGAAAAAGTGCCCCGGCAGAACTGCTCCAAAACCCCTCCCAGTCGCTGCTGCACCTGTCCCACAGGACCAATACCAAAGTTGCACACTGCCTCTCATCCCTTCCGATTACTACTGTGCCCTGACACAGGTTTCAGAGCTGAAACAATGCCAGACATCCCAGGAAAACCAGGCCTTGGCTGCCCAGGGCAGTCATACCTCACCAAAGTCTAAGTCAAAACAACAACCTGCCTCCCAGGAAATGGTGCCTTGACTGTCTGAAGTGGTCATACACTGCAGTACCTAAGCCGAAACAGTGCCCTATATCCCAAGGAAATGGTGCCTGGGTCATCGAGACTAGTCTTGCCCTCCAGGACTGGCTGAAGTGGCACATTGCCGTTGGGAACTCTGTGTCTTTACAGACTTCAAGCTAAGAAGCTGCACATCTAAGGCTGAATTGACCAGATACCCTATATTCAAGAAAAACAGCTGAGGCACCCCATCCTACAGGCAAAATAACTCTAGTATTCTGCTTCTCTGGAGTTAGACTAGCCCGCTAGAGGCTGAACTACTGAGATACCTCTCTTCTGAGGGAATAGAGTCATTGCTGTGCTGCTTCATGCTCCCGCAGGGCCCTAACAGCTGTGCCCCACCACTCTGGGATACTTGCTGCCACTGTACCTGCTCTCACAGGGTCTGGGATGCTGCTAAGCCCCACCATCCCAGGGTCTAGACTCACCACTAGGAGGTGCTTCATCCCCTTTGTCCCAAGTTGCCACTGAGGCCTATTGGCTCAGTTTACAGAAATACAGCCATACCTGACTCCTCTAGACCATATAGCTAAGACAATCCTAAGCAAAAAGAACAAAGGTAGAGGCATCAAGCTACCTGACTTCAAACTATACTACAAGGCTACAGTAACCAAAACAGCATGGTACTGGTACCAAAACAGATATATAGACCAATGGAACAGAACAGAGGCCTCAGAAATACTGCCACACATCTACAACCATCTGATCTTTGACAAACCTAACAAAAACAAGCAATGAGGAAAGGATTCCCTATTTAATAAATGGTGTAGGGAAAACTGGCTAGCCATATGCAGAAAACTGAAACTGGACCCCTTCCTTATGCCTTCTACAAAAATTAACTTTTGTATAAGATGGATTAAAGACATAAATGTAAAGCCTAAAACCATAAAAACCCTAGAACAAAACCTAGGCAATACCATTCAGGACATAGGCGTGGGCAAAGGCTTCATGACTAAAACACCAAAAGCAATGGCAACAAAAGCCAAAAGTGACAAATGGGATCTAATTAAAGTAAAGAGCTTCTGCACAGCAAAAAAAAAAAAATTGCAATCTATCCATCTGACAAAGGGCATATATCCAGAATCTACAAGGAATTCAAACAAATTTACAAGAAAAAGACAACCCCATCAAAAAGTGGGCAAAGGATACGAACAGACACTTCTCAAAAGAAGACATTTATGTGGCCAACAAACATATGAAAAAAAGCTCATCATCATGGGTCATTAGAGAAATGCAAATCAAAACCATAATGAGATACCATCCCATGCCAGTTAGAATAGTGATCATTAAAAAGCCAGGAAACAACAGATGCTGGAGAGGATGGTGAGAAATAGGTACGCTTTTACACTGTTGGTAGTAGTGTAAATTATTTCAACCATTGTAGAAGACAGTAGGGTGATTCCTCAAGGATCTAGAACCAGAAATACCATTTGACCTAGCAATCTTATTACTGGGTATATACCCGAAGGATTATAAGTCATTCTACTATAAAGACACATGCACACGCATATTTATTGCAGCACTATTCACAATAGCAAAGACTTGGATCCAACCCAAATGCCCATACATGGTAGACTGGATAAAGAAAATGTGGCACATATACACCATGGAATACTATGCAGCCATAAAAAAGGATGAGTTCATGTTTTTTGCAGGGACATGGATGAAGCTGGAAGCCATCTTTCTCAGCAAACTAACACAGGAACACAAAACCAAACACTGCACGTTCTCACTCATAAGTGGGAGTTGAACAATGAGAACACATGGACACAGGGAGGGGAACACCACACACTGGGGGCTGTTGGGGGAATGGGGAGCTGGGGGAGGGATAGCATTAGGAGAAATACCTAATATACATAATGGGTTGAGGGGTGCAGCAAACCACCATGGCATGTGTATACCTATGTAACAAACCTGCATGTTCTGCCATGTATCCCAGAACTTAAGATGTAATAAAAAAAAGAAAAGAAAGAAAAACAGCATGTAATTCAGCCCACCAAAAAAAAAAAAAAAGTCAAAGACAGTGAGAATTCTTAAAACAGCAATAAAAAATATAAAGTCACTCTAAGGGAATCCCCATTAGATTAACAGCACATTTCTTAAGAGAAAGCTAACAGGCCAAGAGAGAATGGGATGATATATTCAAAATGTTAAAGGGGGAAAAAAAAACTCCACTCAAGACTACACCCAGAAAAGGTCTCTTTCAGAAATGAGAGATAAAAAACATCTTTCCCAGACAAACAAAAACTAAGGGAATTTATTACCACTCACCAGCCTTACCAAAACATGCTCAAGGGAGCCCTACATCTAGAAGCAAAACGACAATCATCATGAAAACATGCAAAAGTATAAAACTAACTGATAGAGCAGATACACAAAGGGAGAAACAGAAAATAATCAAACCTTATACTACAGAAAATCATCAAACCACAATAATAAACAACAAGAGAGGAAGAAAAGAACAAATAATATACAAAACTACAAGAAAACAATTAAGTAAATAACAGGAGTAAGTCTTCACCTATAAATAATAACCTTGAATGTAAATGGATTAAATTCTCCACTTAAAAGATATAGACTGACTTGAACCAGGGAGGCAGAGGTTGCAGTGAGCCAAGATGGCGCCACGGCACTCCAGCCTGGGTGACAGAGTGAGACTCCATCTCAAAAAAACAAAGCAAAACAAAACAAAAAAATAACAACAACAACAAAATACAAAACAAAAAACAAAAAAAGATATAAATTGGATAACTAGGTTAAAAAAAAAAAAAAAGACCCAACTATATTCTGTTCACAATAAACTTACTTCACCTATAATAATACAGATAGACTAGAAGTAAAGAGATGGAAAAAGACATTCCATGTAAAGAGAAACCAAAATTAAGCAGGAGTAACTATACTTAAGCAGATAAAAGAGATTTTAATCAAACCTCTAAAAAGATACAAACAAGGTTATCATATAATGATAAACAGGATCAATTCATAAAGAGAACATACCAATTGTAAATATATATGCCCCAACACCAGAGCACACAGATACATAAAACAAATGTTATTGAATCTTAAAGGGAGAGATAGACTACAATACAGTAATCACAGGAGACTTCAACACTTTGTTCTCAGCATGGGCAGATGGTATAGAGAGAAAATAAACAAAGAAATTTGGATTTAAGCTGCACTTTGGATGAAATAGACCTAACTGATATTTACAGAACATTTCATCTAGCAGCTACAGAATACATTTTCTTTTTCATCAACACATGAAACATTCTTCAGGATAAGTTACATGTTAGGCCACAAAACAATCCTCAACACATTTAAAAGAACTGAAATAATATCAAATATATTTCCTTACCACGATGAAATAATCTAGAAATAAATAAGAGTGTATTAGGTTGTTCTTGTATTGCTACAAAAAATACCTGAGACTTGGTAATTTATAAGAAAAGAGGTTTATTTGGCTCATGGCTCTGCAGGCTGTACAGGAAGCACAGTGCCAGTATCTGCTTCTGGGGAGACCTCAGGAAGATTTTACTCATTGTGGAAGGTGAAGTGGGAGCAGGCACATCATACTGTGAAAACGGGAGAAAGGATGGGTGACGTACTACACACTTAAATGAGTGGATCTTGTGAAAACTCTCTCACTATCAGGTGTACAGCACCAAGCCGTGAGAGATCTGCTCCCGTGACCCAAACACCTCCCACCAGGTCTCACCTCTAACACTAGGATTTACATCTCAACATGAGATTCAGAGGGGACATCCAAAGTATATTACAAGAGAAACGTTCAAAACTGTAAAAATGCATGAAAATTTAAAAAAAAAAATGCTCCTGAATGACCAATTGGTCATGAAGAAATTAAGAAGCATATTTTAAAATGTCTTGAAATAAATGAAAATAGAAACCTAAAATTCCAAAATGTATGGAGTACAGCAGAAGCAGTATTAAGAGATAAGTTTATAACAATAAATGCCTACATCAGAAAAGTAGAAAGATTCCAAATAAACAATGTAACAATGTATCTCTAGGGACTAGAAAAACAAAAACAAAACAAACCCCAAATTAGTAGAAGGAAAGAAATAATAACAATCAGAGCAGAAATAAATGAAATTGAAACTGAAAACAAAATACAAAAGAGAAATGAAATAAAAACGTATCTGTTTGAAAACATAAACGAAACTGACAAATGATTACCTAAACTAACCAAGAATAAAAGAGAAAATACCCAAATAAATAAAATCAGAAAGGAAAAGAGACTGTACAATTAATAGCACAGAAATTTAAAATAAAAAAAGAATCACTGAAGACTACCATGAACAACTGTACACCAACAAGTTGGAAAACCTAGCAAAAATGGATAATTTCATGGATACATATACCCTACCAAGACTGACTCAAGAAGAAGCAGAAACTCTGAAGAGACCAATTATTAATAATAAAATTGAATCCATAATTTTTAAAAAGTCTCCCATCAAAGAAAAGCCGAAGACCTCATGACTTTGCTGCTGAATTCTACCAAACATTTAGAAAATAACTAATACTATTTCTTTTCAAACTCTTCCAGAAAATTGAATGGGAGGAAATTCTTTTAAACTCATTCCTCAAGGCCAGCATTAACCTGATTCCAAAACTAGACAAGGATACAACCAAAAAAGAAAACTATAGGCCTATATCCCTGATGAGCACAGATGCAAAAATCCTCAACAAAATACTAGTAAACAGAATCTGGCAGCACATTAAAAAGATTATTCACCATGACCAAAAGGGATTTATCCTAAGGATAGAAGGATAGTTTGACATATGCAAATCGACAAATGTGATATATCACATCAACAGAATGAAGGACAAAAACCATGTGATCATCTCAATAGATGCAGAAAAAGCATTTGATAAATTTCAACATACCTTCATAAGATTACCAGGGGCCTGAGAGAAGGAAAGAATGAGGATTAACTGTTTAATGAGTAAAGAGTTTTAGTATGGAATGATGGAAAACTTCTGGAACTGAATTGTAGTCCTGGTTGCACAACAAACTGAATGTATTTAAGCCACTAAGCTATATGGTAAAATATTTAAAATGGTAAATTGTATATACTTTACCACAAAAGAAAGGGAAAAGGAATTGTCTTTACAGCAGACTCTCCCTTTAGTCAAGAAAGGAGAATTCTGATAAGCCTTTTAGTGGTATGAATGGGAGATAAGCGCTACTGGTAGTTTCAGAGATGCTTCCAACCTCCATGGACCACATTTCTGTTCAATGGGCCTTCCTCTTGTCAGATGATTATGGCATGAACTTGTTTTACACATCCCTAGCTGGGGCTTAACATATGGGGAGAAGAACCTGAACTTGTGGAAGTGACGCAAGGAGGAGAGAGGACTTCTGGCCAGGAAGGATGAGTGGGTCTCAGTAGCACGGCCTCAGGCCAGGGCTAAAATGAGTGATGGGCACCTCCAGGAAGGGAAGTGCTAATACCTCTGGAAGGCATTGTCTAACTGTGAGTTTTGCATATCTTTTTACTACATTGTAATTTTTTTTTTTTTTTTTTTCGGAGACAGAGTTTCGCTCTTGTTGCCCAGGCTGGGGTGCAGTGGCTCGATCTTGACTCACCACAACCTCTGCCTCCTGGGTTCAAGTGATTCTCCTACCTCAGTCTCCTGAGTAGCTGGGATTACAGGTGTGTACCACCACGCTCAGCTAATTTTTATATTTTTAGTAGAGACGAGGTTTCACCGTGTTGGCAAGGCTGATCTCGAACTCCTGACCTCAGGTGTACCACCATGCCCGGCTAATTTTTGTATTTTTAGTAGAGACAGGATTTCACCATGTTAGCCAGGCTGTTCTCGAACTCCTGACCTCAGATGATTCAACCACCTCCTAAAATACTGGGATTACAAGCATGAGCCACCACGCCCGGCCTACTACACTATAATTTTTTTAAGTTGACACCAAGCATTCAATATAGTTCATGGGCCAGCGAACTACATCCCATGGGCTGGCCACTCATTTTTGTGAATACAGTTTTTATCTGATCACAGCCATGCTTATTTATTTATGTCTGTGGCTGCATTCACACTACAACTATAAGTCGTATCGTTGCAACAGAGGTTGTTTGGCTCACAAAATATAAAATATTTACTATCTGGGCCTTTAAGAAAAAGTTTGCCCCCAAAATAGGTTTGCCACAGATGTTTACTTGTCTTTGAGAGGGAATGAAAGGGGTCTTGACCACTTTTTGGAGTAAAGCCTTCCAGAGAAGTGCAGAGGTCATCTGAAAATAGAGCTCAGGGCAGCAGTCGAAGTGAGAGGAGTGGGTGCTACCAGCCTTGGGGGATTTGTAGAACATGCAAGCACTGCCCAGGGAGTCTCAGAAATCCTCAGAGAGGGGACTAAGCTTCCTGCCACACCCAAGTGAGACCTTGGATCGTAAGACATATTCAAGCTCCCATTCATGAAGGTTCTGGTCTTTGGATTATATCTGGGACTAATCTCAATCCTTAAGGAGATCCGGAAATATGTCCTCGGTAAAGCTGCTAAATGTGTGAAGAAAATGGTGCTTTTTAATATAGAGTGATTCTGCACAGGTTCACTGTATATTACGGTATATACAGTATATACAGCTTTGTATCCCAAAGCAAAGAGTACATCGCTATTTCCTAACAGCCTCTGAGATGAGGGGATGACAAGAGCAGAGGAGAGAGGCACTTTTTTGAATAAGGATGTCTCAGGCATGACACCAACTATATAGAAAGCTACTCAGGTTTTTCATTACCATTTCTTAAAAATTTTTTTTTTTTTTTTTTTTTTTGAGGCGGAGTCTCGCTCTGCCGCCCAGGCTGGAGTGCTGTGGCCGGATCTCGGCTCACTGCAAGCTCCGCCTCCCGGGTTCACGCCATTCTCCTGCCTCAGCCTCCTGAGTAGCTGGGACTACAGGCGCCCGCAACCGCGCCCGGCTAATTTTTTTGTATTTTTAGTAGAGACGGGGTTTCACCATGGTCTCGATCTCCTGACCTTGTGATCCGCCCACCTCGGCCTCCCAAAGTGCTGGGATTACAGGCGTGAGCCACCGCGCCCGGCCATTTCTTAAAATTTTAAATCTTAAATTTCCCTGAGAAGTGAGTGAATCACATACTAGTTATTATAGATTGGATTTCTTTCAGTGGAATTGTTCCTGGAGTGTGAACAGAGCTACGACTTGATTGATCACAAGTTATTCCCCTGCCCCAGGTAGCTGTAGGAAATTCCCAGGAAACAGTGCACTGATAGACATCATCAATTGGGCAGGCAGTGGAGCGCAGTCTGAACTTCTTTATCAGGGAGCAGAGTAGTGCCCTAAATTCTACTAGACTTGACTTTTGGATTTCCCAGAAAAGCTACCATTTATGCGTGATGCTCCAACTGATAATATCTTCTACCCAGTCTCAGGACACGAAGGCAATGCTTTTCATTAACAAAATTTCACCCTCCACTCACGCCATCCCAGAGAGTAGGTTACTAGCAACCTTGTAAGAAGTATTTCTCTCTCCTATGTTAATTAAATTTCACAAATTTCACTCTTTTTAAAAAGTGACTTAATCATCAGGAACTGCAATATTGAGTTGGCCAGTTATTTTGAAATCACAGTTACCTCAAATTTGAAAAGATAAGCCATCTTTGGACTTAGCAACTACCGCTTTTAGACCATCTGGAGTTCCAAGCCTTCAGTATCTATGGTACATAATCTCCATGATAATACCTTCATCATTTCATTCACTTATTCACTCATATAACCATTCCAAAGATGCTGAGTACTTACTACGGGTCAAACACTGTTCTAAAATATAAAGGTAGCAAAGGCATAGTTCCTGCCCTTAAGCATATTATGTTTTTAGGAAACAGACTATGCTTAGATTAAGTTTGATTATGATTGTCATGAATAATAACATTGTCATTCAAAATAAGATGGGACAATAACAATTTTTGGAAAATACTTTGGTATAACGCATGAAGTAGCTTTGAAAACACTTTGCTGGGGGCGTGCCCAAGATGGCTGAATAGGAACAGCCCTAGCCTCCAGCTCCCAGGGTGAGTGACACAGAAGATGAGTGATTTCTGCATTTTCAACTGAGGTACCAGATTCATCTCACTGGGGTGTGTCGGACAGTTGGCGCTGGTCCGCACGTGCAGCCCGACCAGCTAGAGCTGAAGCAGGGCAAGGCATCGCCTCCCCTGGGAAGTGCAAGGGGGAAGGGAATTCCTTTTCCCAGCCAAAGGAAATTGAGACACACAACACCTGGAAAATCGGGTAACTCCCACCCTAATACTGTGCTTTACCAAGGGTCTTAGCAAACGGCACACCAGGAGATTATATACCACACCTGGCCCAGAGGGTCCCACACCCACAGAGCCTCCCTCATTGCTAGCACAGCAGTCTGAGATCTAAATGCAAGGTGGCAGCGAGGCTGGGGGAGGGGCACCCGCCATTGCTGAGGCTCAAGTAGGTAAACAAAGCCAAAGCCGCTGGGAAGCTTGAATTGGGTGGAGCCCACCACAGTTCAAGGAGGCCGGCCTGCCTCTGTAGACTCCTCCTCTGGGGACAGGGCATACCTAAACAAAAAGCAGCAGAAACCTCGGCAGAGGTAAATGCCCCTGTCTGACAGCTTTGAAGAGAGCAGTGAATCTCCCAGCACAAAGGTTGAGATCTGAGAACGGACAGACCGCCTACTCAAGTGGGTCCCTGACCCCTGAGTAGCCTAACTGGGAGACATCCCCCATTAGGTACAGACCGATACCTCCCACCTCACACAGTGGGGTACACCCCTGAGATGAAGCTTCCAGAGCAAGAATCGGACAGCAACACTCACTGTTCAGCAATATTCTATCTTCTGCAGCCTCTGCTGCTGATACCCAGGCAAACAGGGTCTGGAGTGCACCTCAAGCAAACTCCAACAGACCTACAGCTGAGGGTCCTGACTGTTAGAAGGAAAACTAGCAAACAGAAAGGACACCCACACCAAAACCCCATCAGTACATCACCATCATCAAAGACCAAAGACAGATAAAACCACAAAGATGGGGAAAAAGCAGCGCAGAAAAGCTGGAAATTCAAAAAATCAGAGCGCATCCCCCCCTCCAAAGGAATGCAGCCCATCACCAGCAAAGGAACAAAGCTGGATGGAAAATGACTTTGAGGAGTCAAGAGAAGAAGGCTTCAGTCCATCAAACTTCTCAGAGCTGAAGGAGGAACTACGTAACCAGCGCAAACAAACTAAAAACCTTGAAAAAAGATTTGATGAATGGCTAACTAGAATAACCAATGTAGAGAAGTCCTTAAAAGAACTGACAGAGATGAAAACCATAACATAAGAACTACGTGACAAATGCACAAGCTTCAGTAACTGACTCAATCAAATGGAATAAAGACTATCAGCGATTGAAGATCAAATGAATGAAATGAAGTGAGAAGAGAAGTATAGAGAAAAAAGAGTAAAAAGAAACGAACAAAGCCTCCGAGAAATATGGGATTATGTGAAAAGACTGAATCCACATCTGATTGGTGTGCCTGAAAGTGACAGGGAAAATGGAACCAAGTTGGAAAACACTCTGCAGGGTATCATCCAGGAGAACTTCCCCAACCTAGTAAGGCAGGTCAACATTCAAATTCAGGAAATACAGAGAATTCCACAAAGATACTCCTCAAGAAGAGCAACTCCAAGACACATAATTGTCAGATTCACCAAAGTTGAAATGAAGGAAAAAATGTTAAGGGCAGCCAGAGAGAAAGGTCGGGTTACCCACAAAGGGAAGCCCATCAGACTAATAGCAGATCTCTCGGCAGAAACTCTCCAAGGCAGAAGAGAGTGGGGGCCAATATTCAACATTCTTAAAGAAAAGAATTTTCAACCCAGAATTTCATATCCAGCCAAACTAAGTTTCATAAGTGAAGGAGAAATAAAATCCTTTACAGATAAGCAAATGCTTAGAGATTTTGTCACCACCAGGCCTGCCCTACAAGAGATCCTGAAGGAAGCCCTAAACATGGAAAGGAACAACTGGTACCAGCCATTGCAAAAACATGTCAAAATGTAAAGTCCATCGATGCTAGGAAGAAACTGCATCAACTAGCTAGCAAAATAACCAGCTAATATCAAAATGACAGGATCAAGTTCACACATAATAATATTAACCTTAAATGTAAATGAACTAAATGGTCCAATTAAATGACACAGACTGGCAAATTGGATAAAGAGTCAAGACCCATCAGTATGCTATATTCAGGAGACCCATCTCACATGCAGAGACACACTTAGGCTCAAAATAAAGGGATGGAGGAAGATCTACCAAGCAAATGGAAAACAAAAAAAAAGCAGTGGTTGCAATCCTAGTCTCTGATAAAACAGACTTTAAACCATCAAAGATCAAAAGAGACAAAGAAGGCCATTACATGATGGTAAAGGGATCAATTCATCAGAAAGAGCTCACTATCCTAAATATATATGCACCCAATACAGGAGCACCCAGATTCATAAAGCAAGTCCTTAGAGACTTACAAAGAGACTTAGACTCCCATACAATAATAATGGGAGACTTTAACACCCCACTGTCAACATTAGACAGATCAATGAGACAGAAAGTTAATAAGGATATCCAGGAATTGAACTCAACTCTGCACCAAGCAGACCTAATAGACATTGACAGAACTCTCCACCCCAAATCAACAGAATATACATTCTTCTCAGCATCACATCGCACTTATTCCAAACTTGACCACATAGTTGGAAGTAAAGCACTCCTCAGCAAGTGCAAAAGAACAGAAATTATAACAAACTGTCTCTCAGACCACAGTGCAATCAAACTAGAACTCAGGACTAAGAAACTCAATCAAAACTGCTCAACTACATGGAAACTGAACAACCTGCTCCTGAATGACTACTGGGTACATAATGAAATGAAGGCAGAAATAAAGATGTTCTTTGAAACCAATGAGAACAAAGATACAACATACCAGAATCTCTGGGACACATTTAAAGCAGTATGTAGAGGGAAATTTATAGCACTAAATGCCCACAGGAGAAAGCAGAAAAGATCTAAAATCGACACCCTAACATCACAATTAAAAGAACTAGAGAAGCAAGAGCAAACACATTCAAAAGCTAGCAGAAGGCAAGAAATAACCAAGATCAGAGCAGAACTGAAGGAGATAGAGACACAAAAAAACCCTCCAAAAAATCAATGAATCCAGGAGTTGGTTTTTTGAAAAGATCAACAAAATTGATAGACCACTAGCAAGACTGATAAAGAAGAAAAGAGAGAAGAATCAAATAGATGCAATAAAAAATGATAAAGGGGATATCACCACCAACCCCACAGAAATACAAACTACCATCAGAAAATACTATAAACACCTCTACACAAATAAACTAGAAAACCTAGAAGAAATGGATAATTTCCTGGACACTTACACTCTCCCAAGACTAAACCAGGAAGACGTTGAATCCCTGAATAGACCAATAGCAGGCTCTGAAATTGAGGCAATAATTAATAACCTACCAACCAAAAAAAGTCCAAGACCAGAAGGATTCACAGCCGAATTCTACCGGAGGTACAAGGAGAAGTTGGTACCATTACTTCTGAAACTATTCCAATCAATGGAAACAGAGGGAATCCTCCATAACTCATTTTATGAGGCCAACATCATCCTGATACCAAAGCCTGACAGAGACACAATAAAAAAAGAGAATTTTAGACCAATATCCCTAATGAACATCGATGCAAAAATCCTCAATAAAATACTGGCAAACCGAATCCAGCAGCTCATCAAAAAGCTTATCCACCATGATCAAGTGGGCTTCATCCCTGGGATGCAAGGCTGGTTCAACATACACAAATCAATAAACATAATCCAGCATATAAACAGAACCAAAGACAAAAACCACATGATTATCTCAATAGATGCAGAAAAGGCCTTTGACAAAATTCAACAGCCCTTCATGCTAAAAACTCTCAATAAATTCAGTATTGTTGGAACGTATCTCAAAATAATAAGAGCTATTTATGACAAACCCACAGCCAATATCATACTGAATGGGCAAAAACTGGAAGCATTCCCTTTGAAAACTGGCATAAGACAAGGATGCCCTTTCTCATCACTCCTATTCAACATAGTGTTGGAAGTTCTGGCTAGGGCAATCAGGCAAGAGAAAGAAATCAAGGGTATTCAGTTAGGAAAAGAAGAAATCAAATTGTCCCTGGTTGCAGATGACATGATTGTATATTTAGAAAACCCCATTTTCTCAGCCCAAAATTTCCTTAAGCTGATAAGCAACTTCAGCAAAGTCTCAGGATACAAAATCAATGTGCAAAAATCACAAGCATTCTTATACAGCAGTTAACAGACAAACAGAGAGCCAAATCAGGAATGAACTCCCATTCACAATAGCTTCAAAGAGAATAAAATACCTAGGAATCCAACTTACAAGGGGTGTAAAGGAACTCTTCAAGGAGAACTACAAACCACGGCTCAGTGAAATAAAAGAGGACACAAACGAAAGGAGGAACATAACATACCATGCTCATGGATAGGAAGAATCAATGTTGTGAAAATGGCCATACAGCCCGAGGTAATTTATAGATTCAATGCCATCCCCATTAAGTTACCAATGACTTTCTTCACAGAATTGGAAAAAACTGCTTTAAAGTTCATATGGAACCAAAAAAGAGCCCGCATTGCCAAGACAATCCTAAGTCAAAAGAACAAAGCTGGAGGCATCATACTACCTGACTTCAAACTATACTACAAGGCTACAGTAACCAAAACAGCATGGTACTGGTACCAAAACAGAGATATAGACCAATGGAACAGAACAGAGCCCTCAGAAATAATACCACACATCTACAGCCATCTGTTCTTTGACAAACCTGACAAAAACAAGAAATGGGGAAGGATTCCCTATTTAATAAATGGTGCTGGAAAATTGGCTAGCCATAAGTAGAAAGCTGAAACTGGATCCTTTCCTTACTCCTTACATGAAAATTAATTCAAGATGGATTAGAGACTTAAATTTTAGACCTAAAACCATAAAAATCCTAGAAGAAAACCTAGGTAATACCATTCAGGACATAGGCATGGGCAAGGACTTCATGTCTAAAACACCAAAAACAATGGCAACAAAAGCCAAAATTGACAAATGGGATCTCATTAAACTAAAGAGCTTCTGCACATCAAAAGAAACTACCATCAGAGTGAATAGGCAACCTACAGAATGGGAGAAAATTTTTACAATCTACTCATCTGACAAAGGGCTAATATCCAGAACCTATAAAGAACTCAATCAAATTTACAAGAAAAAAACAAACAACCCCATCAAAAAGTGGGCAAAGGATATGAACAGACACTTCTCAAAAGAAGACATTCATACAGCCAACAGACACATGAAAAAATGCTCATCATCACTTGCCATCAGAGAAATGCAAATCAAAACCACAATGAGATACCATCTCACACCAGTTAGAATGGGGATCATTAAAATATCAGGAAACAACAGGTGCTGGAGAGGATATGGAGAAATAAGAACACTTTTACACTGTTGGTGGAACTGTAAACAAGTTCAACCATTGTGGAAGACAGTGTGGCCATTCCTCAAGGATCTAGAACTAGAAATACCACTTGACCCAGCCATCCCATTACTGGAGATATACCCAAAGGATTATAAGTCATGCTGCTATAAAGACACATGCACACTTATGTTTATTGTGGCACTATTCACAATAGCAAAGACTTGGAATCAACCCAAATGTCCATCAGTGACAGATTGCATTAAGAAAATGTGGCACATATATACCACGGAATACTATGCAGCCATAAAAAAGGATGAGTTTGTGTCCTTTGTAGGGACATGGATGCAGCTGGAAACCATCATTCTCAGCAAACTATCACAGGAACAGAAAACTAAATACCGCATGTTCTCCCTCATAGGTGGGAACTGAACAATGAGATCATTTGGACACAGGAAGGGGAACATCACACACCAGGTCCTATTGTGAGGAGGGGGTGGGGGGAAGGACAGCATTAGGAGATATACCTAATATAAATGACGAGTTATTGGGTGCAGCACACCAACATGGCACATGTATACATATATAACAAACTCACACATTGTGCACATGTACCCTAGAACTTAAACAGTAAAAAAAAAAAAACTCTTCTTCAGTTCAAAAAAAGGAAAAGAAAACACTTTGCAAAGCAATGTCTCAGAAATCTTTGACCAACTGAAAATTGTTTTCAATGTTATTACTTTGAAGGATAGTACTGACTTGCACATACTCTAATCTTTAAAATATTTTTTGTCTGAGTCTGAGTCAGGAAGACTGCTTGAGCCCAGGGATTTGAGACCAGCCTTGGCAACACAGTGAGACCCCCTATCTAAAGAAAAAAAAAAAGCAGGCAGGGTGGCTCACGCCTGCAGTCCCAGCTATTCAGGAGGCTGAAGTGAGAGGATCACCTGATTCCAGGAGATGAAGGCTTCAGTGAGCTGTGATTGCGCGACTGCACTCCTGCCTTGGAGACAGAGCGAGGCCTTGTCCCAAAAATATATTTTTAACATATTATTTAACAATATATTGGCCGGGCGCGGTGGCTCAAGCCTGTAATCCCAGCACTTTGGGAGGCCGAGACAGGCGGATCACGAGGTCAGGAGATCGAGACCATCCTGGCTAACACGGTGAAACCCCGTCTCTACTAAAAAAAAAATACAAAAACTAGCCGGGCGAGGTGGCGGGCGCCTGTAGTCCCAGCTACTCGGGAGGCTGAGGCAGGAGAATGGCGTAAACCCGGGAGGCGGAGCTTGCAGTGAGCTGAGATCTGGCCACTGCACTCCAGTCCGGGCGACAGAGCGAGACTCCGCCGCAAAAAAAAAAAAAAGAAAAAAAAAAAAAAAAAAACAATATATTTAACATATTTTAGTCACAACATGCTATGTCTCTCATAGTACTAGCACAATGGCTTATACATAGTAGACATCAGTAAACATTTCACAGGTTCACTGATTTTAAATTTGGAAAGCACTTTTAGAAATTAGCTAGACCTACGGTCCTTAACTTTCATTGGATTTTGGACCACTTTGAAAATCTGATGAAATCCGTGTTTTTCTCATTCAAAAAAGAAAAAAAAAAAAAAAGCGCTGCCAAGCACAATGGCTCAAGCCTGTAATCCCAACACAGCCAAGACAGGAGGATCACTTGAGCCCAGGAGTTTGAGACCAACCTGGGCAACATGAGCAAGACCCTGTCTCTATTAAAAAAAAATTAATTAATTAGCCAGGGGTGGTGGCAAGTACCTGTAGTCTCAGCTACTGAGGAGGCTGAGATGAAAGGATCACTTGACCCCTGGAGATTGAGGCTGCAGTCAGTGAGCCATGATTGGGTCACTGAACTCCAGCCTGGGCAACAGAGAGAAAGGCCCTGAAGAAAGAAAGAGAGAGACAGAGAGAGAGAGAGAGAGAGAGAGAGAGAGAGAGAAACAGAGGGAGGGAGGAGGGAGGGAGGGAGGGAGGAAGGAAGGAAGGAAGGAAGGGAAGAAGTAAGGAGGGAGAGAAAAACAAACACAAAAAACAAAAAAGAAAAGAAAAACACACACACTTACATTTTTGCATGCAATTTCAGAGGATTGGTGTATCTCTCTAAAGACCATCCAGGATCTCCCTTAGCTGAGCATCTCTTATCTAGTCTACAACTTCCATTTTATAATTGTTGAAAATCATTGCTAGAAGAAGAGTTGGAAAACTGTGTCCCCTAAGTCAAATCTGGCTCACTTCTTGTTTTTGTACAGCCTGTGAGCTACAAATGATTTTTATAGTTTTAAATGGTTATGTAAGTACCAATATATTAGCCTCAGTTCTACCTCTTGGCTTGCAAAGCCTAAAATATTTACTATCTAGGCTTTTGTAGAAAAAGTTTGCCAACCCCTGATCTGGAATCCTTAGATAATATTCCCCCAAATTATGCAGCCAGTTACTAGAAAACAGAGGACTAGAGTTCACACCACCTGATTCCTCATTCATTGGTCTTCCTATTACTCCTATTGATTGATTAAAATCCTGACTAATTAATTGATTTAAACCCAATAAAACAGAAAACAAAGACGTGTAATTCTGGAGTACTGACTAAGTAATTTCTCAGATAAGTAATTGTGCAATTATGTAGAACGCTGAAGTCCAGAGAATTAAGTGACCTATCAAAAGTCATATAACAAATTTGTGAAACAAAATTAAGTGTCTATAGTCAGGTTAGGCATTACTTATTTTTTAAAAACTTTGCATTATATTTCATTCGACATATTGGAAAAATGTTACTTCTTGGAAGTAGAAAATACTGGTACAGAAGATATTTTACTTAAAGTAAAATTATTTGAACAGATGTTGTTCCTTTAATTTATCTTATTTAAGAAGTTATTTTCGGATCCTTCCTGTTATGTAGTACTTTAAAAGTGGGATGGAAAGAATGATAATTACCATTATTTCACATGTTATTTTGAATATGCTTCTTTTAGAAATGTCTAAGTGCCTGATTGCTTACAGATTGTTTCCTTCTATTGACTAGGGCTGCCCGAATAGTTTCAACCTCTATCTGAAAATAATGCAGTAATAGAGTTAAAGGATTTTTGTAACAAAAGAAAATTAAGACATCACTTAAAAGACAAGCATTTGAATAATTATACATAAATTCAATAGTGCCAGGTGCCCTAAAAAATTCTATGATACGTTTAGCCGGTTTTTTGACAGAGAGATTCTAAAATCACTTTGGTTCATAGTTACCAATAAAAATTAGGTTTTACTTTCAGAGCAGCGTATCCTAAGCAGTAAGAATAGAACAATCCCTTCTATGAAGGAGGAGTTGTGGCTAGAGAGAATAAGCTTGCTTTTTATAGCAGAATCTTTTGAAGATTCCGAATTAGAACTATGCCAACCAATTCAGTATGCTTTATTTCTACGGCATTTTCATTCATGTCTCCCCAAACCTAAGTCTTCTGCACTTACCTTGAAAATCCAGATTTCTCAGTGATGGCTACAGAGACGGGCCACATGTCTGCCTTCCAAATAGGATTCTGTTTCAACAGCGGGGCAGCTGGGGCATTTCCATGCTCTGCATGCATTTGCAAAGGCTCTGGACAGCTTACCAAGCAAAAGGAAGTGAATGTGTTCTAAGTTCCTCAGAATGTCAACAGACCATAAAACCTCAAAACCGTTTGAAACACAATAGTCTTGAAAAACTAAGCCGTTAAACATGAATAGCCCAAGTTGCAAAACTACAGAGAGACCAATTATGTCAAGAAATATTTATGAAGGATTGATGACTATGATGAATCAAGTTTTTAAAATGTTATTCAAACGAAATTTTGTAGAGAATGGGGAACAAAGTGATATTACCAAAAACAAAAAAGGGAAGATAAACTGTGTATTGTTCTTCTGGTGAAGGAATATGTGTAACATTTCCTTTCAGTAAGGAGAAAATTTCCAGAGTTGCTCTATACCTCACTGGGCTCCCACTTAGGGCTCCCACTTTTATAATTGTGTTAATTAGTTGTTACTGATAAATGACATTGACTGTGATATGGTACTATAATTATGTCATTTAATTAGAATTAAGATAAAACGCACTTAAAATCAGAGTGTGCTATAGGGGCAGGGGAGGGGAGTAAATTTGTCACAGCTTAACTTCTTAGACTGTCAACATTATCTCCAAAAGAAGCTGTCCACACAGTCATAGAGATGCAATGCAAGTATTGAAAAAAAAAATCGTCAGTTCCTCAAACTGTTTTAACTTTCCTACCATTTTATGACCACTCTATAAATTAGGATTTTTTAAATGTTCTAATTATCGTGTAAATCAGCGGTCCCCAACCTTTTGGCACCAGGGAAAGGTTTCATGGAAGACAATTTTTCCACAGACAGGGGTGGGGGATGTTTTCCAGATGATTCAAGCACATTACATTTATTGTGCACTTTATTTCCATTGTTATTACATGATAATATATAATGAAATAATTATACAACTCATCTTAATGTAGAATCAGTGGGAGCCCTGAGCTGGTTTTCCTGCAACTAGATGGTCCCATCTGGGGGTGATGGGAGAAGTGACAGATCATCAGGCATTAGATTCTCATAAGGAGCACTGCAACCTAGATCCCTCACATGGACAGTTCCACAATAAGGTTCACGCTCCCATGAGAATCTAATGCTGCTGCTGATCTAACAGGAGGTGGAGCTCAGGCAGTAATGAAGTGATGGGGAGCAGCTGTAAATACAGACGAAGCTTTGCTGGCTCATTTGTGCACTGCTCCGCTCCTTCTGTACAGCCCAGTTCCTAACAGGCCACGAACCACTACTGGTCTGTGGCCCTGGGGTTGAGAATTCCTGATGTAATGAGCATGATAATATTATATGGAAATTTGTCAGTTAAAAAGTACTAATTTATTAAATATCAACATTTTAAACATTCCCCTATTTTAAAAATCCATTGTGACATTTCACCATTTCAAAAAGACATTTTAAAAGGCATCAAAATGATACTGGTCCCGGGTTCTTTCTACTTTAAGGTCCCTAAGTAGAATAACTTTGGTCATTTCGGGTGATTCCTGGTCTTCTTTACAATGCTAAAACACTCATATTTTAGGCAAAATTTTTGCAGTTTTGTTTTCATCAGTGTTCACATTTCTTACTCCAAACATAATGTTGTAAGTGCTTCCAACTTTGTTTCTTAGTTTGAAGGAAAGGCCTCTACATCAGGAAACTTCAATTTCAGCAGATGTACGTTCTTTCTGTTATATGCGTTAAAATGTTATCTGCTTCAAAATAACTCATGCTAGAGATATTTCAAGCTTTATTAATCGTAGAGAAGATTGTTGCTGACAAACCCTCCTGCTGAGAGCAGCTTAAAAGGATGAACAGAATGCAAAACCTGTAAGTTTGAAGGCTTTAGAAAGCTGCCCAGGCAATGAGAACTTAAAGAAATAAAATCCCCAGAAGAAGGAAGTACCAAAAAGTGAACCTGATTTTCAACTCTTGAGTACGTTTTACTCAAGGCATTGCTGATTTGAAATTGGACACTGAGAGGTAAAGAAACAGGAGAAATGGAGTGGCTAAGATGCTCAGAAGTAAAGGAAATCTAGTTTAAGAAGCAAAATTAGAGTCTAGAGACCACCAAGGAGGTGGTGCCCTTATAATTACCTCAAAATTTTCAGTTAGGACCCCTGAAGGGCCACACCCTAGGTGAGAGCATGCACTAGAAATATTGTACCATCACGAAGTGGGAGCCCAATTTCAAATCACCTAAATGACTTAATTAGGTAGACAATCACTGAACAGATTAGGAGATTTGCCACCATCATAACAACCTCCTCGCACACACACCAAGCAAAAGTAAAGAGTCTCTGGAGGACATTAACACTAACCAGATCAACAAATTAACAAATTGGTTCTCAAACTTTTTAGACACAATGTCCAAATTTCAGTAACTATTAACAGCCATGTCTGAAGACAAGTCTAGAAAAACAGACCATGAAAATAAACAGAAACAAATGCACATGGGCATTCAGAATTGATTGGCTTTAGAATAGCTGTAATTAATTGAAGAGTGTACACAAAATATAGAAAATTTACACTAGAGAATTTTTTAATCAAATAGAAATTCTGAAACTGAAAAATAAAATAACTAAAATTACTCAACTGATGAAGACTCAGAAGATTAGACACAGAGGATGACGGAATTGAAATATAGGTCAGTAGAAAATACTACATTGGGCTGGGTGTGGTGGCTCACACCTGGAATCCCAGCACTTTGGGAGGTCAAGGTGGGTGGATCACCTGAGTTCAGGAGTTTGAGACCAGGCTGTCCAACATGGTGAAATCCCGTCTTTACCAAAAATACAAAAATTAGCTGGACATGTTGGTGGGCACCTGTAATCCCAGTTACTAGGGAGGCTGAGGCAGGAGAATTGCTTGATCCCAGGAGGTAAAGTTTACAATGAGCTGAGATGACGCCATTGCACTCCAGCCTGGGTGACAAGGGTGAAACTCAGTCTCAAAAAAAAAACAAAACAAAAAAAGAAATACCAGATTGAGGAATGGCAACAAAAAAAGATAAAAATCATATAAAATCACACAAAAGACATGAAAGACACAGGGCAAAGTTTTAATATGCCTATAATGTTGCTCTGGAAAGAAACAAGAGGAAGAATTTGGAAGAAACACTATTTTAAAGGGCAATACATTTTTTAAAAATCATAATTAGAAAAAGACACAGACTCAAGAAGCACTATAAATCCTAAAGAGGAAGGAAACAACAGCAAAATCTCCACCAAGGTCCAGTATATAAAACTTTTCAACAATTGCAATGGAACCCAAAGGAAATGGAACAACATCTCCAAAATTATGAAAGAAAATAACTAATTTAGAGTTCTTTATGCAATAAAAATTTCCATCATCTTAATGACAAAATAATAATTTCAGACAAATGGAACCTATGATTTGTAACCTGCCAACATGAACTAAGGGAAATGCTAAAAGGAGTGATTCCAAAAGTGCAAAGGCAATCGCAGGTGAGAGCCAGAACTGCACAAAGAAACCAAGAGCACTAGAAAGAGCAAATGTGTGGGTAAGCCTAAGTACATATCGAAGATTTACAATAACAATAGTAATCATCTAACAGGATTTAAAATACAGGTAGAGTCAAAGTTCATGACAATAATAGGATAAAACATAGAAGAGTGTTCTAAAATCTTTGCATATTCTTGAAGGTGGTAAAAGTACTAATTAATATTGAACTTTAATCAGTCAAGAACGCTCACCATAATCTTTGGAATAGTCACTAAAAAATAACAACAAAAATAGCAAGATAAAAAGATGGAATGAAGAAATATTAATCCAAAAAATGCCAAAAAGTAGAGAAAAGACATATAGAATGGATAGATAAGTAGAAAACAAAGAGTAAGAGAGCAAACTTAAAACCCCAAATTTGATGATAATAATATGTAAATGCACTGAGCACTTATCAGATTACACTTTAAGGCAAGAAACATTATTGGCAACAAAGAGAGTTAATTTCATAATAAAACTGTCAATCGTTCTAAAACATTACAATTCTGAATTTGTTGCAGTTTTAGTCTCAAATATGTGAAGCAAAATGATGACATGACGCGAGGGAAAATGGACAAATTCATTATCATAGTAAAAGATTTTAACAAACTTCTCTGTGATACAACAAGCAGACAAAAATTCAATATGGATATAGTACATTTGAACAATGCAATCAATAAACTTGACCTAATTCATGTACCTTATACTCAGCAAATGCAGAATTCACATCACATGAACAACCTCAATTAACTCAATGGTAGATATAAAACAAATATAACAAATATAATAAGACTGAAATTATAGAATGTATTTTCTGACAAAAGGCACAATTAGGCTAGAAATCAATAACAAAAAGATTATGTTAAAAGCTTTGTACGTCTGAAAAGTACTCAATATACTTCTAAATAAATTACAAGCTAAAATGTGAGTACAAATGAAAATTAGGAAATACCGTCATTTGAATGATCATGAAAATTCAACTTATAAAAACTTTAATATTACAATTCAGGCCATATTTAAATGCACACAGTAGAGGTGGAAAGGTGAAATGAATGAAACTGGAGGTAAGCAGCAAGAAAGAAGTAAGAAAAATCAAGCAGAAGTCAATGAAAGATAAAACAAATGTATAAAAGAGAAAATAAAACTACAAGTTTGTTCTTTTAAAGACAAATAAATTTAATGAATCTCTAGAAAAATAGAGAAAAAAAGAAAGAGGGCACAAAATCCAAATATCAAGATTTTTTTTAAAGAAGGGGCTTGACTACACATCCCTCAGGTAATAAAATGCTAACAAAAAGATATCATAACAATTTTAGAGCAATGATTTCAATAAAATGATGAAATAATTTAAAAATCCATTATTTATATACTAAACTGCCACATGAAGAAATATATAATACAAATAGTTAATATCTAGTAAAAGAAATGAAATCTGTAACTACAACCCTGTGAAAACAAATTTCCAGGCCTAATGATTTTATGTGAATTCTTCTAAACATTTAGAAATAACATCAATTTTATATACATTATTCCACAGCACAGAAAAAAAGGAAAGATTTTCTAACTCATTTTCGGAGGTTATCATAACTTTGACAGCAAAATCCAGCGAGGAAATTATAATAAAGGGCCTAAGCAAAGTCTATTCTGATTTATATAGACACAAAACTCCTACACAAAATATTAGCAAATAAAATCTAGTGATACATATATATAAATTATAGCTGGGCATGGTGGCTCAAGTCTGTAATGCCAGCACTTTGGGAGGCCAAAGCAAGAGGATTTCTTGAGCCCAGGGGTTCAACACTGCAGTGAGCTATGATCAAGTCACTGCACTACAGCCTGAGCAACAGAATGAGACCTGCCTCAAAACAAACAAACAGAAAAATTACACACACACACACACACAATGGCATGGCATTATGGTCAGGCAATAATTATTCTGACAAGACAAGACATGTAAAAATTAGTGAGTGCAATTCACCACATAGGCAAAATAAAGGAGAAAAATCATAGGATCACTTCAAATAGTGGCAGAAAAATCGCGATAAAATTCAACACCCATCCATGATTTTTTAAAAGGCACCTACAAATGAAGAATAGACGTATACATATAAAATCCTACAGCAAACGACCTACTTTAATGGGAAAATATTGAATGCTTTCCTCCTGATAGCAAGTATAAGTTAAGGATGCCATCTGTTGCCACTCTTACTAAAGATGTTTTATTGGATCCTAACAGAATGTAGTGAGGCAAAAGAATTAATAAAAGGTATAAATATTGGAAAGAAAGAAGCAACAGAATCTTTATTTGCAAGGGATATTATTTTATACATATAAAATACAAAGACTCCACAGATAGACTTACAGAATAAATTTGTTAACTATTGCAAAGCCAAAAGTTACATATTCATTTTCAAAAGTCAATTGCATTTCAAGCTTGCAACAAAGAAGCAAAGAATACAATTTTTAAAATAACACCATTTAAATTAGCATCAAAATGAAAAACTTAAATACCTAGGAATAAATTTAACTGTAGATAAGCAAGTCTTCAATGTAGAATAATATAAAATATTGAGAGAAATTAACAAAGATCTCAATGGGTGGAAGACTACGCAACTACGCATTACTTTCAGGTAAAACGATTCAACATTGTGAAGATAGCAGCGCTTCCCCAAAACTACCTATATTCAATATATTCGTAATAAAAATCCAAATAAGTGATTTTGTGAAAATTAACAAGTTAATCCAAAAATTTATATGGCAATGTAAAGAGCCTTAAATGTCCTAGACAATGGAAGAAAATACAAATATTTGAAAGACTAAATTACCAGATACCAAGATCTATTTTAAAGATAAAATTATTAAAACAGCATGGTATTAGCACAATCATAAACAAGTATAGTATAGAGTCCAGCAAATGAGTCACATGCATATATGAACACTTCTTTACAAAAACGGTGGCAATGTAAAGTAGTGGGGAAAAAGAAAAGAAAGAGGGAAAGAGAGAGCGGCAGGGAGGGAAGGAAGGAGAGAAGGAAGGAAGGAAGGAGAGAAGGAAGGAAGGAAGGAAGGAAGGAAGGAAGGAAGGAAGGAAGGAATTCTTTTTAATAAATGGTGTTGAGTCGACTAGACATTCAAATCAGGGGGAAAAAATGAATCTTGAGTTTCTACCTCACACTATTTGCAAAAAATCAGTTCCAGATAGATTGTTGATCTAAATTTGAAAAGTAAGACAAAAAAAGCTTCTAGAAGATAACAAAGATTATCTTCTTGACCTTCAAGTATAGGAAAATTTTTTTAAGAATACAAATTTCACTAATCACTAAAAAGGAGACTGAGTGAAATTATTTTAAAATAAGATTTTATGCTCATCAAAGATACCATCAAGACAGTAAAAAGACAAACCATGAAATGAAAGCAGATATATGCAGTTCATATAACTGACCAAAGACTCATATCAAATATGTATAAATGAGAAAAAAGATAGATAATACAATAAAATTAGTACATACAAAAAACATGGCAAATTTGCAAAAGAAGGTTTTCTCATAAGTACAGGAGATGTTACTCATCTAAATTTGTCATTTGGTAAATGGTAATTAAAAACAGCTGTGGAATAACACTAAATATATCCCAACTGGCTAAAATTCAAAAGACTCACAATACCAAGTATTGAGGAGGATGTGGAGCAAATAGAATTTGCATACACTGCTAGTGGTACAGCTAAAACTTTACTTCTCAAGCTCAACATACCTTTGTCTCATGATCCAGCACTTTCATTATTAGATATGTACCCAACAGAAAATGCATATGTATATGTGCCAAAAATATTACAAGAATGTTTGCAACAGAAATATGCACATTAGTTGCAATCTGGAAATATCCTTGATGTGGCTCAAAAATAAAATGTATTCTTTTTTTTAAAAAAAATATGGACATGTAGTTGCTCTTTAACAATGAAAATGAATGAAATAATTTTACATGCAAAAACATAGATGCATTTCACAAACATAGTATTGAGAACAGAAACCAAAAACAATTCACTGTGTGGTTACATTTATACGAAGTTTAAATACAGAGAAAACTGATCTATGATGCTGCAAGTCCTGCTAGTGGTTGCCACTGGGGGCGTGGGAGGAGTGGGAGCAATTAGGGGAAGAAGGGGTACTTCTGTGCTATCTCTTGATATGGGTAGTAAGCAATCAAATGTGCTGACACTGATAATTCATCTGGTTGCACTCTTGTGATTTGTGCATTTTTCTGTCTAAACAATATACTTAAATAATGAAAGTTCATTTTTAAATGTTCCACACTAAAAATTTAGTGGTACAGGTGATTTAACACTAATTATTTTCACAGTTCTATTATTATTATCATTATTTTATGACGGAGTTTTCATTCTCGTTGCCCAGGCTGGAGTGCAACGGTGTGATCTGGCCTCATTGCAACCTCCACCTCCCGGGTTCAAGTAATTCTCCTGCCTCAGCCTCCCTAGCAGCTAGGATTATAGGCGCATGCCAATACATCCGGCTAATTTTTGTATTTTTAGTGAAGACGGGGTTTCACCATCTTGGCCAGGTTGGTCTCGAACTCCTGACCTCGTGATCCACCCACCTCACCCACAGTTCTATTATTTCTAAATAATGATCCAGCCAACATTCTGTTTTCTCACATGAAGCTTCACATTAAATGTCCTCCTCTTCTGAATTACCTGTATGCTACAGCTCATTTTCCTGGGAACAATGCTAAAACATCCTCTTCCTCACTTTAAAATATATTTGTCCAATGCTTTATCTCATTGAAATAAATGCCAGAACAATTAATTCCAAATCCATATTTAGAGCTCATTTAGAACAAATTGCATATGGCATTTGTGAGCTTCCAGCTCTCACCTATTACATCAACGTTATTACATGCAAAGTAAACTCTGATTGAACTCTGCTGCATATCTTCAAAATTATCCGAATCACATAAAAAGGATGATTTCCAATATTGGGACTTCACACAAAAAACAGGGTGGTGATAACATGCCAAATATGTAAAGAGCAAAGGAGGGATCTGCGAAGCACAGAAATTCAGTGTTTAGAACTACTCACTGATACTGGAGACACCCCTCCAAGTACCATCCAGTATCTAGTTGTTCATCTTCTGACAGCTCTGGCATTTAAAGTTATTTATTACTTACAAACTGAAATGTTTCCTTACACTAATGACCCACATTTTTAATTCCCATCTTAAAGCCAAGGAGAAAAGAAGTTTAATCCCTTTTCTCCGTGACAGCCCTGCAAGTACTGAATGACGATTGTCTTGTTCGACCTCTGAGTCTTCCCTTTTCCATGTGTGGAGCTGTAATCTTTTAAAGCAATACTCACGTGATGTGGTTTTGAGTTCCTCCATTCTCCCAGCCACTCTGTTTACAATATCCTTTAGTTTCCGTAAGTTCCTCCTTCTTAAAGTGTTCATCCAGAACTACACCAAATGCCTTCAGTGTGCTCCGACCTGTGAAATACAATTTTTCTCCTCTTATGTGGTGCTTTAAGAACTGCCTTCAAGCACAACTTCCACCATCCTGTGATTTTGGACCCAGGAGAAGGACCTTTTATTGATCATTATTAAACTTGAGTTTCCTCCTGCCTTCTTCAGGACTTATTAGATCCTAAATCTGACCACTCACCTCATTCAAGATGTGAAAAATTGTCCAAAACAACAGACCTGAGGTACAAGTCCTCTACCAGCTACCTGATAGCCTCCAGTGCGGCACCAGTTCATTCATGAGTGTCCTTTGCCTGGAGGTATTCTCCAAATATCATACAGCCTGTGTTTCCGTAAGGTCAACATAGTCAGCAGCAGCCTTGCCAAATGCCTCGCTGAATACCACATACCTGTGACTAATGAATATTGTCCATCTTCATTCTGATAACCTGTCCAAAATATTCCTGTTGCAACTGAGCTTTCCAGCCATATGAATTAGGATGTAGATGCTGCATTCACATAGTACAAAGAGATTTGGAAGTTCATCTGCACTCAATTCCTTCCCTTCATCTAGTAAACTGGGTGTCTGTAGAAAGACCATATAGACTTTCTGAGCATCATTTTGCTAATTACGACAGTGGGGTAATCACCTATAACTCTATTGTAGATTTTTTGAAAATGTGTTTGTTTTACAATTTGTGTGACCTTTGTTTAAAGCAGTATTTTCTCTTTAAAGTGTTCAACAAATTTCAAACTTCACACTTCAGAATGATCTGAAACAGAGGCTATCAAACATCCCCACCAGTGCAGAGGCAAAGGTTCTTACCATTTGATGCATTCAGACATTATATTTAATTATAAAAACCTTTGTCACCTGTAAAGAAATGTTGTGACAAGAAATAGTGATGTGACAAAGATGATGATGATGATGATCATGACGATGATGATATCCTAGCTTCCACCCTGAGGTCTACACCTGGAAGACTTCTGCTGTTGGAATAACTTATGTCACTTGCTTGGCTTCTCAGAGTATGAGAAATTGTATTTATACTCATGTCAGGATATTACAAGGTATTTTACGGCAGTTGCTAGGGTGACAAACATATTTTATGGGGAGCATGAGTGCACCTCAAATCTGTACTTTATCTCAGCAAAGGACTAGATTCAAGGCCTGTGTAACTCTCAGGAGACAGAGTTACAGAGTCATTTTTAAAGCAGAATGTGTTTTTCCAGAAACAGAGCAGCAGGCCCTGCTCTGTGGGAGACAATACTCCTATAAATAGAGAAGAAATCTAAAGGTATTTTGTCTTAGGCAAGAAGGCTTAGAATATCAGGGCAGAATTTCAATTTTTAATGTATTTATTCATCAATAAGATTCAAACACACACATGTACACATATCAAATAGATCTAGTAACTGAATCACCAAACAAGAGCTTTTATTCCAGGCTAAGCCAGTCAGCCACCAGTTACGAGCTTCAGGCATCCTAGCCATGTTTGCTAGAATAGCCTCTGACCTTTTCTTTTGACAGTAACCTTAACTTCTTGTCTCATTGCCTACATTAGTCAGGGTTCTCTAGAGAGACAGAACTAATAAGACAGATGTATATATGAAGGGGAGTTTATTAAGGAGTATTGACTCACACGGTCACAAGGTGAGGTCCCACAATAGGCTGTCTGCAAGCTGAGGAGCAAGGAAGCCAGTCCGAGTCCCAAAACCTCAAAAGTAGAGAACCTCACAATGCAGCCTTCAGTCTGTGGTCAAAGGTCCAAGAGTCCCAAAGCTGAAGAATTTGGAGTCCGATGTTTGAGGGCAGGAAGCATCTAGCATGGGAGAAAGATGGAGGCCAGAAGACTCAACCAGTCTAGTCTTTCCATGTTCTTCTGCCTCCTTTTATTCTGGCCATGCTGGCAGCTGATTAGATGGTGCCCACGCAGATTGAGGGTGGGTCTGCCTCTCCCAGTCCACTGACTCAAATGTTAATCTCCTTTGACAACACCCTCATGGTCCCACCAAGGAACAATACTCTGCATCCTTCAGTCCAATCAAGTCAACACTCAATATTAATCATCACACTGCCAAGTCTACATTCACTCAGCTCTTGACAGTTTAGCCTTAACTCCTTTTAGTGGCCCGGGGCTGCACCTTGGACTTGAAGGTAGATTTAGCTTCTTCAGTTCCAGGCAATCTCTCTACCTAATGGAGTCCCGGCTTGGAACTCCTCATCAATGATAGTTTTAACACTCATTCTGTGAGAGATTCAAAGAGAATGGCCAGCTCTTGCTTGAGAAAGATAAGAAACAGTTACACTGTGTCTTTATCTTAGTGGCTTTAAAAGAGTTTTACTGTCTTAAAAAAAAAAAAAAAATCCGAGGCTTTCTGTTTACTTAACATCCTTTTCTTAATCCTTTATTGTGGTCCCTGAATCTCTAGAGTGGATTTTCTCCAAGGATGACTTTATCAATTCATTCAAAACTGCTGATTAGACCAGGCATTGTACTTAACAGCGTAGGTCCAGAAGTTGCCTGTTAGTTTGATTCTGCCCTTGCTAGGGAACGTGTCATCTGCTTGTGCAACGTCACTCAACAACCTCCTTGCATTTGCCAGCACTCCACTTGACAGTCTCTTTGACTTTGAATTCCTTCACCTTTATGCACCAGTCTCCTTCTCACACACTCACTTTCACTACTATTTCAACTTGCACTTTGAAATCTTAAATTATCTACCATAATAAACTCAATTGTTTAGATTAGATATCCATATTTTGTATACAGTTCAACAGAAAGGCGGGTCTATGAAATTAGTAACTGTAATTTATCTATTATCCTAATTTCATAGGGAATATCTATATTATCCTATATTTTCCTAATTTCATAGGAAATTCCCTATGAAATTAGGATAATTTGGTTTATCTATTACTGCTTCACCAACACTTAGCACAGTAGCACCAAACACACTGTAGGTGCTCAAATATTTGCTTATGGGCGGATGGATAGATGCTTACTTTGTGCCAGGCAGACAGTAAGAATTTCATAATTTTTAAATATTACACTCACAACGATTTTATGAGGGTAGGAATCATCAATGTCACTTTATAGATAGGGAAGCAAACTAGAAATATTGTGGTAAGTTGCTCAAGACCATTATTAACAAATACTATTATTACTTGGTATTACATTAGTCAGATTTGCATTTATATTTATAATCCTATTGCTAGCATTTATTGGATACTTATGCCTTCAACAAATATTTTCTTCCTATTATCTTACAGAGTCTTCAGGCAACCCTGTAAGATAGTACAATTATTACATTCATTGTATGTATTCTCTACATGCAGGACAATCTAAATGAGAGCTATTAAATGCAATCTTTTCACTTACTCACACTTCTCTGTCCATGGCCAACCCAGGAAATGCAGCATACAAAAAAACTTCTGCTTTCCTAGAAACAGCATTACCTAAAGAAAATAAAATCAGTTTAATCTACAGTTGCTCCTCTAGTTCCCCATTACAGAAAGTCATTGGCATCACTAAATTGTCATCACTAAATCAATTTGAAACTTCATCTTCCATTATTGATAAGGACCAGGATGGAACCACAGGTTTTGACATGCTTTGATATTATTAAATATATATATTTGTTTTTTCTTACACATCACTTAAATAGGTAATAAAACTGTGGTGTGTTTTATGATAGGAAAACTCAACTGTGAATCGGGGTTATCTAATTTCCTCATTCTTCATTTAAATGTACTCTACCACCAAGTCAATATATCTATCAATTGTTTTCAAGTATGGAATCTTTCCTTGTCTTCTGTTTCCTTCTATTCATCTACAGAAACTAAAGTAAGTACCAAACACCATGAAACAAAGTTGACACAAAGATGAAATTTCCTGCAGATTGACATTTTTGGAAAACACAGCTATTGCTCACCCAGGGATTTTCCTACTTCCTTTCAAATGGGATGTCAATTTTGTTTGGTTGGCAAAGTGCCCAGCTCGGGTGGATCTATTCTCAGCCAATAAATTTTTAGCCAGGCTTGGTGATGCACGTCCTCCTTGCTGGTGATGGGTCTAAAGGTGGGAATAGGACGCAGGCGCAGCCACTGGAGGTTCCTGAGAAAAGACTTTGCTCTCCCATTTTTTAGAGGGTTAGCAGGGAGATAACAAAGAGACCTGTCCTTTCTTTTTTGAAACGAGTTGAATGAGAACAAGCTTCCATAGCTGTACCCAGGCAGGGGGTACACCTAAGAACAACTATCCAACATGCTGAGGTTGGCATATTGGATTATTAAGAGCTGGGTCTTTGACATCAGTCCAGGCACTGCACAAAACCCCTGTTCTTCCATGCATTCTCAAAAATTCTTCTAATATGAGATAATTTAATGTTTATAACTTTTGTCATATTTAGTTAAGCTTTCCGTTTAAGTGCAAAAATATCCCTAACTTAATTAATATGTGTTACTAGTTGCAACTGAAAAGAAAAAGAGAGCATTTGCATCCTTAAGAGACAATTTAACAGTGCTGCCAGCAGCCAGAGCTAACATGTGTCATGTCCCTCTGTCAACTTGGCCAAGTTGACAAGCCACAATTTCTTCATGAAAACACACACACACACACACACAGAGGAATATAATACTTACCTCACCTGATTACTGTGAAAAGAAAATGTACATGACACATACCTGATATATAACTAGTGTCAGGTAACTGATAAGTACAAGTTTCTGTGATCTCCTTACAATTATTTCAGTGGGTGATGAAGTATTGCTGAGTAATTGATTGTTCTTTCTGCATTTAACTGATTTTTTTTGTATGACAAAGGCTATAGGAAAGGCAGGAAAATCCTCTCTCCATATTTTCAGAAACCCCACTGAAGAGCTTTCTTCATGAAATACCCACTGTGCCCTTTTCATTGATGCCACTTGATATTTCAACCTTTCCCATCCTAATTCATAGACAGTGTCCTACCACTGCAAAAACAAGCAAACAAACAAAAAACAAAACACACACACACTTTTCAGAGCTTCCACCATCCAGCTAATTCCACTGAAAAGCTGTAAAATAAACCAGCAGGCAAGTAAAAGTAGGTATTAGTGAAATTTCCCTGTTTTTTTGTTTGTTTGTTTGGAACAGGGTCTTGCTATGGCACCCAGGCTGGAGTGCAGTATCGTGATCATGGCTCACTGCAGCCTTGACTTTCCAGGCTCAAACAATCCTCCCTCCTCAGCCTCCTGAGTAGCTGGGACTACAGGTGTGTGCCATCACACCCGGCTAATTTTTTGTAGAGATAAGGTCTTCGTATGTTGACCAGGCAGGTCTTGAACTCTTGAGCTCAAGTGATCCTCCTGCCTTAGCCTCCCAAAGTGCTGCGATAGTAGGCCATGGCAACTGACTTCCTGTTTTTTATCTTTCTTTCAGCATTTTTTCTAGAAAATAAATATTGCAAGAACTCATCTGGGGAACACTGAAGCAAGATCACAAACTCATCCCCATAGTATCTCTCTGAAGGGACACCAGTAAACTTGTCCAATACCCAAAATAGGTGAGCACCAGACACACCCATACTGTGGCTGCACATGCCCTGAAACCTTGCATACCAAATTTTCCCATTCTTCTCCAGTTTTGGTCTGATTTTAGACAAGAAATATTTTCCTATCTAGCTTTATCACCTGAAAAGGGAGCAATTAATATCTTCTACCTTGTAGCCATTGAAGGGATTCACAGATTGCAGGAAAAAACAAAGTACTTGTCACAAACAAAACACCAGTAACTCAAATACCACTCTTTGAGGTGAAAAGACCAGATACATATGCGGATTCCTTCTTCCCCAGATATGATAAAATGTGTAATGCCAATGTGAACTTCTTGGCATGGGGATTCTCCCTGTTGAGTGTATCTTTACCAGTCTTGGACTCATGACTGTGAGTCTTGACTGACAGACATCCTGGTGAGCCTAGAATGAAGAATATTTTCATGGTCTGTCTCCTTAACTTGCACTCCCATTGTGTTTCTGCTATGGCTTTTGACAACAATAAGTACACTTTCTAAAAACATATTTTGCCTGGGATAAATTTTAGAAGCTAGGACTACTGTGATAAACTTTAAAAATATGAGGCACTCAATGACTTAGCATTGAATTAACTTCAGAGGAACTATATTCTCCCAACTCCAAGACTGCAGAAAAAAACATCAACTCCACTTTGTATCAAAAACCCATCAGGTTGACAGAATAGATTAAGAATTGAGTAAACTAAATCTGGAAGCTTGGTTTGTTTCAATTTTAACTTCAGAGCCAAGTAAATTGGGTGTCAGACCTTACTTCTTTTGGTCTTTAATGTGTTCAGATTTTAACTTGCAAGAAAATTTATTCTTTGAACTAAATTCTTTCCCTTGGGATATCATGATGGAAGACACTTACATTCCAAATTGGGGTGTCTCTTTTTTTTTTTTTTTTGAGACGGTGTCTTGCTCTGTCACCCAGGCTAGAGTGTAGTGGTGCGATCTTGGCTCACCTCCCAGGTTCAAGTGATTCTCCCGCCTCAGCCTCCCAAGTAGCTGGGATTACAGGCATGCACCACCATACCCAGCTAATTTTTGTACTTTTACTAGAGATGGGTTTTTGCCATGTTGGCCAGGCTGGTGTTGAACCCACCTCAGCCTCCCAAAGTCTGAGATTACGGGCATGAGCCATCGTGCTTGGCCTTGGAGTTTCTCTTCTAACTCAGCATCTTCATGTTATTATCTGATCTCAATGCAGAAACCTATATTGAATTATGTAGCTGGATATATTATGGGATGAAAAATAATATAGTCAATAAAAAATTTTAGCTTTGGGAACAGAGTAGCTACAGGGTTAATTTTATTTAACATTTTGTCCTGACCCTTTTCAGAGTCTTCAGTGAAAAAAAAACAGTGAAAGCCCTAAGAGGACCCTAAAAGGAACAGTGATTGATTAAAATGAGAGGAGGAGATCTGTGCTAATAGAATCATAATCTTCCCTCCCAGAGGGGTAAACACAAACTCCTTGATTAGCATGAGCTTAATGGTTAACCCCACTGAATTAAGAGAAGCAGTAGCTGAGAAAATGTTAGATGGTTTCGAGAAGAGGAGGTTTTTCCTTATATTCTCTTGCCTACCTCTTAATTCTCCCCACAGAGGTGAGAACAATTATTGTACTGATGAACAATAACAGTTGGTCTCCATACTTCCATATTGGGTGGAGCCAATTTATCAAAAGCCCTTGACATGGAAGAGATGATCTTTTTCTTCTTTATCCTCTTCTACCTGGGATCTATGGAAGTCAGCCCCTCAAAGTTTCTTCCCTGAAGGCCATTCCCTGTGGTCATGAAGTTGGCAAGCCCATTTAGCTTTCACACCAAAACCACAGCATTCAATATCACTTTATATGCATGATAATCTTTATTTGGTCTCTCTGGGTCCTTCGTCTTATATCTCTAGTCACGTGGGCCTCATACAAAGAAATGGGCACTCTTAGCCTCCCTTCCCCCTCCCACAGCCTGCACACTGGCCGGATACTCTTATCCTGGTTTTGTCACCTTTCATCTCATTTCAGTGTCCATGTTTTCTTGTTTGTTCTTGAGAACACAGAGTAAATGCTCTCAAAGGCATTGTTTTTTCTTGTGAATAATCATTAGAAGTTAATTGTTAGGATTCTTATGTTTCTCCTCCACATGCTTTCATGAGCCTTGAGTTTGTGCTGTTGCCTCTTTCTCTAAGTGAATGAGAGTAGAGACTTAGTGATGAGGCGGCAGGAGAGAAGGAGGGTGAGGAGAGAAGAGGAAGGAGAGGGAGGAGGTGAGGAGAGGAAGAGGGGAGAGAATCCTCACTGCCTCAGAAAGGAGGTCTGCACAGTAAGTTAGGAGTTTCCTGATCTTTTTGCTTGACTATGCTAAGGATGCCTTTGTCTTGTCTGGCCCTGTAGTTTAGTCTCAAAATTATAATAAATGTTGTGCAACAGTGATGGCTCAAGACAGGACCAGTCATGCTGTACAAACAGGTAATGCCTCATAGGGTTGACAAATCACTGAACAATATATGAGGTTCTTTGAGAAGCAATTGTTAAGAAAGAAGATTCATGCTGGGCAAAGTGTCAGAGCCTCAGCAACAGAAAGTGATTGTCTCACAAGTAGTAAAAAGAATTTACTAACAACAGTATAGGTTTGAAGAGGAAAGTTTTATTAGATGGAAGAACACGGCAGAAGAGTGCGGCGGGGTGCCTCAGCAAGAGAGAACTGAGCACACAGCGGTGGATTTTTCTTTGCGGGTATCTATGGGCGGTAAAGCGGGAGCGTAAGAGTAAATTGGACCACATTAGCCACATAAATCATGATAAATGATTACATTTGTAGGAATTTTGGTGCTTTGATGTAAAGGTTAACACAATGAGCTTCAACATGCAAGCATTTCGGAGATGTATGGAAATTCTAGTTATAAATTGTGGGGAAAGAAATCTGAAACCAGGTGCTGGCTTTAGATAATAGGGACGTGTAATTATTTCTGAATTCTCCGGATACGGAGTTTGCCTCTGGATGGTCTGCCTGATAGCCACCGGGTGATCTTTGCTCTCCTCAACGCAGGAAAGAATCAAGTTGAACTAATGGGTATGACTCTCAGTCCACAAACGAGGGCACAAGAAATGTCCTGTTTATATTCTATTCACATGATTTTCTGACTTAAAGCCCCCATTCCCACAGGCTATTGAGAAAAACTTAACACAGTTCTTTCTGGAGATTCCTTATCTGCCCTGAGCATTGCCTCATGTCCAGAGTCTCCAATGCTGCCAAGGCCCAGCAGGGCAGGGGAAAAAGGCATCCCATCCTTCATTGCTTATCTGCCATTGCCCTACCAGCTGGCTTTAAGAAGACATTAAGCTCTCTGTCACTGCAGCTGATGAAAAACACAGGGAACATCTGCAAGGTATCCACAGCCCATCTTCCCAGAAACACAAGGCAGCCTTTCTCTTGTATTCGGCGGCCCGTGTGGCGGTATACCACCAGGACAGCACAGGATCCCTCTTTTCTCACAACCAATAAACCCGGCTCCTGCACTGCCTCTAACTTGGGCAGTCCGAGTCCTGGGCTCCTGCACTGCCTCTAGCCTGGGCAGACCGAGTCCTTCTCTAATTCCCGTCAAGCCACTTCTCTATCCACAGATAATCTCCCTGAGGACCTGAGAATGTACAAACAAAAAAACCACATCTATTTTTTTTTAAATCTCGTGACAAATTTCTGTGCTTGTTTCAATGTGGGAAAGAAAAAGGGGAATAGATCAGTAGAAAAAAATATATGAAACAGTAACCAGCCATCCACCATCCTAACCACAAAAACCGCTCCTCCTATCTTTCCCCGCCCCATCTCACAGCTTTGTGTTAACTGTGTATTTGCCATAGCAAAGGATTCAATTAAATGTAGAATTTTAAAATAATAATTGTATTTTTCAAAAACCGGTATATAACAAAGTACCGCCATTTTTCTATTTTTTATTGAGGATGTTCTAAAAAAGTAGAGACTTTGTTCTTTCATTATTGTATTGCGAGAACCTAGAATAGTGTCTGGAATATGGTAAGTCATGTTAAAATAAAATCTTTAGCCGAATTACATTTAAAGGAGTGTAATTGAGCAATGAATGATTCTCAAATTGAGTAGCCCCCAGAATCACAGCAGATTCAGAGAGACTCCGGTGCAGCCACATGGTGGAAGATTTACAGACAGCCAAAAGAAAGTGATGTACAGAAAATGGAAGTGAGGTACAGAAACAACTGGATTATTTACAGCTCTGTTTGCCTTATTTGGACATGGTTTGAACAGTTGGCTACATTTGATTGGCCAAAAACTCAGTGATTGGCACAGGTGTGGGCTATGGCTGGTTTACACCTTCACTTGTTATAGTTCACAACGTACAGAAAAAACTTTAGGCCGAACTTAAATATGTAAGGAGGCAGCTTTAGGCTAAACCTGATTTAACAGTAGAGTTTTTTTTCTCTTCTTTTCTCCTTTCCCCTTACCCCTACTTCTCACTTAGCCCTTTCTGAAATGCAAAATAACCTCTCACCTCTCTCTCACCAGACATTCCCTAGAGGGCAAGTTCATCTCTGTGCTCTGGATCTCTCCTCTAGAATTGACCGTCTATTTGCAGATCAAAGCATGTCCCCATGGAGCTCCTATCTCCAGGTACATGTTTTAGGCATGCCCACTAGGCCACTTCAATAACTGACTCCTGCTCAGAAAGATGCCAAGTCAATTGCCTAGTTGATAACTTCTGGGTATCAGGACACCCCCTGGCCTTGTTCACTTTCATTTCTTACCTGATAAAAGTGCCTACTTTTTGTTCCAGAGGCAAAGTGACACATTCAAAGCAGGGTGAACTTCCCCCAAGCTAGCTTCAGAAATAAATTCCTTTTCTTGTAAAAATGAGGCAGCAATGAGAACGGGGTTTGGAGACAGGGAACTTAAGGCCAATTTGTGTTAACTTCCTAAAAGAGAAATCACCAAGGTCTGGGGGCAGGAAATCTAAGGCCAATTCACACTGACTTCCTAAGACCTCACTCTTGTTAGTGGGACTCTTCATGCAGAGAGCAACTAACCTACTTTGTGGCTACAAGTACATATTTCCTTTGGATACTTTGGAAAATTCATAATAGTGTAGTGAAGAAAATAATAATATACAATGCCACCACCCTGAAATAAAAACAGATGAGGTATTGATATGCACACATATGGGTAGTTTTCAAGAATTTTATGTGGCAGGTTAGCTGAGTCGGAAATTAAGGGTTTGATTTTTCTCAGTTATAAGAAATATTGTAACCAATATTTCTATTTAGCTAGGCATTATATATTTCAATACTCAAAAATTGGGAGCCCAATATTTTATGAGATTATTTTTACTATGGAATGTTCCTTTTGCTAATATAGAGTAATACTAAATTGCTCTGCTTAATTTTTAAATTTTTGCCTTAAATATGCTTTTAATATTTCTATTGTCTTCCTTGAGTCTGTTCGTGGCTTCCTAATATCTACATTTTACTTTTAAGTTAGTTCTGAGTTCCCTGTTTTAACATTTGTTTTAGTTTGAGAGTCTTTGTGTTTAGTAGATAACTTTACTCATGACAGATATTATCACAATTTGTTTGGTCTTGCTCCTTGTAAGCCTTAACAGGAAGCACGTCTAGGAGGACTCAGGAAACTTACAATCATGATGGAAGGCAAAGGAGAAGTACGTCTGACATGGTGGCAAGTGACAGAGAGAGAGAGAGAGGGAGGCAGGGAGGAGAGAGGATGGAGAGAGAGAGGGAGAGGGAGGGAGGGAGGGAGGGGGGAGAGAGAGAGAGGGAGAGGGAGGGAGGGGGGAGAGGGAGAGAGAGAGAGGGAGAGGGAGGGAGGGAGGGGGGAGAGAGAGGGAGAGGGAGGGAGGGAGGGAAGAGGGGGGGAAAGGGGAGGGGGGAGAGAGAGAGAGAGAAATTGCCATTTATAAAACCATCAGATCTTGTGAGAACTTACTATTCTGAGAACAGCATGGGAGAAATGGCCCTCATGATCCAATCACCTCCCACCAGGTCCCTCCCTCAACACCTGAGGATTGTGATTTGGATAACAATTCAAGATGAGATTTGGGTGAGGACACAGAGCCAAAGCATATTACTCCTATAACCGACCAAAGGTTTCACCTTGTCCAATGTGTAGGCAGGGTCAATTTATCAAGAAAGGGGAATTATGACGGAGAAAAAGTAATTCACACAGAACTGGCTGTGTGGGAGATGGGAGTTTTATTATTACTCAAATCAGTCTCCCCAAGCATTCGGGTATAGGAGTTTTTAATGACAATTTGGCAGGCAGGGGCTGGGAAGTGGGGGGTGATGATTGGTCGGGTTGGAGACGGAATCATAGGGGGTCAAAGTGAGTTTTTCCTGCAGTCTTCTTTTCCTGGGTGGGACTGTAGAACTGGATGAGCCACATTACTGGTTTGGTAGTGTCATCTGGCACATCGAGTGCAGGGACTGCAAACTATCTCAAACACTGATTTTAGGTTTTACAATAGTGATGTTATCCCCAGGAGCAATTTGGGGAGGCTCACCAGTGTATGTGAGGTGGACCTATTTACACACTGGTGAAGTCTTTAACAATAAATGTACTGATCACGTTTCACTAATAAGAACAAATAGAATTGGCATGGGGGCAATCACACTGTGAAACAATTTAAGATGGCGCCATCTTGTCAGAACCAGGTGTTGTCTCTTTGCCCAAATGTTAGCTGTCACTCTCTTAACGCTTTTTCAATTGAGACAAACGAGGCTCTCATTCCTACTGATTACTAATTCCAATCATCGGGTTAGCACAATCACTTTAGGGTAACTATATTTAAAAGAGCTGAATAGACTTAGCAACAACACAAAAAGGTTTCCCTCACATTAACTATAAGATCTGACAGAATCTGTTATAGATAATTTTGTGTACATTCTCCTCTTTTGCCTGCAGAATTCCAGTGCCTCTCAGATGAGAACTAAGACCCCGGCTCTCCGTGTACGTACTAAATTTAACTGTTTGTCTCCAATCACTCCACAGTTCTGACCACAACTTTTCTACTTGCCAGACCTGATTATTTACCATTTTCCAGTTTAACTACAAACTTTTATATCTTGATGACTTTACTCAGGTTTCCAAAATGTATGTTCCCCTGCCCGTCCAAAGAGAAGACTTTTGTTTCTCATGACTCAGTTCAAATATCTCATTCTTTGTAACCTCACCTGCCTTTTGAGTAAAATTATTTGTTTCTTCAAGCTTATGCCTATAGCAATTACCACACTGCACCACATTAGTAGGTAACACTGATATCTTTGAGAGAAGGAACTATGTATTATTTATATTTGAATCCCCAGACCTAGCACAAATGGAACAAACATCTATTCCTTCACTCATTTACTGAAAAAAAAAAAATCACTACTGTTAAATCAGGTTTAGCCTAAAGCTGCCTCCTTACATATTTAAGTTCGGCCTAAAGTTTTTTCTGTACGTTGTGAACTATAACAAGTGAAGGTGTAAACCAGCCATAGCCCACACCTGTGCCAATCACTGAGTTTTTGGCCAAATGTAGCCAACTGTTCAAACCATGTCCAAATAAGGCAAACAGCTGTAAACAATCCAGTTGTTTCTGTACCTCACTTCCATTTTCCGTACATCACTTTCTTTTGGCTGTCTGTAAATCTTCCACCATGTGGCTGCACCGGAGTCTCTCTGAATCTGCTGTGATTCTGGGGGCTACTCAAGTTGAGAATCATTCATTGCTCAATTAAACTCCTTTAAATGTAATTCGGCTAAAGATTTTCTTTTAACATGACTTACCATATTCCAGACACTATTCTAGGTTCTCGCAATACAATAATGAAAGAACAAAGTCTCTACTTTTTTAGAACATCCTCAATAAAAAATAGTTCAGTGGAATTGAAACTTTTGAAAATATTATATATTTTAGATTGTATCCTTATGAAATTGGATGGGCTGGCTTTAAAAGAAATTTAGTCTAATTTATTATCCATCTGACTTGTGTGAGCAATCATTCCTGTGTGATGCTATTTAGCTGATTTTTTGGAACTTATTGAAATAATCCACTACTTTTTCTTTATTAAAACACACTTAGCATATAGTTATGAGCTTCTTTCAGAAATTATAAAATAAATAAGGTAGGCGTGAAGGTTTTACTGAAACCTGAAACTGGGCTCAACAGGTGCCCTTCGCACAAAGTAAGGGCTAAGTATTTTTAGAGTGAATGATTGAATGAATGTATTTACAAAGCAATGCTTCTGTTGTAAGATAGTTATTGAGAACACTAAAATGATAACTACATACTGGTTGCTTAAAATACATATGATTTCTATATACAGTATATTATTTCTATACCTATGATTCCATTATTTTTCTCAGAAATTCAAATTTTATATTCACCACAAGGTAGGATAGATTCTACTTGATTATTTGAAAAGATTTTACTTCTACAGCAGTAAAGGAATGAATCCATCTGTCAGAGGTGTTTGAACCAGAGCAATTCCATCTTGAATAGGGGCTGAGTAAAATAAGGCTGAAACCTACTGAGCTGCATTCCCAGGAGGTTAGACATTCTGTGTCATAGGATGAGATAAGAGGTCGACACAAGATACAGATCATACAGACCTTGCTGATAAAACAGGTTGTGTAAAGAAGCCGGCCCAAACCCACCGAAACCAAGAGGGCCACAAGAGTGATCTCTGGTGGTCCTCACGACGCATTATATGCTAATTATACTACATTAGCATGCTAAGAGACACTCACACCAGCTCCAGGAAAGTTTACAAATGTGATGGTAATGTCAGGAAGTTACCCTGTATGGCCTGTGAGCCGGAGGGGGCACCCTCAGTTCTGCGGAATTGCCCACTCCTTTCCGAAAGCTCATGACTAATCCACCTCTTGTTGCCCATAAAAATGGACAATCAGCAGCCCTCAGGGCTGCTTTGCCTATGAACTAGCCATTCTTGCATTCCTTTACTTTCTTAAACTTGCTTTCACTTTATCGACTCCCCTCGAATTCTTTCTTGAGTAAGATCCAAGAAGCCTCTTGGGATCTGGATGGGGAGGGCTTTCCAGTAACAGATTCATACCTTAGTTGTATCCAACTACATGTAATTTTCTGAACATTGAAAATGAAAAGAAAAAAAAACAAAAAAACCATTGAGTGTATTTGAAATAGAATGTAAAAGGTGAAAGAATACAGCAAGAAGTTTTAATACTGATGTCATACGAAAGAAGCATGTCAAAAGAAATCATTTTTAAGTACAGAGGTGGTGTACTCTGGAATGAAGTGGACAATATGCTTGGCATAGTTGAGGTTTTGCATCTCAGTTCATCTTGCTGTGCACCAGCCTGTCAAATTGAAGTGATTCTCAAAAGTGGTGTGAAAAATATTGCCTGGGTTTAGACAGAGTCTTTTGTTTTGATTTTGCAATGTTGTTATATTTTTGACACATCTAACATTTTTCCTTCTTGAAGTATTAAAGGAGACATTTTTAAAGGTTAAATATCATATGACTATCTTATTTTAAGAACCCCTGTATTTCTAAATTTCCAGTTATCACTTTCATAGGTGGGTCATTTGAGACAAAATAAAGACACACATACATACACACACAAATACACAACACTGCATACTTTTTACAAATATAGAAAACTATATAGTTTTAATGTGAATTTAATAGATAATGTAGTTACATGGTTCAAAATTCAAACCATACAGTAGAATGACAATCTCTCACCCCTCTCTTCTTCCTCAGGGGCCAATAATATTATCAGTTTCTTGTTTCCCATTCAAGAAGTTCTGTTTTCTATTTCTCTACTCCCTCCACTTCCTTTCCATACATGGAAGCATAGAAACATACTACATACAATGTCATGCATGTTACTTTATACTTAATAATCTATCTTGGAAATTGTTCGATATTAGGACACAAAGTAGTTCTGCCATCTTTTCCTATAGTTGCATTGTTTTCCATTGTATGAATGGGCTACAAATTATTGAAGTAGGCTATTAAGAGAAAGCTATGCCTCCAACCTTCGGTTACTGCAAATTCTTATTAAAATTCTTCAATAGATAACATTTTTCTTTTATCATTTTGCATATGTGTGGACATATATATGAGATAAATTCCTACAAATAGATAAGTGGTTATTTGGGTTTTTTTTAACGTTTATTTTAGGTTCAGGGGTACATGTGAAGGTTACATATGTAAACACGTGTCACAGGGATTCGTTGTACACATTCTTTCATCACCCAGGTATTCAGCCCAGTACCCAACAGTTGTCTTTTCTGCTTCTCTCCCTCTTCCCACCCAAGAGTGGTTATTTTGAAAAATTATTTCCATCTCATACTCCAAAGAATTCATTCTTGTTTGTCTCCCTTAAACCCGTATCAGCGGGATATATCCCCACACCTGTCAACAATGTGTGCTGCCAAACTCTTTTGGTTTTGCAAATATGATAGGAGAAAAAGACAACTTCAATGAAGTGTTAGTTTATATTTTATTACCACGAATGATGCTGAATATCTTTAATGTGTTTAAAAGCCTTTCATGTTTGCCCACCTGTAAACTCTCAGTTCAATTCTTTACCCTCTCTTCTACTGAATTACTGGCAGCTTTTTTTCTTATTCATTTAGTATACATTTTCTATTTTAAGAAAATTTGCCCTTTGTTTTTTTCAATAAGCTGCAAATAATTTTTCCAGTTTACTGTATGACTTTTGACTTTGCTTATAATATTTTTGCTATGGAGAAATTATTTTTAGGCACTACATTTATGAATCTTTTATTTCATGGTTTCTGGGTTTTATGTCCTAGTAGAAAGGACCATTTCTACTTCTCGCATAGTTTCTTCTAGAACTTAAATGTCTGTTTAATTTTAAATATTTAATACATCTGTATTTTGGTTTACAATGGAAGTATTGATCCAATCATATTATTTACAGAAGGCTACCCATTTATCTTTACATTACTTCTGAATAATTTACCTTTTGTCTATGGATTTGTTAGTCCACTTCATATATATATATATATACACACACAGACACATATATATATTTACATATGCTTGGTACCATTTCTAGACATTTATTTGGTTCTATTCATGTTGACATTACCAGGCTATTTTAGTTAGTTAGTTAGTTAGTTAGTTATAGTGTTAGTATATGCTTTAGTGTTTGGTAAGGATAAATCAACTTCAGTACCTGCTTTTTACTCAAAAATTTTATTTCTATTATTGCTTATTTTTTTCCATTTGAAATTCAGGATCATCTTCCCTAGCTATAACAGTTTTTAAAGTATTTGCTGTGATCACATCACATGTATAATTTAAATATAATTTACATCTCTATGATAGTGACTATTCCTATCTGAGTTCACAGTATATCTTTTTCTATGTTTGCATCTCCTTTTAGTTCACTGTCGAGCATTTGCATTTTCTTCATATAGGTATTTATAATAAAGGCACATATTTATTTCTTGGTGTGGCAGTTACTGCAATTTGACACCTACTTCCACCACTTCTCACACATCCTCCTCCACCACAGAGCGGGTAAAGCTGGAGGTCCTTCCACCAAGCAGAAATGTTCATACAAGTCTTAGAAGGCAGGAGTGAGCAGTGTGAGATGACAGACTCAGGGAGATGGAATTTCCATGGGCATCTGCAGCAGAGGTGCCACTATCCCAAGTATTGAGGAGGAGGTGGCAGCTTTGAGGTTTCCACTAAACAAAGTGGATTAATCTGCATCAATCCTGCCTGTGAAGTAACCAAAATAGTTTCCCTGATTCTTGCTGAAATTCTGTAAAAAAAATTCCTAATGATTAATCTACCTGATATCCCGTTTCCTGCAATAATTAGAACCCCCCCAAAAAAGTTTACAGGCAACAGACCATCAAGGCAGTTGGAATTTAGAATCAGCTCTCTGACTCAGTTTGGGTTAAAGGGTTAGCGTTAATGGGTGGGACATCGTATTCCATAATTCAAAGTGATAAAAGAGTTACATAAGGGGTCATCTTTGGGAGAGAGTAAGTGGCATCTGTGATAGACTACTTTGATGTGGTACCAGGTATACAAGGATCATGGAATAGGCTGGCTGCGTCTAACTGCAGTGGAAGGTTAAATAATAGGACTCCATTATTGTATTTTGGGGTTAAGACATGGTTGGTAGCCCTGGTAGATTCAGCTTCTGACCATGGACAGCAAGTGACTAATTTATTTAGATTCACACAGCATTAGGCTGGGTGTGCCCAGCAGCATCCTACCCTCAACAGGAAGTGGTCTATATGAGACTGAGTTTGAGGAGACACTGAAAGCACAAGTACATTGCTTGAGCAGCTGGTGAGCACTCCCAGTGTGCCTACTCCTGCCACATGGCCTCTTCACCCTTCTCCCATATCTACAGCCCAATAAGGATCATCCTGCAACCCCCTTACTAGGGCCAAAAACAGTTAAGCACTGCACTATGTGCTGGCCCCAGTGGACTACCGAAGAATTACTCTCCTCTGAGGGCTATCCCTAATGACTCAGGAATCCTCACAGTACTCAGACCTCCAAGCAATCTATCTCTTTAAGCCCTTTCCCTGAAAGGACAGGTGGCCAGATATTTATACTCCTGTGTTGATGCTGGTGATTTGGTAAACAATCAAAGGTTAAGAAGGAACAAGATTTGAAGATTAATAACAATAAGGTTTGGAGAAGAAGTTTCTGCAGGTGCCTCTCAGAATGCTAGAAGAGTATGAGTATATCTGCATCCTAGAGAACACTCCTCAGGAGGTGTCTATAAAACAGATTCTAGATAAGAAAGTGGGCAAGACAACATGCTCTGTGAATGTCAGTCAGCCTCTTTCTCCAGATACACCACTGATCACAATGGGCCAATGAAAAGGTGACCAGAGGAAGCAGGGAAGGAGATTCCATGTGAGTTTCACATGTACTTCCCCTCACCAAGTCTTACCTAACTTCAAGTCAACCAGCACTGCACCTGGTGGCAGATCAACAGAATTGGATCCCTTTCATTATGTAATGGGCAGTGATGTATCACATTCAAATAGAAACCTATTTTTGTTATATTCTGTTGCCTGCAATTCCTCCAGCAATACCATCCATGGACTTAACAAAATCCGTATTCATCATAATGATACATGGCTTCTAACCAAGGATCACATTTTAGGCAAAAGAAGTAAATGCAATAGGCTGATGCTTATGGGATTCACTGATCTATGTAATCCATTATCCAAAAATCGACATTATAGAAGGGTAGAAAGACCTATGGGAGTCTCAGATGTAGCATCAAGTAAGTTTTAGAAAAACCTGTGAGTTTGGCATACTAGCCAATAGGTACAGAACATATTCTGAACCAGCAGCCAATATGTGATGCTGCTGCTTTTATCACTGAACTATAGGAGTCTGAAAGTCTAGGGATAGAAGCTGAAGTGTCTTTTTCTAATATGGCATAAAATATGACACAATATGAAAAATTTTGCTTCCTATTATCACAAATTTGAGCTGTGTTGGTTCAGCAGTCTTAGTACCCAAGAGACTAACGCTTCCACCAGGCAATACAACAATGGTTCCATAAAACAGAAGTTAAGAATGCAACTGGCCATTCAGTTCCCCCATGACATTAGAAAATCTGGCAAAATACATGCTTACTGTGGCATTTAGTTGACGTGATTGATCCCAAATATGAAGAAGTGGTTTCCAACTACATAATGGGAACTTAGATGAATATTCTAGAACATGGAGATTCTCTAGGGTGCCTCCTCATACTGTCATGTGTAGTGGTTAAAAACTAAGACTCCAGTAATTCCATACATTGCAGGACTCCAAAGGCTCAAATGAACAGGAATGGAAGTTTGGTTTACCTGACTACATAAAGACTTGTACAGTATAAAGGGAATGTGGAAAGGGCAGGCAGGAAGTTATACAAACTTTTCCCTTATGACCATTTGCAGAAAGAAGACTCAATTAGCTACTCATATTCTTCCTGGTTTTCATATGTGGATGTGATCTTGGATTTTGTATGTGGATATGTAATGTGCTCAGTTGCCACAGTGGGGTTCCCACTGGCACCAGGTCTCTTGGTGTGTTTGTGCAATTTCCCTTGCTGTATTACTTCATGATGTGTTGCTTCCAATACCAGTTCCCTTTCCCTTGTGAACATTCTATAAGCTACTTAATAGCAATCGACTGAATGTGTCCCCTCCAAATCCTGATGTTGAAACCTAATCCCAATGTGATGGTACTTGGAGGTGGTAGCTTTGGGAGGGGATTAGGTCAAGAAAGTAGAGCCCTCAAGAATGGGATTAGTGCCTGTGTAAAGCCCCAGAGAGCTCGACTGCCCGTTTTGCCATGTGAGTACACTACAAGAAGGCAGCAGTCTATGAACAAAGAAGTGGGCCCTCAGCACACAGTGAACCAGCCAGCACCTTGATTTTGGACTTGCAAGCCTCCAGAACTGTGGGGAATAAATTTCTGCTGTTTACAAGCCACTCAGTCTATGGTATATTGTTAAGGCAGCTGAACACACTAAGATATCATGTAAGTATTTTCTCTTTAAACTATCACAATTGGGTTATGTTGTCTGCAATTAAGACAGACAAAAACACACACACACACACACACACACAAAATTTTATTTTGTTTATTTTTGCTTCAGAAAACTGCATCTTTTCTTTTACTGTGTCTTCTAAAGTGCTATTTGTCCCTTTTTGTGGTGAATGCTTGGGTATACAATTATGTCATCTGTGCATAATAAAGTTTACCTATTCTTTTCCAATATTTATACATCTATCTATTAGTTCACTAAGACTGCCATAACAAAGTACCAAAGACTGGGTGGCTTAAGCAATGGAAATTTATTGTCTCACAATTCTGGAAGTTAGAAGTTTAAGGTCAAGTTGTCAGCAGGGTTGGTTTCTTCTGAGGCCTCTTTCCTTGGCTTGTAGAGAGCTGTCTTCAACTGGTCTTAACTCTGTGATTCTCTGTGTCCTAATCTCTTTTTATAAGGAAAAAAGTTATATTAGATTAGGGCTCATCCTGATGACTTCATTTTAAAACTGAATTAGCCCATTTACTAAACCTGTCTCCAAAGGCAGTCACATTCTGACATAGAGGGAGTTACGAATTCAACATGAATTTCTGGAGGACACAGTTCAGCCTGTAACAATCTACCTCTTGTTTCATTTTTTGGCTCTATACTTATTTGACAAAATAATAGAAGTGATTATTGATTATTGACAGTATTTACTGTCAATAATCAGGAAGCTGATTTTAAAGGAAAGATTCCATTGTTTCTCCATTAAATAGGATTCAGGATTTGGAGTTAAGATATAAGTAGATTTTATCATGTTAAGAAAGAATCCACCAGATCCAGCAATTCCACTTCTGGATATACATCAAAAGGTATTAACATTGGAATTTTGAAGAGATGTCTTCACTCCCATGTTCACTGCAGCATTATTCACAATAGCCAAGACACGAAGGCAACCTAAACGTCCACAAACAGAGAAACAAAGATTATGTGGTATATACACACAGTGGAATGTTAGTCAACCTTATAAAGAAGGCAACCCTGCCATTTGTAAGAACACAGATGAATCTGAAAGACACCATTTAAATAAACTAAGCCAGAGGCATAAAAAACAAACACTTCATGATACCCCTTACAGTCATACACTGCATGATGATATTTGGTCAACAATGGATCACATATATGATAGTGATCTCATAAGATTATAACACCACATGTTTACTCTATCTTTAGTATGTTTAGATACACAAATACTTGCCATTGTGTTGCAATTGCCTACAAGATTCAGTACAGTAGTATGCAGTATAGGTTTGTAGCCTAGGAGCAACAGGCCATACCATGTAGCCTATGTAGTGTATTAGGCTCTACTATCTAGGTTTATGTAAATACTGTACACTCTATGATGTTTACACAATGATAAAATTGCCTAATGATAGCATTTCCCAGACTGCATTTCCACTGTTAAGCAACACATGAGTCGAAAATAGAAGCAGGGTATAGTAGGGAGGTTGTCAGGGGCTGGGGAAAGGGGAAACGAGGTATTAGTCAAAGGGTACAAAGTTTCAGTTAAGCAAGATGAATAAATCCTAGAGATCTATAGTACAGCACAGTGCCCATATAGTTAATAATATTAATAATATTTTATTATACATTCAAAATTGCTAAGAGGGTATTTTGTTAAGTGTTCTTATTATACACATATAATAATAACAGAGAGGGGGAGGAGGAAACATTTGGAGGTAATGGATATATTCATGGCATAGATTATATTGATTCTTTCATAAGTGTATGATTATCTCCAGACTTGTCAAGCTGTCTACATTAAATATGTATAGCTTTTTGTAAGTCAAAACACAAATAAAAATACTGCTGATGACAGAAGGAAGGAAGGAAGGAAGGAAGGAAGGAAGGAAGGAAGGAAGGAAGGATGGTTCCACTCTTCCTTGTTTATTAAAAGCTATTTTTCAGAAAGCAATGTAAAAATTTTATTAGTTATTTGAATAGCACTGATAAAAATGGCCACTTTTCAAATTTTTTTCCTTTGAGCTGGGAATGGTGGCTCACACCTGTAATCCTAGCACTTGAGAGGCCAAGGTGGGCAGATCCCCTGAGTCCAGGCGTTGAAGAGGAGCCTGGGTAACATGGAGAAACTCCATCTCTACAAAAACAGAAAAGCAAAAATAAAAAAATTAGCATAGCATGGTGATGCACATCTGTAATCCCAGCTACTACAGAGGCTGAGGTGAGGTGGAAGGATCCCTGAGCCCAGGAGGTCAAGGCTGCGGTGAACTATGATTGCACCACTGAACTCCACCTTGGAAGACAGAGTGAGACCCTGTCTAAAATCATTAAATTAAATTAAGAAACAATTTTTTTTTGCTTTGAATTGTAGGTCATCAGAAACTTATACAAATAGTACAGAGGATTATATCATTTTTACCAGTTAGTATTACTGATATAATAAATTTTGGTGATAGATTTCCTAATGTTGAACTATTCCTGCATTCTTGGAAAAAAGTCTACTTGATCATCGTCTACTTTTCTTTACAATATGCCACTGGATCCTACTTGGTAAATATTTTGCGTAGTACTTTGGCATCAATATTCTCAAGTAAGGTTCATCTTTTTAAAGCAATTATTAGGTGTAGATATCAACTATGCTCACATCTTCAAAAGAATTTGAAAACTTACCTTCCTTTTCTGTGTTTGAAGCATTGAAATTACTTAATTTTTCAAGGTTTGGTAGAAGTGTCTCAACTTGCTTTGTTTGCTTTTATCGTTGCTTGTTTGTTTCTGCGGGGAGTCAGTAGCTTTTAGACAAATTTTTCTGTTTCTTCTAAGATAAATGATCTATTTAGATTTCTTTACATCTGTTTACTTTTGATAAATTATATTTTCCTGGAAAATTATTCATTTCATCTAGCTTTTCCAAACGTATTAACATGTGCTGGAGGAAATTAGTTCTTCATGATCCTTTTAATTTTCTCTGATTCTATATTTTCTCATCATTGCTTATTTTTGCCTACTTGTGCTTTCTATCTTCTTAATTAGGATAGCTAATGATTCATTTTCTTTTCAACAAGCAGTACTAAAAACTTTAAAAATTGTCACTTTTCTCTTTTATATTTTAAATTTTTCTCTCTATTAATCCCAATCTAATTTCTTGAGTTATATGACGAATTTATTTACTTTCATTATTTACCAGTAGAATGCCTAATGCTGGCCGGGCGCGGTGGCTCACGCCTGTAATCCCAACACTTTGGGAGGCTGAGGCGGGCAGATCACGAGGTCAGGAGATCGAGACCATCCTGGCAAACATGGTGAAACCCCGTCTCTACTAAAAATACAAAAATAAAACTAGCCGGGTGAGGTGGCGGGCACCTGTAGTCCCAGCTACCCGGGAGGCTGAGGGAGGAGAATGGTGTGAACCCGGGAGGCAGAGTTTGCAGTGAGCCGAGATCGCACCTCTGCATTCCAGCCTGGGCAAGAGAATGAGACTCCCCATCAAAAAAAAAAAAAAAAAAAAAAAAAAAAGAATGCCTAATGCTATGCATGTTTCTCTGTGTGATGCCTTCATGTCTAGATTGTTCTGCCATCTCATTTAAATTTCTTCTATAACATGAGTTAGTTAAGAACATTTTTTTATTTCCAAGCAGTAAGGAATTTCTGATTTTATACTTAGTTTGCATTTCACCAGTATATCATTTTTCATACTTTATTTTCAACTTTATAAATCACTTTGTGTTAAAATGTCTCAAATATACCATAGAGTTGATTTCGCTTGGTGATCCTATACAATAATTTCTTTCTTTTAAAGCATGTATATGTAAATATAATTTGCATTTATCAGTATGATAGTTACATTAGGATTTAGCTCTCCTTTGTGACATACTTTCTGCTTTTATAATTCTGTTTTTAAAACTGAGACTATTGGGCTATTTGTTTTGTTCGGGTGTATGTGCTGCTTCTGATAATTGAAAAGTCTGTATTTTTCTTCTAATGGTTACTTCGTGGTTTTTTATAATATCAATAATCATCTGAATCTATTTCATAATAATATAATATCAGGAAACTTTTGTTGGTCTGATTTTGATAATTCCCCACTCTCATCAATGACTAATTGAGAAAGCACCCCCTTTCTCCTTATCTTTCTTCTGTCACAACAGTTTGGTTTTTGCCTTCTCATTATGTGTTTTGTGTTGTTAAATATACATATTCCTCCACTGCTTGGCTTATTTATTTAAAATGATGTCTTTTGGCTCCTGGGAATGAAAAGACAGATAAGACCGTCAAGAAATTTAGAGCATCTACCAGTTCTTTTTTTTTTTTTTTCCTGAGACGGAGTCTTTTTCTCTCACCCAGACTGGAGTGCAGTGGCACGATCTCGGCTCACTGCAAGCTCCGCCTCCCAGGTTCACGCAATTCTCCTGCCTCAGCCTCCTGAGTAGCTGGGACTATAGGCACCCGCCACTACGCCCGGCTAATTTTTTGTACTTTTAGTAGAGACGGGGTTTCACCGTGTTAGTCAGGATGGTCTCGATCTCCTGACCTCGTGATCCGCCCATCTCGGCCTCCCAAAGTGCTGGGATTACAGGCGTGAGCCACTGCGCCCGGCCTAGAGCACCTACCAATTCTTATTAGTAACATCATATTTTCAGAGTTTATAACATTTACATGTCTTTAACCATACTGTTTCCATTTATCTCTTAATTTGTTGACAATTAATCTCAAGTAGTGTCTTTAAGAAGACACAGGGGTAGTATTTACAGTAACAACATTCCTTGAACACTTGCGTGTTTAACCACATCTTTCTCCACTTCACATTGGCATGGCAGTTTGACTTGGCTTTAAAAAAATCTTTTCTCACTTTCCTTCCATAAGGACTTTTTCCCTAAGGACATTTTGCCCGATTTAGAAGGTTGTGTTGTATCTGAGACAACCTGACTTGTTTAATTGTAAGTTGTAGATCCTTTTAGTCTGGCTCGCGTAAAGATTTTTTTCCTTGGAAATCGAATAGGTTTACTGAAATCATTCTCCATTTTGACACATCTCTATTTTTCCTAGACCACGATATGCCTTATCAAGCATAGATCCAAATTACCTTTTGTATTTTGGAATATTACCTTGAATCATATTTCAGAATATCTGTACACCTCTATTTCTTCTTTTAAGACTCCAATTTTAAAAAATATTAAATCTCTTTTGCCTATCCTCTATTTTAGGTGTCAGCAAAGTATGGCTCATCGGCCAAATTCAACATACCACCTGTCTTTGTAAATGAATTTTTACTGGAATACAAGGTATTGTTTACGACTGTTTTCATACTGCAATAATAGGATTGAGTTATTATGACAGAGAACACATGGCCTTCAAATCTGAAAATATCACTACTGTCAACCCCTGTTCTATATCAATCCTTTCTCTCTAATCCTTTTTAACTCTTTATTCCTGTTTCGTTTTGCTGGGCTTTCTTGTTCCTGTCTTTTATGTTCTGTGTTCTTTCATTCAACAGTATATTTTCTCCCCAGAGTTGTTTTCAAATGCCTTTATTTATGGTATTTTAATTTTAGTCTTCTACATTTTTCTGAGTTCCACCAGAAAACATCACTTCATCTCCTTTTCTCTCAACATATCTGATCACTGACTTCAGCATATATGTATGTGTGTGTGTGTATATATATATATGGAAGTTCTTTCTAAATATCTTTAAATTTGTAGCTATATAATAGGTCATAACAGTAGACCTTCTCCGTGGCAAAATTTTTCAGGTAACCATTCTTTATCTGCGATTTGCTTTTCCTTTCTCTTTCTCTTTACTTCTTTTCCTGTAGTATTATTATACAGGTATTATTCAGATTCCTGTTTTGTTTCAGACATCTATTTAGTTGATCTGACTTGGCATCTTTTCAGAATCAGCTATTTTCAGGCAACAGGGAATATGGGAAGCACCAGGTCTTGTTTTAGAAAACATTTCTCATGACTGGAGGACTTCTGTATTCAATATTTGGCCTTTGCTTCTTCCCAGAAAATGAAGCTATAGGCAAACTGCGGTTGTCCCTCAAGGCACAGTTTCTGCATAACTCCTCCACATGTATGACTGTTTCCAGTAACCACAGCTTCTCCACGTGGTGTTGGCTTCATCTCTGCCTCTCTGGCTTCTGAAACCCAAGCTTCCACCATCAGCCTGAGAGCCCATGCACACCTTTGGCTTTACACGCTCTAGAATCCATCTGTCCCTGTGTGGCTCTTGGGAGGATTCTGCTGTTCCCATTCCCTCCCAATTCCACTTTGCTGAGTCCTTTTGCCACCTATTTTGTGGTTTGGCATTTCACGTCTCCTTTTATTTTTTTTTTAAGAGTTTACATGTATTTTTTATATCTTCATGTTGCTTTTTGTTGGTTTTCTAGAAAAGGTGGTTGAAATGCTGACTTCATACTGCATCATCACACTGATATCTGTCCTAATAGTTTTAAGTTTCACTTTCTCAATCTGTTTAATGAGGTATTAGCTGCCCCATGGAGTTACTACAAAATGTATTAAGCAATCAATGTAGATTTCCTAGCACATCTTTCTCTATTATCCTTCGCATCTACTCAGGAAAGGGTAAGAGGCTAATTGTATTGTTTCTCAGTCTTTCTTGCCAAGGTTTAATTTCAGAACCATGCTGCAAATGTAAAGTTGCACTCATGTTTTCTGGTTATTGGGTAAACTTCATGTATATAAAAATTAAATTAGATATTTCTCTTCTCAGAGTCTTTAAGATGTTATTTAGATAATTATAATAAAATACTTGGACTAAATTTTGAGGGCAAAAGTAGAAGTTTTCCAGATAAAAAGTATATGGAAGAAAACATTGTAGGCAAGGCAACAGAATGTATACAGCAAGAGAACTACCAAAGATGGTGGAATGTTTGAGACCTTAAAGAAATTCAGCATTGATGGTTGGAAAGCATGAGATCACAAAAGCCATTTAAGGACCTAACTCTTCTGATCAAAACACTGCATCAATTGTTTAGTCTCTTGTGAATTTAGCCATGCTGATATACTATGGCTAATGGATTAAACTTACAACTTGAACATTTTTAGCACCCTCTTGAGCAATCCAGCATATGAATTATAAATTATGATACCCTCATTGGAAGAACGAAGTTGCTTCCCCTAATCGTTTATTAATATAAATGTCTTCATTTTCTGAGTAAAAATACTGGTAAAAAGTATGTATATGTACACTGAGAAGAAACAAAATTGGCTTCTTACCCTTTCTTGAGTAGGTACTCAGAATAAAGCTGTTCTAATAAACAAATGTGTGTATATGTATATTGTTTTAAAATTATGCATTCTGTGTGTGTGCATGCATGTGTTCAGAAATGGCACATATCAAATTAATTGTAGTTGACTCTGGAGGGAAAAGAAAAGAACTGGAAAAAATAAATAAGACTTCAACTCCATCTAAGGTATTTTATGTTTTCTTCCTTTATTTAAAAAAATCTTTAAAAATGTTAACTGTTAACTCTGTAGAGCAATCAGGTGTCAAGGTGGAAAACTGAGTCAACAAGACAAACTGAAAGCAACAACCAAGCTTCCTATTCGCTTACAATGCAAGCCAGAAGTGCAAAGGGGCTCCAGCTTCCCAGTGTTTCATTTTCCTCTACAGAATGGAACTGGGTGAGGTTCAGGAATGAGGGGGAGTCATCTCACTGCTGAAAAGCCCCAAACAAAAGGCCTTTGTCTCTTCATGGACCCATAGACCTGGGAGAAGAGGAGAAGGGCTTTAAGGAGGAAACTACTGAGTCAAAATCTGGAAAAGTGCTTCAGTCAAGGCTGCTAAGCAAGAGACCTCTGGATGGCAGCAGCAGGGTGAGGAATTAGATATGCAGGTGAGCATGGCTGGTGGTGGCGGGGAGAGGCAATGAATTCTTGACCGCAACTCCCTGCAGAGAACCGCAATGCACTGGCTGTGCACCAAGTCTGTAGGAAAAGCCGTTTCCTCCCATATAGCTCCAGGATAAGCCATGAATTTGCCCATGGTTAGGCCTAAAATATATGTAAGATTTTAACCTGGAGACAGACTGCTCAAATTCTAGTTATAAATAAAGTCACTTGTTCTTTATACTTTTCTGTATTTTAAGCTCTTTCAAAAATTAAAGTACATTGAAAAAACAATTCAAATAGATATATAAATGAATAAAGTAAATAGTGAAAGTGTCACTATAATCACATTACCCAGAGATATCCACTGGTAGCAGGCTGGTGTCTTTTCTCCTGAATATTTTCTGTGCTTCTACATACAAATATACAGAGAGAGACATATTTATAAAAATTGAGCAATTTTTAAATTTATTATTCTACATTTAATAATACAGTACAGCGTCTTCCCAAGACAAGATGTATTGATCTAGCTCATCTTTTAAAATGGCTGCATAATTACAATGTACATAGCAATGCAATATTGCAGTGATGTGGCATAATTTTGTTACCCCATGTCTTACAATTTTCTAAATTGAAAAATGTAATTTATTATCACATTTGCTACAATTACAAATAAAACTGCAATGTATATTCTTATACTTATGATGTGCACATCTTTGTGTGTTTAGGTATTTTCTGAGTAAACCCTTAAGGTAGAAATGCTGGGTCAATGGATATATTAATGTTGACATATTGCCAAATAGCCTTCCAGAAACTATGTGCCACCACATGCATCTTCCAGGGCTACATGAAAGAATGTCTTTTAACACACTGTTGCCAAAACTGGGTGTTTTAATAATTTTAATTCTTAACAACTGATAAGCAAAAGATAATTTTACCTTCAATTTGAATTTATTTTACTAATAAGGTTCAGCATTCTTTAATGTTCACTGATCAGAATAGCAATTTTGTGAGTTCCCTATTCATTTCCTTTGACAAATTTTTCACAAAGTTTCCTATTTTTCATATTAATTTTCAGGTTGACATGTACTAGTTCTAGCTAGACAGATGCACACATATTTACATATATAAAATGCTGTCCTAAGTATGACAAATATATTTTTATATTGTCATATTTTATATGTGTTCTTTGCTTTTCATATGGGTTCTTTGCTTTTCATATGTGTTCTTTGCTTTTCAATTTTGTGATACTTCTTGACAAAAGAAACTTAATTCTTAGAAAACCAAATTTGGAGGAGGGACAAAGATGGCTCATTAGAAGCAGTTGCAGTCTCAGCTCTCACAAAACGGCCAGTGAATTCTGCACCTTCAACCTGAGGATCCAGGTTGTCACACTGGGACTGACGAGGCAGATGGCTTGACCCACAGAGAGTGAGGAAAAGCAGGGTGGGGCCGCAGCACACCCAGGAGTCCCATGGAACCAGGGAAGCCCATGCCCCTAGCCAAGGGAGGCAGTGAGTGATTCTGCAACCCTGCCCAGGAAACCACTCTTTCCCTCTGGATCTTTGCAACTCATGGATTAAGAGATCCCCTCTTGAGCCCACATCACAAGGGTCTTGGATCCAAAGCACAGAGCTGTGCAGAGTCTCAGCTGAGCAGCTGCTCATTGCTTGCTTGCTCGGGCACCCAGGAGTTTTGCATACTCCGGCCACAAGAATGCAGGCAAGGTGAGAGATTCTGTGCATTCCTCTAGGAAGGAGGCTGAATCCAGGAAGCCAAGCAGTGTTGTTCTGTGGGCCCCACTCCCACAGCACCGCACAAATTAAGACCCACTGGCTTAGAATTCCAGCCGGCCGGTGGCAGCAGGCTGGACAGACTGAGACAGCAACCTGAGACAGACTGAGTTTCCAGTGGGAGGGGTAGCCACTATACCTGCAGTTGGAGTAGGCCATTCTAACGGGCCAACACTGGGGACTGGGAGGAATTCCCCAAAACCCAGCACAACTGCTGTGCCTGATCATGACCAGTCTGCTTCTTTAAGTGGGATCCCAATTCATCCCTCCTCACTGGTGGGGCCTCCCTGTGGGGATTTCAGCAACTCCAGTCAGATTTATACAGACAGAACTCTGATTTCTCCCTGGGATAGCCTGCCAGGATGCCTGTTCTGGAGAGGCCGGGTAGCCAGTGCAGTGCACCTGCTCTGCCAAGGGGCAGCCATGCTGCTTCTTTAAGCACATCCCTGATCCTGTTCCTCCTGACTGGGTGAGACTTCCCAACAGGGGTCACCAAACACCTCCCACAAGTGTTCTGGCCAGCATCAGGTCAGTGCACACTGGGATGGAGCTCCCAGAGGAAGGAGAAGGTTGACATCTTCACCGTTGCACAGTCTTCACTGGTGATACCTCCATGTTTCAGGAGGGACCACAATGACTAGGGTCTGGAGTAGACACCCAGCAAACCACAGCAGCCCTACAGAAGAGTGGTCTGTTAAAATAAACAAACAGAAAACAACAACAACATCAACAAAAAGGCCCCACAAAAACCCCAATCAACGGTCAGCAACCTCAAAGATTAAAGGTAGATAAGACCATAAAGACTAGAAAGAATCAATGCAAAAATTCTGAAAATTCAAAAACCCACAGTGCTCTTCTCCTCCAAATGACCACAGCACTTCTCCAGCAATGGCACAGAACTGGGCTGAGGCTGAGATGGCTGAATTGACAGAATTAGGCTTCAGAAAATGGGTAATAATGAACTTTGCTGAGCTAAAGAGGTATGTTTTAACCCAATGCAAAGAAGCTAACAATCATGCTAGAACAAAACAGGAGCTGATAACCAGAACAGCCAGTTTAGAGAGGAACATAAATGACCTGAGGAAGCCAAAAAACACATGAGAAACTCACAATGCAATCACAAGTATCAATAGCAGAATAGACTAAGCAGAGGAAAGAATCTCAGAGCTTGAAGACTATCTTTCTGAAATAAGACAGGCAGACAAGAATAAATAAAAAGGGGCCGGGTGTGGTGGCTCACACCTGTAATCCCAGCACTTTGGAAGGCCAAGGCGGGTGGATCACGAGGTCAGGAGATTGAGACTATCCTGGCTAACACGGTGAAACCCCGTCTCTACTAAAAATACAAAAAAAATTAGCCAGGCGTGGTGGTGGGCACCTGTAGTCCCAGCTACTCAGGAGGCTGAGGCAGGAGAATGGCGTGAACCCAGGAGGCGGAGCTTGCAGTGAGCCGAGATCATGCCACTGCACTCCAGCCTGGGCTACAGAGTGAGACTCTGCCTCAAAACAAAAAAGAAAAAAAAAAAAGAATAAATAAAAAGGAATGAATAAAACCTCTGAAAAATGGGATTATGTAAAAAGAGTGAACCTAAAACTGCTTGGGGTATCTGAAAGAGACAGGGGGAATGGAACCAAGTTGGAAAACATACTTCAGGATATCATCCTGGAGAACTTCCCCAAACTACAAAGACAGGCCAACATTGACATTCAGGAAATCCAGAGAACCCAGTAAGATACTCCACAAGAAGATCAATCCCAAGACACATAATCATCAGTTTCTCCAAGGACAATATGAAAGAAAAAAAGGTTAAGGGCAGCCAGACTGAAAGGCTAAGTAACCTACAAAGGTCAGCCCAACAAAATAACAGTGGACCTCTCAGTGGAAACCCTACAAGCCAGAAGAGATTGGAGGCCAATATTCAACATTCTTAAATAAAATAATTTTTAATCCACAATTTAATATCTGGCCAAACTAAGCTTCATAAGAAAAGGAGAAATAAAATCAGTTTCAGACAAGCAAATGCTGAGGGAATATGTCACCACCAGGCCTGCCTTGCAAGAGCTCCTGAAGGAAGCACTAAGTATGGAAAGGAAAAACTGTTACCAGCTACTACAAAAGCACACTGAAGCACACAGACCAGTGACACTACGGAGCAACCACATAAACAAATCTGCAAAATAACCAGATAGCGCCATGACAGGATCAAATTCACACATAACAATATCAACCTTAAATGTAAATGGGATAAATGCCCCAATTAAAAGACACAGAATGAGAAACTGGATAAAGAGTCAAGACCCAGCAGTATGCTGTCTTCAAGGGATCCATCTCATGTGCAAAGAAACACATAGACTCAAAATAAAGGGATAGAAAAAGATTTACCAAGTAAATGGAAAACAGAAAAAAGCAGGGGTCACAATCCTAGTGTCTGACAAAACATTTCAAACCAACAAAGATCAAAAAAGACAAAGAAGGGCATTACATAATGGTAAATGGTTCAAGTTAACAAGAAAAGCTAACTATCCTAAACACATATGCACCCAATACAGGAGCACTGAGATTCATAAATCAAGTTCCTAGATACCATCAGAGAGACTCAGAGTCCCACAGAATAATAGTGGGAGACCTTAACACCCCGTTGACAATATTAGACAAATCATTGAGACAGAAAATTAACAAAGATATTCAGGACCTGAATTCAGCTCTGAAACATGTGGACCTGATAGATATCAACAGAATTCTCCACCCCAAAACAGCAGAATATACATTCTTCTCATTGCCACATGATACTTACTCTAAAATTGATCACATAATTTGAAGCAAAACACTCCTCAGCAAATGCAAAGAACTGAAATAATAACAGACAGTCTCAGAACACAGCACAATCAAATTTGAATTCAAGATTAAGAAACTCACTCAAAAACCACACAACTACATGGGAATAGAACAACCCGCTCCTGAATGACTGCTGGGTAAATAATGCCATTAAGGCAGGTATCAAGAAGTTCTTTGAAATTATTGAGAACAAAGAGACAACATACCAGAATCACTGGGACACAGTTACAGCAGTGTTAAGAGGGAAATTTATAGCACTAAATGTCCACATAAAAAAGCTAGAAAGATCTCAAGTTAACAATCCAATATCACAACTAAAAGAACTAGAGGACCAAGAGCAAACCCCAAAGCTAGCAGAAGACAAGAAATAACCAAGATCAGAGCAGAACTGAAGGAGATGAAAACACAAAAAAACCCTTCAAAAAGATCAATGAATCCAAGGGCGAATTTTCTGAAAACATTAATAAAATAAACTACTAGCTAGACTAATAAAGAAGAAAAGAGAGAACCAAATAGACACAATCAGAAGTGACAAGGGGCATATCACCACTGACCCACATAAATACAAACAACCATCAGCAAGTACTATAAACACCTCCATGCACATTAAATAGAAAATCTAGAAGAAATGGATAAATTCCTGGACACATACACCCTCCCAAGACTGAACCAGGAAGAAATGAAATGCCAGAGTAGACCAACAACAAGTTCTGAAATTGAGGCAGTAATAAATAGCCAAAAAACAAAACAAAAACAAAAACAAAAACAAAAACAAAACCTCTAAAAACTCTAAGACCAGACAGAGATTTATAGCTGAATTATTCAAAATGTACAAAGAAGAGCTGGAATCATGTTTACTGAAACTATTCCAAACAATTGAAAAGGAGGGACTCCTCCCTAACTCATTTTATGAGGCTAGCATCATTCTGATACCAAAACCTGGCCGAGATACAACAAAAAAAAGAAAACTTCAGGTCAGTATCCCTAATGAACATTAATGCAAAAATCCTCAATGAGATACTGGCAAACTGAATCCAGCAGCATATCAAAAAGCTTATCCACCATGATCAAGTTGGCTTTATTCCCAGGATGCAAAGTTGGTTCAACATACACCAATCAGTAAATATAATCTATCACATAAACAGAACTAAAGACAAAACCCACATGACTATCTCAATAGACATAGAAAAGGCCTTTGATAAAATTCAACATCTTTTTGTTAAAAACTCTCAATAACCTAGATATTGAAGGAACATACCTCAAAATAATAAGAGCCATGTATGACAGACCCACAGGCAGTATCATACTGAATGGGCAAAACCTAGAAGCATTCCCCTGGAAAACCAACACAAGACAAGGATGCCTCTCTCTTATTCACCATAGTGTTGAAAGTTCTGGCCAGGGCAATCAGGCAAGAGAAAAAGATAAAGGGTATTCAAACTGGAAGAAAGGAAGTCAAATTGTCTTTGTTTGCAGATGACATGATCCTATATCTAGAAAACCCCACGGACTCAGCCCAAAAGCTTTTTAAGCAACTTCAGCAAAGTCTCAAGATACAAAATCAATGTGCAAAAATCACTAGCCTTCCTATGCACCAACAACAGGCAAGCAGAGAATCAAATTATGAATGAACTCCCATTCACAATTGCTACAAAGAGAATAAGATACCTAGGAACAATGCAGCTAACAAAAGAAGTGAAGGACCTCTTCAAGGAGAACTTCAAACTACTGCTCAAAAAATCAGAGAAGACACAAACAAATGGAAAAACATTCCATGCTGATGCACAAGTAGAATCAATATTGTGAAAATAGCTATACTGGCCAAAGGAATTTATACATTCAAATGCAATTCCCATTCAACTACCATTGGCATTCTTCACATAATCAGAAAAACCTATTTTAAAATTTATATGGAACCAAAAAAAGCCCAAACAGCCAAAACAGTCCTAAGCAAAAAAAACCAAGGTGGAGGCATCACACTACCTGACTTCAAACTATACTACAAGACTACAGTAACCAAAATAGCATGGTACTAGTACAAGAACAGACACACAGACCAACAGAACAGAATAGGGAACCCAGAAGTACTCCACACACCTACAACCATCTGATCTTTAACAAACCTGACAAAAACAAGCAATGGGGAAAGGATTCCCTATTTAATGAATGATGCTGGGAGAATTGGCTAGTCATATGCAGAAAATTGAAACTAGACCCCTTCCTTACACCTCATACAAAAATTAACTCAAGATAGATTAAAGACTTAAATGTAAAACCCAAAACTATAAAAACTCTAGAAGAAAATTTAGACAGTATCATTTAGGACATAAGCATGTGAAAAGATTTCATGACAAAAACACCAAAAGCAATAGCAACAAAAGCAAAGATTGAAAAATGGGACCTAACTAAACTGAAGAGTTTCTGCACAGCATGAAAAAAAAAAAAAAAAAAAAAACTACCATCAAAGTGAACAGTTACAGAATGGGAGAAAAGTTTAGCAGTCTATCCATCTGTCAATGGTCTAATATCCGGGATCTACAAGGTACTTGAACAAATTTAAAAGAAAAAAAAAAACATTAAAAAGTGGGCAAAAGGCATGAACAGACACTTCTCAAAAGAAGTCATACATGCAGCCAACAAATATGAAAATAGGTCAACATCCTGATCATTACAGAAATGCAAATCAAAACCACAACGAGATACCATCTCACACCAGTCAGAATTTAAAAAGTCAAGAAACAACAGATACTGGTAAGGTTGCAGAGAAAAGGGAATGTTTTTACACTGTGGATGGCAGGTAAATTAGATCAGTAATTGTGGAAGACAGTGGGCAATTCCTCGAAGATCTAGAGGCAGAAATGCCATTTGATCCAGCAATCCCATTACTGGGTATATACCCAAAGGAATATAAATCATTTTATTCTAAACATACGTGCATGTGTACGTTCATTACAGCACTATTCACAATAGCAAAGACAAGGAATCAACCTAAATGCCTATCAATGATAGACTGGATAAAGAAAATGTGGTACATATACACCATGGAATACTATGCAGCCATAAAAAGGGATCCTATTTATCCCCAGCAAACTAATGCAGGAACAGAAAACCAAACACGGCAAGTTCTCACTTATAAGTGGAAGCTGAATGGCGAGAACACACAGACACATGGGGGTGAACAACACACACTGGGGCCTGTTGGGTGGACAGTGGGGACAGAGAGCATCAGGAAGAATAGCTAACGGATGCTGGACTTAATACCTGGGTGATGGGTTGACATGTGCAGCAAATCACCATGGCACACATTTACCTATGTAAAAAACCTGCACATCATGCACATGTACCCTAGAACTTAAAATAAAAGTTGAAGAAAATAAAAGAAAACCAAATCTGTCTGTCTTTATGGGTCTGCCTTCATATCTTCAAGGTCATGTTTCTTTCTGATTTGAATTACGTATCTGAAAATGTGAAAATCTAAAAATGACTAATTAACGGCTAATGTAAAAATAAGTACAGGGGGAGGGAGGGAATTTTTCCTTCTGGGATGATGGTACAGACATATTTTTCCCTGTTCTTTCCACTAAATATAACTAAAAACCCTTGTCATTTTACATTAAAGCAGATATAAGTAGATATTGAAAGGTGGAAAGACTAAGGCAGAGTGGCTGGGGTTCTCTGGACTCAAACAATGACACAGGAGTGAGTTCCCTGGGCTTTCTTTTTACCTCATATATCCCAGATAGGGTTCTGGAGAAGCTGGAAACTCAGTGTGCCCAGACAGTAACTTACTCTGTCTAGCATACAGATAAAGAGAGGGCTCTTCAGCAAGACAGAAAATTTTTAGAAAAGTACTGCTTTATGGAAGCCATAAAACCACAGGACAAAAAAAAAAAAAAAAAAAAAAAAAAAAAAAAAAAACTGGCTCCATCCCCAGCCACACCAGCGAAAGCTGAGCAGGAGCCTAGGCTCCTACCATTGCCAGGCCATAAAGAAACACCACCCACTGCTGATATAGTGTCAGAGGAGAGTAGAGAGTGGCAATGGCATCAGCAGAGAGCACATGGGCAGCTTGGACTTCCACTCCAGCCTGGCATAAATGAGGCTCCCTCCTCCAACTGAAGTGTGTCAAAGGAGGACTAGGGAAGCATCAGGACCTTCCACACCACCCAGTGGTAATGATACCACCCACTTCATGGTGCCAGCGGTGCCATGTGAGCATCAGGAATGAGGCATGCCTGCCACCCTCAGTGGAGGCCTACTCAGGTACTGAGCTTCCACTTCCACCCAGTAGTAATGCGAAGCCCCAGTTTTGGATGTCAATGGAGGCTGAGTGAGGAACCTGGATTTTCCCCTATCTGGCTGTAATGAGGACATGCCCCTTCCTTGTCCTTCCAGAATGGTGTCACAAAGAGCCTGCTAAAGCGGAAAGCTAACTGAGATGCAGTCTCATAACGTACTACCCCAAATGCCCAGGTTTTGGTCAAAAATCACTCCTTATACCACGACCAGGAAGATCTCAAACTGAATGAAAATGTACGACATATTCCAACACAGAAATGACAGAGATATTATCATTATTTGGCAAAGATTTTAAAGCCACCATCATACAAATGCTTTTAATAAGCAACCATGAACACACTTGAAACAAATGAAAAAATAGAAAGCCTCAGCAAGGAAATAAATGACATAAAAAATAAGCAAGGGGAAATTCTAGAGCTGAAAAATACAATAAGCAAAATAAACAACTCAACGGACGGACTCAAGAGCAAAATGGTGAGAACAGAATTTTTTTTTTTTTTTTTTTTTTTTGAGGCGGAGTCTGGCTCTGTCGCCCAGGCTGGAGTGCAGTGGCCGGATCTCAGCTCACTGCAAGCTCCGCCTCCCGGGTTCCCGCCATTCTCCCACCTCAGCCTCCCAAGTAGCTGGGACTACAGGCGCCCGCCACCTCGCCCAGCTAGTTTTTTGTATTTTTAGTAGAGACGGGGTTTCACCGTGTTCGCCAGGATGGTCTCGATCTCCTGACCTTGTGATCCGCCCGTCTCGGCCTCCCAAAGTGCTGGGATTACAGGCTTGAGCCACCGCACCCGGCCGAGAACAGAATTTTTAAAAATCCATGAACTTGAACATAAAGGAACAGAAATTACCCAGTCTGAACAATGGAAAAGGAACAGACTAAAATACATACATACATGCAAATAACAGAACCTCAGGAACTATGAAACAAGAACAAAAATCTGAAGTTCAGACTACTGGCGTTCCAAAAGGAGAGGAGGAGAACAGGGCTAGGCAAGTACTCAAAAAAAAAAAAAAAAAGAAGAAAACTTCTCAAATTTCACAAAAGACATAAATCTACAGATTCATGAAGCTGAATGATTCCCAATCAAGATAAATGAAAGAAATACACACAAAGACATCTCATAATTTTTTCAAAACTTAAAATGAAGAAAACGTTTTGAAAGGATCAAAAGAGAAACAACTACTTCTTATAAAGTAAAAACAATTTGAATAGCAGTATACTACTCATCAGAAACTATGGAGGCCAGAAAGAACAGCCATATTGTTTTCAAAGTGCTAAAAGAAAAGAACTGCCAATCCGGAATCCTATACCCAGTGATAGTATCTTTCAGGAATGAAGGGGCAATAAAGACTTTTTTTAATAAGATGAAGAGGAAACAAAAAAAATTGTTGATTTTTTAAAAATAAAAAGAATAAAAGAGTAGCTAATGGAAGTTTCCTAAATAGAAAATAATAATAATAAAAGAAGTAGCTTTGGGACATCAGGAAGAGAGAAATAATATGATAAACAATAAGATGGGCAAATACCATTTTTCTCCTCTTGAGTTTTCTAAATTATGTTTGACAGAAGAAAGAAAAATCTTAACATCATCTGATGTTGTTCTAAATATATGTAGAGAAAATGTTTTTAAAATAATGTTATAAATTGGGAAAAGTAAAGTAGCATAGAGTAAGCATATTTCATTCAAACTGGAAAAATGATGACAGTAGATTATAAAGAGTTACATATGTGTAGTGTAATACATAGAACAACCACTGAACAAAAGCTATACAAAGTGATATACTCAAAAACACTATTGATAAATCAAAAGAGAACTCTAAAAAGGTATAAGCAACCTGTAAGAGGGTGAGCAAAAGCAAATGAGAAATGAAAAACAGAAAGAACAAGTAGAAAATAAAAAATACAAACCTCTTCCAATTAAAGACAGAGGTCGGCAGAGTGGATTAAAAAACATGACTCAACAATATGAACTCTATTAGAAACTCACTTCAAATATGACAATATAGGAAGGCTGAAAGTAAAAGATATGGCATGCAAACATTAATCAAACAAAAGCAAGAGTGGCTACATTAATATCAGATAAAGTAACTTCAGAGCATAAAAAAAAAACTCTAGAGACAGAAAGTAACGTCATATAGTGATGATTTGATAATCCATCCAAAAGACATAGCAATCCTAAATGATTACATGCCCAACAACGGAGATATAAAATATGTGAAGCAATTTCTCAGTTCAACTGATTGAACTGAAAAAAGAAATAGACAAATCCACAATAATAGTTGGATCCCTCAAAACTCCTCTATCAATAATTGACTGAACAACTAGACAGAATACCAGCAAGGATGCAAATCACTCAATAACACCATCAACCAGCAAAATCTAATTAACACTTTTGGAATACTCCACCCAAAGACAGCAGAATACACACTTTTTTTAAGTGCCAATAAAACAGATACCAAGAAAGACCACATCCTGGCCATAAAACAAACCCCAACAAATTTAAAACAATTGAAATCACAAAAAATATAATCTCCAAACACAATAAAATGAAACTAGGAACCAATAATGATAAGATAACAGGAGAATCTACAGACACTTGAAAAATAACAATTCACGTCCAAATAATTGATGGGTCAAAGAGAAAATCTCAAGGGAAATTTTTTATAATAAATTTAAAAGAAAACAAAAATGCAACATATTAAAATGTGTTAGACAAAGCTAAGGCAGTTTTTTAAATTAGTTTTCTCTTTGCTTATTACTTTGCTTTTGCAATCAGTATTAAGTTGTCATCAGTTTAAAATATTGGGTTATAAGATGTTATTTGCAAGCCTCATGGTAACTTCAAATTTAAAAACCTACAACATATACACAAAAAGTAAAAAGCAAGAAACATACCACTAAAGAAAATAACCTTCACAAAAATGAAGGAAGGAAAGATGGAAGGAAGAAAAAAACCACAAAACAACCAGAAAACAAATAACAACAACAAAAAAGAAAACAAATAACAAAATGGTAGAGGTAAGTCCTTACTTATTAACAACATTGAATGTAAATGTACTAAGCTCTCCAATCAAAAGACATAGAGTGTCTGAAAGGATAAAATAATAAGATCCAACAATCTGTTGCCTACAACAAACTTCACCTATAAATACACACATAGACTGAAAATAAAGGGATGAAAAAAAGACATTCCATGCAAATGGAAACCAAAAAAAACAGCAGGAGTTTCAAAAGAACTGTAAAAAAAGACAAAGAAAGTCATTATATAATGATAAAGGGGTGAATGCAGCAAAAGGATATAACAATTGTAAATGTATAAGCACCCAACATTGGAGAACCCAAATATATAAAGCAAATATTATTAGAGCTACAGAGAGATAGACCCCTGATAAAATAATGGCTGGAGACTTAGGATGCCACTCACAGCATTAGAGATATCTTCCAGGCAAAAAAATCAGCATTATACACCAAAGAGATCTTTACAGAACATCTCTTGCAACAGGTACAGGATACATATTCTTCTTAGCATATGGATCATACTCAAGGACAGACCATATGTTAGCATGCAAAACAAGTCTTAAAACATTAAAAAAAAATGAAATCACATCCAGTATCATCTCTCACCACAATAGAATAAAACTAGAAATCAATAACCAGAGGGACTTTGGAAATTATACAATATGGTCCTGAATGACCAGTGGGTCAATGAAGAAATTAAGAAAAAAACTGAAAAATTTCCTGAAGCAAATGAAAATAGAACCAAGACATACCAAAACCTATGGGATACAACAAAAGCAGTACTAAGAGGAAAGTTTGCAGTGCCTACATCAAGAAGGTAGAAAAACTTCAAATAAGCAACCTAAGGATGCATCTTAAAGAACTAGAAAAGCAAGAGCAACCATACTCAAAATTAGCAAAAGAAAAGAAATAACTGGCGAGGCACAGTAGCTCACGCTGTAATCCCAGCACTTTGGGAGGCCAAGGCAGGAGGATCATGAGGTCAGGAGATTGAGACCATCCTGGCTAACACGGTGAAACTCCATCTCTACTAAAAAAAATACAAAAACAAAATTAGCCAGGTGTGGTGGCAGGTGCCTGTAGTCCCAGCTGCTCGGGAGGCTGAGGCAGGAGAACAGTGTGAACCCAGGAGGTGGAGCTTGCAGTGAGCCCAGATCTCACCACTGCACTCCACCCCAGGTGACAGGGCGAGACTCCGTCTCAAAAAAAAGAAAAAGAAAAGAAAAGAAAAAATTAAAATCACAGGAGAAATAAATTAAATAGAAACAAATACAAATGATCAACAAGATGAAAAGTTGGCCTTTTGAAAGATAAACAAAATTGACAACCTTTTAGCTGGACTAAGAAAAAAATAATGAAGACCCAAATAAATAAAATCAGAGATGAAAAAGGACACATTAAAACTGATGATACAGAAATTCAAAGGATCTTTAGAGATTACTATGAGCAACTATATGTCAATAAATTGGAAAACCTAAAAAAAGAATAAATTCCTAGACACATAAAACCTACCAAGATTGAACCATGAAGAAATCCAAAACATGAATATACCAATAAGTAATAAGATCAAAGCTGTAATAAAAAGTCTCCCAGCAAAGCAATCCAGAACTTGATGGCTTCACTGCTGAATTTTACCAAACACTTAAAGAACTAATATGAATTTCACTCGAACTATTCCAAAAAGTAGAGGGGGAAGAAATACTTCCGAGCTCATTCTATGAGGTCAGTATTACCTGATACCAAAATTAGACAAAGACACAGTAAGAAAAAAAAAAAAGAAAAAAGAAAGAAAACTAAAGGCCAATATCTCTGATGAACATTGATGCAAATATCCTCAACAAAATACTAGGAACCTGAATTCAACAACACATTAAAAAGATCGTTCATCATGACCAATTAGAATTCATCCCTGGGATGCAAGGGTGGTTCAACATATGCAAACTCATCAATGTGATATATCATATTAACAGACTGAAGGATAAAAACCATATGATAATTTCAATTGATGCTGAGAAAGCATTTGATAAAATTCAACATTCCTTCATGATAAAAACCCTAAAAAATGAGTATAAAAGGAACATACCTTAACACAATAAAAACCAAATATACAACACACCCATAGCTATTATTACACTGAATAGGGAGAAACTGAAAGCCTTTCCTCTAAAATCGACCAAAAAACTGGAGAACTGATAAACAAATTCAGTAAAGTGGCAGGATACAAAATCAACATATAAAAACCAGTAGCATTTCTATACACCAACAGTGAACTATCTGAAAAACAAATTAAGAATGTAATCCTGTTTACAATTGCTAGAAATAAAATACAATGCCTAGGAGTAAATTTAACCAAAGAAGTGATAGATCTCTACAATAAAAATTATAAAATATTGATGCAAGAAATTAGAGAAGACACAATAAAATGGAAAAATATTCCACATTTATGGATCGCAAGACTCAATATTGTTAAAATGTTCATGCTACCCCAAGAAATCTATAGAGTCAATGCAATCTCTATTAAAATGCCAATGGCATTCTTCACAGAAGTAGAAAAAAATTCTAAAATTTATATGGAACCACAAAAGACCCAGAATAACCACAGCTATACTAAGCAAAAAGAACAAAACTGGAGAAATTATATTACCTGACTTCAAATTATACTACAGAGTTATAGTAACCAAAACAGCAAGGTACTGGCATGAAAACAGACACATAGACCAATAGAACAGAATAGAAAACACAGAAAGAAACTCTTACATCTACAGTGAACTCATTTTTGACAAAGGTGCCAAGAACATGCACTAGGAAAAAAAGTCTCTTCAATAAATGGTGCTGGGAAGATTGGATATCCATATGCAGAAGAATGAAATGAGACCCCTGTCTCTCACCATGTTACAAAAAATCAAATCAAAATGTATTAAAGACTAAGTCTAAGACCTCAAACTATGAAACCACTACAAGAAAACATCAGGGAAACTCTCCAGGACATTAGGCTAGGCAAAAAATTCTTGAGTATTACTGCACAAGCACAAGCAACTAAAGCAAAAATGGACAAATGAGATCACATCAAGATAAAAAAAACTTCTGCACAGCAAAGGAAACACTCAACAGAGTGAAGAGACAACCCAAAGAATGGGAGAAAATATTTGCAAACTACCCATCTGAGAAGGGATTAGTAACCAGAACATACAGGGAGCTCAAACAACTCTATAGGGAAAAAAATCTAATCATCTGACTTAAAAATGGACAAAAGATCTGAATAGACATTTCTCTTTTTTTTTTTTTTTTTTTTTTTTTTTGAGACGGAGTCTCGCTCTGTCACCCAAGCTGGAGTGCACTGGCCAGATCTCAGCTCACTGCAAGCTCCGCCTCCCGGGTTCCCGCCATTCTCCTGCCTCAGCCTCCCGGGTAGCTGGGACTACAGGCACCCGCCACCTCGCCCGGCTAGGTTTTTGTATTTTTTAGTAGAGACGGGGTTTCACCGTGTTAGCCAGGATGGTCTCGATCTCCTGACCTTGTGATCCGCCCGCCTCGGCCTCCCAAAGTGCTGGGATTACAGGCTTGAGCCACCGCGCCCGGCCTGAATAGACATTTCTCAAAAGAAGACATACAAAAATGACAATCAGGCATACGAAAAGGTGCTCAATATCACTGATCACTAGAGAAATGCAAATCAAAACTACAATGAGATATCACCTCACCCCAGTTAAAATGGCTTATATCCAAAAGACAGGCAATAACAAATGCTGGCGAGGATGTGGAGGAAAGGGAACCCTCGTACATTGTTGGTGGGGATATAATTTTTTTTTTTTTTTTTTTTTTTTTTTTTTGAGACAGAGTCTCGCTCTGTCGCCCGGGCTGGAGTGCAGTGGCCGGATCTCAGCTCACTGCAAGCTCCGCCTCCCGGGTTTACGCCGTTCTCCTGCCTCAGCCTCCGGAGTAGCTGGGACTACAGGCGCCCGCCACCTCGCCCGGCTAGTTTTTTGTATTTTTTAGTAGAGACGGGGTTTCACCGTGTTCGCCAGGATGGTCTCGATCTCCTGACCTCGTGACCCGCCCGCCTCGGCCTCCCAAAGTGCTGGGATTACAGGCTTGAGCCACCGCGCCCGGCCAGGGATATAATTTCATATAACCACTGTGGAGATCAGCTTGGAGTTTCCCCAAAAACCTAAAAATAGAGCTGTCATAAAATGTCACAATCTTACTGATGGATATATAGCCAAAAGAAAGAAAATTGGTGTATCAAAGAGATACCTGCACTCACATGTTTGTTGCAGCACAATTCACAATAACAAAAATTTGGAAGTAGCCTAAATGTCCATGAGCAAATGAATGGATAAAGAAAACGTGATACACAAACACAATGGAGTACTATTCAGTCATAAAAGAAGAATGAGAGTCTGTTGCTTGTAACAACATCGATCAAACTGGACGTCATGGTGCTAAGTGAAATAAGACAGGCACAGAAATACAAACATTGCATGTTCTCATTTATTTGTGGGATCTAAAAGTCAAACTAATTGAACTCTTAAAGACAGAGAATAGAATGGTTACCAGAAGCTGGGAAGGGGTTGGAAGGTAGGGGAGAGGTGAGGATAGTTAATGGGTACAAAAAAATTAGAAAGAATGAATAAGACCTAGTAATTGATAGCACAACAGGGTGACTACAGTCAATAATACTTGTACATTTTTAAATAACTAAAAGTGTACTATTGGATTGCTTGTAACATAAAGGATAAATGTGTGAGGACATGAATATCCCATGTTATATGATGTGATTATTGCTTATTGCATGCCCATATCAAAACAACTCATGTAATACTCCATAAATATATACACCTACTGTGTACACACAAATATTTAAAACTTTAAAAAATGGCAAACAGGTATATGAAAAGGTGCTCATCTCTGCACCAAGTGGACCTAATAGACATCTATAGAACTCTCCACCCCAAATCAACAGAATATACATTCTTCTCAGCACCACATCACACTTATTCCAAAATTGACCACATAGTTGGAAGTAAAGCACTCCTTAGCAAATGTACAAGAACAGAAATTACAACAAACTGTCTCTCAGACCACAGTGCAACCAAACTAGAACTCAGGACTAAGAAACTCAATCAAAACCGCTCAACTACATGGAAACTGAACAACCTGCTCCTGAATGACTACTGGGTACATAACGAAATGAAGGCAGAAATAAAGATGTTCTTTGAAACCAATGAGAACAAAGATACAACATACCAGAATCTCTGGGACACATTTAAAGCAGTGTGTAGAGGGAAATTTATAGCATCAAATGTCCACAAGAGAAAGCTGGAAAGATCTAAAATGGACACTCTAACATCACAACTAAAAGAACTAGAGAGGCAAGAGCAAACACACTCAAAAGCTAGCAGAAGGCAAGAAATAACTAAGATCAGAGCAGAACTGAAGGAGATAGAGACACAAAAAACCCTCCAAAAAATCAATGAATCCAGGAGTTGGTTTTTTGAAAAGATCAACAAAATTGACAGACCGCTAGCAAGACTAATAAAGAAGAAAAGAGAGAGGAATCAAATAGATGCAATAAAACATGATAAAGGGGATATCACCACCAACCCCACAGAAATACAAACTACCATCAGAGAATACTATAAACACCTCTACGCAAATCAACTAGAAAATCTAGAAGAAATGGATAATTTCCTGGACACTTACACTCTCCCAAGACTAAACCAGGAAGAAGTTGAATCCCTGAATAGACCAATAGCAGGCTCTGAAATTGAGGCAATAATTAATAGCCTACCAACCAAAAAAAGTCCAGGACCAGATGGATTCACAGCTGAATTCTACCAGAGGTACAAGGAGGAGCTGGTACCATTCCTTCTGAAACTATTCCAATCAATAGAAAAAGAGGGAATCCTCCCTAACTCATTTTATGAGGCCAACATCATCCTGATACGAAAGCCTGGCAGAGACACAACAAAAAAAGAGAATTTTAGACCAATATCCCTGATGAACATCGATGCAAAAATCCTCAATAAAATACTGGCAAACTGGATTCAGCAGCACATCAAAAAGCTTATCCACCATGATCAAGTGGGCTTCATCCCTGGGAGGCAAGGCTGGTTCAACATTCGCAAATCAATAAACGTAATCTAGCATATAAACAGAACCAAAGACAAGAACCACATGATTATCTCAATAGATGCAGAAAAGGCTTTTGACAAAATTCAACAGCCCTTCATGCTAAAAACGCTCAATAAATTCGGTATTGAGGGAACGTACCTCAAAATAATAAGAGCTATTTATGACAAACCCACAACTAATATCATACTGAATGGGCAAAAACTGGAAAAATTCCCTTTGAAAACTGGCACAAGACAGGGATGCCCTCTCTCACCACTCCTAGTCAACATAGTGTTGGAAGTTCTGGCTAGGGCAATCAGGCAAGAGAAAGAAATCAAGGGTATTCAGTTAGGAAAAGAAGAAGTCAAATTGTCCCTGTTTGCAGATGACATGACTGTATATTTAGAAAACCCCATTGTCTCAGCCCAAAATCTCCTTAAGCTGATAAACAACTTCAGCAAAGTCTCAGGATACAAAATCAATGTGCAAAAATCACAAGCATTCTTATACACCAGTAACAGACAAACAGAGAGCCAAATCAGGAATGAACTTCCATTCACAATTGCTTCAAAGAGAATAAAATACCTAGGAATCCAACTTACAAGGGATGTAAAGGACCTCTTCAAGGAGAACTACAAACCACTGCTCAACAAAATAAAAGAGGACACTAACAAATGGAAGAACATACCATGCTCATGGATAGGAAGAATCAATATCGTGAAAATGGCCATACTGCCCAAGGTTATTTATAGATTCAATGCCATCCCCATCAAGCTACAAATGACTTTCTTCATAGAATTGGAAAAAACTGCTTTAAAGTTCATATGGAACCAAAAAAGAGCCCGCATTGCCAAGACAATCCTAAGTCAAAAGGACAAAGCTGGAGGCATCACGCTACCTGACTTCAAACTATACTACAAGGCTACAGTAACCAAAACAGCATGGTACCAAAACAGAGATATAGACCAATGGAACAGAACAGAGTCCTCAGAAATAATACCACACATCTACAGCCATCTGATCTTTGACAAACCTGAGAGAAACAAGAAATGGGGAAAGGATTCCCTATTTAATAAATGGTGCTGGGAAAATTGGCTAGCCATAAGTAGAAAGCTGAAACTGGATCCTTTCCTTACTCCTTATACGAAGATTAATTCAAGATGGATTAGAGACTTAAATGTTAGACCTAATACCATAAAAACCCTAGAAGAAAACCTAGGTAATACCATTCAGGACACAGGCATGGGCAAGGACTTCATGTCTAAAACACCAAAAGCAACGGCAGCAAAAGCCAAAATTGACAAATGGGATCTCATTAAACTAAAGAGCTTCTGCACAGCAAAAGAAACTACCATCAGAGTGAACAGGCAACCTACAGAATGGGAGAAAATTTTTGCAATCTACTCATCCGACAAAGGGCTAATATCCAGAATCTACAAAGAACTCAAACAAATATACAAGAAAAAAACAAACAACCCCATCAAAAAGTGGGCAAAGGATATAAACAGACATTTCTCAAAAGAAGACATTCATACAGCCAACAGACACATGAAAAAATGCTCATCATCACTCGCCATCAGAGAAATGCAAATCAAAACCACAATGAGATACCATCTCACACCAGTTAGAATGGCAATCATTAAAAAGTCAGGAAACAACAGGTGCTGGAGAGGATGTGGAGAAATAAGAACACTTTTACACTGTTGGTGGGATTGTAAACTAGTTCAACCATTATGGAAAACAGTATGGCAATTCCTCAAGGATCTAGAACTAGATGTACCATATGACCCAGCTATCCCACTACTGGGTATATACCCAAAGGATTATAAATCATGCTGCTATAAAGACACATGCACACGTATGTTTATTGTGGCACTATTCACAATAGCAAAGACTTGGAATCAACCCAAATGTCCATCTGTGACAGACTGGATTAAGAAAATGTGGCACATATACACCATGGAATACTATGCAGCCATAAAAAAGGATGAGTTTGCGTCCTTTGTAGGGACATGGATGCAGATGGAAACCATCATTCTTAGCAAACTATCACAAGAACAGAAAACCAAACACCGCATGTTCTCACTCATAGGTGGGAACTGAACAATGAGATCACTTGGACTTGGGAAGGGGAACATCACACACTGGGGCCTATCATGGGGAGGGGGGAGGGGGGAGGGATTGCATTGGGAGTTATACCTGATATAAATGATGAATTGATGGGTGCTGACGAGTTGATGGGTGCAGCACACCAACATGGCACAAGTATACATATGTAACAAACCTGCACGTTATGCACATGTACCCTAGAACTTAAAGTATAATAATAAAATTTTTTCTAATTAAATATAATTTCTAATTGTTCAAATTAAAATAAAATATCTACTTGTATATCTAACAAAATATGTACAGATCTTATATGCTGGAAACTGCAAATATTAATGAAGGAAATCAAAGAATACTGAAATAATGGAGAGATCTTATGTGTTTATAGATTAGAAGATCCTGTATAGCAAAGCTGTCAGTTCTTCCTAAATTAACATACAGGTGAAATTTGTGGACAAATGTTTACAGCATGTTTATGCATAATAACCCAAAATGAGAAACAACTCAATATCCTTCAACAAATGTGCAGTAAAGCAAATTGTGGTACTTTGTACAATGGAATATTACTCGACAATAAAAGGGAACAAACTATTGATCCACGCAATGATATGAATAAATTTCCAGATAATTGTGCTGAGTGAAAAAATGCCAATGCCAAAAGATTATATACTGTATGAATTCATTTATATAATATCCTTGAAACGACAAAGTGTAGAAGTGGAGAACAGATTCATTGTTGTCAGTGGTTAAGGAGGGAGTGAGGGTAGGAAGGAATTGGATATCACTATCAAACACATCTCAGTTGTATTCACTTTCCCCGTAATGAGGGCATGTTTCTCTTTCATTCTAGTGAACTTACACAGAGTCATTTTCATGCAAAGTATACACATTTTTTCAAAGTGCACTTATGCACAGCTAAACTGTGGAAAACAAACTGCACAGAAGTCTTTTATTGAGAGGCTTTCTTTCCAAGGCCCCACAGAAGCACAGAATCATTTTTCTAATGATTTCAGTGCATTTAATATGATAAAGCACATTTTGCAATGAGATAATATGTTGCTAACGGGCTGAAAACTTTATAAGTGACATAAAAATTTAAGGAACAATTATGATTATCCTTACAGTCATCACTATTTTGACACTGTAGATACTTATGCACTATTTTGACATTGTACTTACTGAAGAAACATGACTATTATCTCTTCTCAAGACTCAGGAACAACTTAAGATTTTACCATATCGTTAAGTGCAAAGTGATTCAGGAAATTTTATTCCCATGTTGTTTTATTTTTCTTAATAAACATTTAATGTTTAGCCATTATTTTGAGACACAATTATTTTGAGGAAACAAGTCTATTATATTATTAAAATACCGTGTTCTTAAGCTCTATTTAATTAGAATAAACCCATTCATTTTCTGACTAATTCAAGATAAAAAACAACTTGATGAAATTTGTTTCTAGAGCATTATCATTATGCTAAGAATTGTATTATAATACTGTTAAGAATAGTGATATAATGCCATCTACTTGTTACTTTGGAAAATAACTTACTGAAAAAAGTAACTGCTAAAAAAATTGCAACCCACAAAATTTTTCAAATATATTTTAAATCAACAACCACCAGGTATTTTTCTGCAATTTCTCAGATATTTTAAACGTCAAATCTTCAAAAGTCACAATTGCATTCATTTGTGTATTTAGAACACGTTATTTTTTCAGTTGAAATTGTATTAGCACTGTCCCCAAATGCCCTAGCTGCTCTCACATACTTAAAAAGTACACTCCATGAATGTTTATACTTTATGAAAGTATTAATAGTTTTGATAGTGTAAATTATTTTAATGACGTACATTTTTGTGGTTTGTATAAGAAATGTAGTTAGGCTTAAACCCTAAAACTTTATAATAAACACAAAAGTATTTCTTTGCTTTTCTTTTAATAAGTAACCATGAAACTTATCATTTAATCCTTCATTAAGCTACATTACCTAAGAGCATTTTACTTGGACTACATGCTAGATTTGTAAAAACAAATGAGACATGATCTCTCCCTAATGAAGTTCCAAATTTAATGTTTATTTATAAATTTATAGCATAAAATGAATGTATCATTTATAAGTATCATGTTCTAATCTATTGTGCAACTGGAGATACTAAATATGCCATTTAAATTAAATGCATGGCATTTCTATATGTATTTTACTTCAGTTAGTCTAATAATATTTTAATAATAAGTGATAGTAAGCTAACTTACATAGTAAATGTGCCAAGCATTTGCATATAATTCATTTTGAAGTTTTTTTGAACATTTTCTTTTTCAATAGAGAATGATGAAATTCAAATAATACCAAAAGTTGCATTATAAAATATCAGAAAGAATAAAAAATTTTAAATACATTTACAATGTATTTAATTATGCGATAACTTATACCAACAAAATACGGTATATATTTGAAATTGATGGGTTATTTTAACAAAATTAATTCAAGATTAAGAAGAAAACATAAATAACATGAATACACCGGTAATCATAAAAAAATGTAGAAGTTAGGCAAGATACACTCTCAAAATGACAAAACACCCAGATATGTTTACGGCATGTTTTATTAAACCTAAAGAAAGACATATTTGTTGTTACCTAACCTGTTCCAAAACCAGAAGGAAAACACAGAAAGTTAACACCTTACTTACAGGAGGAGAGAAAAGCTATTGTATCTAATTCTGATGCCAAAATCAGCCAAGAAGAGCACAGTTATCACACCATCCCTATTCAGCACACACACACCTAGAAAGCAAGCTTATTAAAGAGTTTTAATGTCATATTTTTAGGTTAAATATCATAGGTTATTAAGAGAACAATACATTATGACCAGTAATGTTTTATTAAGGAATATAAGGATGGTTCAACTTTAGAATTCTATTTCTGTAGTCACTACATTCAAAAATTACTAGATTAAGAAAAATATTATTGTCCTGATAGAGTCTTTAAAAAATTTGACATATTCCTAATTTAAAACTCTCAGTAAAAGGAATAAAAGGAAACTTCCTCAACTTAGACAGTCACAAAGAGGAAATGTTGGAGGCATTCACATCAAAGATGGGAAATACAAGGAAGCCAATTATTATTATTATTGTTACTAACCGATGAAATAGGAAAATAGATTTTAGAAAAAGAAAATTAAAAAGGAACTTTTAAAAGTTATTATTTTCACATGATATAAATGTGTTTCAAGAAAATTATCTGGAAAACTATTAGAATCAATAATTCTAATAAGGGAGTTACCCCCAAATGGTACCTTTTTAATGTACATGCAACTGTCCAATTTTAAAGTAGAATCAAAACTGTGCCCATTCAAAATGGAGATAAAACTAAGACATCCAAAAAAAATACCCAGAAATATTAAGACTTGAAAAGAATAGTACAAATATGCTGAAAAGTGATTTTCAAGTAAGAGAAAACCTGACATACCAGGATCCTGCATGTAAAGACATCAATTCTCATCAAATAATTTAATAAATTCAAAGTAATTCAAATTGAGCCCTCAATACTTTTCCCTTGGAACTTGACAAGCAGATAAGGAATCCCATTTCAAAGAAAAGTGCAAAATGTAGAGGACTATATGCCCTTGCAAACGAAGCAGGGCATTCCCCCATTAATATTATAAGTCCTGCTCTTGCATACGAAGCAGGGCATTCCTCCTCTGCAAACAGAGAGGACAAAGGAGCCTACAAGACTGGCCTCTGCTGCAAATAGCAGACCTTGGGGGCTTGTTTATATGTAAACATCTTGGAAATCCAAAAAGTCAGGGAAAGGTCAGAAAAACAACAATGTGTCTTGTGACTTGGTAACATTCCACAAACGACGGTATAAAATAAAGTGGAGCGTGTCGTTTGGGGCGGCCGCCATGTTTGTCTTGTCTTGTGTTGTCTTGTGTGTTCATTCCTTTGTTCAGGAAACACGTGGACCCCAACAACAAAAATAGTCAAGACAACTTTTTTTAAACATACAGGAGCTTGCCCTACCAGGTGTCAAACATTCTATAGAGTCACATGAACCACTGTAGGTGGTATTGGTGCATAAGCAAAGAGATCATTGACTTCAAATAGACTGAAATCATGTACCCAAATATATATGCCAATTTAGTATGTACTATAGGTAACCCTCTAGTCATATCTACCTACACTTTCTCCTTGGTTTTCACCTAGACACCAATGATTCCCATATTTGTATCTTCAACACTGTTTTCTTCAGTTGTTTTATATGTTTAATAGGAACTCAAATTTAAAATATCAAATGGAACTTTTGATTACCAACCCCAGCAAATTAGTTCCTGACTCCATCTTCCTCACCTTAAGAAATGGCAATACTTTCTACCCAACTGCTTAAGACGAACATATAGGCATCATCTATGATTATCACTTTCCTGTCAACCTCTTTAAGCAAGGCTGGTTGACTCTACCTCCCAAATAAACCCTAAATCCAACTATCTTCCTTGCTAGCAGCCTAACCTGAGCCACTGCTCCTCTGACTTGGACTCCTGTTAATAATTTTTCTCCTGCTTCCACTACAGCCCTCTACAATCTATTCTCCCATATGCAAGTGGTATTCTCTGAGGAAAAAAGAGAATCCATTCATTCGATATCAATATCCATTGTCCTTCTACTATGGGTCAGGCACTCTTCTAGGCAAAGATTTTTCTATTTCATTCTTTGCTATAGTCTTTCTGCCTAAAAGAGTGCCTGGCCCCACCAACCAAATTCTAGTGGTTGGTGCAGCCAAAAAAAAAATTAAAAATGAAATATATAATATGTTAGTGATAAATGCTATAAAGAAAATAAATAAAGCAGGGAATGGAGATAAGGTCTTTGGTTGGGTGAAAATTTAAATAAAGTAACCAGAGAAGTCCTTTCTAAGAAGACTTTTGAGGAGGAGAAGAAAAAGGGAGGAGGATGAAAAAGAGAATGTGTGAGCGACATTGATTCCTTGGGGGCAGGGAGGAGGCAGTCCAAGCAACAAAAATAGGAAGTCCAAAGGCCCTGATAAAGAACCATGCCTGTTATATTCATGCCTCACTTAACAGTGAGGATACCAGAGAAGCTTAAACAGAATGAGGAAGATAAAACATGCATAGATTATGTCAGAGAGATAAGAGGCAAGGTGTGGTGTTGGGCAGTGCTATGGACCAAATGATTGTGTCCCCCTAAATTTACCTGTTGAAGCTCTAAACACCAATGTAATGATATTTGAAGGTGGGACCCCATGATGGAACTAGTGTCCTTATAAGGAGAGAAAATGAGACCAGAACTCTCTCTCCTCCATGTGAGGACTCAGCAAGAAGCTAGGAAGGAAGCCCTCACCAAGAATCAAATCTGTTGGCAATTTGATCTTGTTCTTGGACTTCCCAACCTCCAGAACTATGAGAAATAAATGCTGTTGTTTAAGCTACCCAGTCTATGGTATTCTGTTATAGTAACCTGAGAAGACTTAGACCAGCAGACAGCAGATCATGTAGGGAGTATGTCATAATAAGAACTTTTCTTTTATTTTGAGTAAGATGGGAAGCATGGAGGGTTTTGAGCAGAAAAATTACATGATCTGACCATGGAAACTGTGATGATAGGATCACTGTGGCTGCTTTGTTGACTGAAGACAGGCAGAGTGGTAAATAGTAAGGAGATAATGGAAACAATACTGGCAGGAAATGATGATTGCTAAGCCCTGGTGGTGGCAGTGGAGATAAATAACAAGTAATAGGTTCAGGAGAGAGATTTAAATATGAAGCAGAATTATGTGCTATCAGATCAGATGTAGAATGTGAGAGAGAGGGAGACATTAAGGACAGAGCCATGGTTTTTGGGTTAAATGATTAGAAGGACAGAAATTATTTTATTTATTTATTTATTATTTATTTATTTATTAGATGGACTCTCACTCTGTCACCAGGCTGGACCTCAGTGGTTCAATCTTGGCTCATTGCAACCTCCGCCTCCTGGCTTCAAGCAATTCTCCTACCTCACCCCCAGAAGTAGCTGGGACTACAGGCTCACGCCACCACACTGGCTACTTTTTATGTATTTTTAGTAGAGGCAGGGTTTTGCCACATTGGCCAGGATGGCCTTGATCTCTTGACCTGACCTCATGATCCACCCGCCTCAGCCTCCCAAACTGCTGGGATTACAGGCGTGAGCCACCACGCCCAGCCCAGAAATGGTTTTAACTGAGATGAGAAAGACTGCAGGAGGATCAGGTTTGAGGAGGAATCTTAGGAAATTTATTTCAAACATGTTTAAATATCCAGGTGGAGATGTTGGTTAGACAAATGGGTATGTAAGTTTTGAGTTCAGGCTAGAGATAGAAATTTGGGAGCCACAAGTACAGAGATGATATTTAAAGTCATGACACTTGATGAGAGGAAGTTAATGAAGAAAAATAAGATATCTAAGAACTGAGCTCCATGGAACTACAATATGTAAACGTCAGGAAATGATATGGATGATTCAGAAAATAGATTGAGAAGGTACAGCCAGAAAGATAGAGAAAAACAAAATAAAATGTCGTATCCTGAAAGCCAGGTGAAGGAAATATTTCAAGACAGCTTGATCAAATAGGCCAACTTCTGCTAATTGCTCTGGTATTATGAGGATTAGTAAATGAATATTAGAGTTAACAATGGAATGTTGTCATTGACTTTGATGAGAGCAGTTTTGGGTAAAATAATAAAGATAACATCCTTCCTTGAGTGGAATCAGCAGAAAATGAGGATCAAAATGAAGCAACTAAATCTCACCCTCCACCCCCAGCACACACACACATACAGAGAGAGAAAACAACAACAACCACCACCACCACCACCAGAGCAAAAAAGACAAAATATATGAAACAGTGACATTCAAGACACTTAGCATTAGACAACGAAGGATACTAATCTCTGAGAGACAGGAAATAAATGAGGTCAACTCTGTGATTGCCCCCAAAGTCCTGCATTGGGAGAGTTTCTAAGCTATAGCCAAGGCAGTGGGAGCCCAGGAAGAGCCCAGCAGATCCCTTGATTTGAGATGGAGATAAGAATCCAATGAGAACAAGGTGGCTACAACACAGAGAACTGAGTACTGCAGAGGAGAGGGTTGAAGAGGCTTGAATTTTCATCTGAGTAGCAATCAGTCCATGAATGTGAGGAAACTATCAGAGGCTAAGGGGAAAATTACCAGAAAAGATTAGAGGAAACCCAGTAATAACACAGGGCCATAATAGCGACTGTACCTACCAGTCAAAGACTGGAAATCCACAGACTGGAAAAAGGACAATGCATAGAGTACTTAGAAGGATCCTGCCTCAGTAGTGGTGGAAAAATAAATTCATGAAATGCCATTAAATGGTTACAATAGAAAAGAAGAAAGGTCTCAAATCAATGACCTTAGTGTCTATCTTAAGAAACCAGGGAAAGAAGAGCAAATTAAATCTAAAGCAAGCAGATGAAAGAAAATAGTAAATATCAAAGTGGAAATCAACAAAACAGAAAACAAAACAAAACAAAAAAACTGAGAATATTAAGGAAACCAAAAGCTAATTCTTTGAAAAGATAAAATTGAAAAACGTAGAGCCAGACTGACCAGGAAAAAAAGAAAGAAGGTAGAAATTTGCCAACATCACAAACAAGAGGTGACATCACTACAGATTTTACATATATTTAAAGGATGATAAAAACTTTGTAGCAATAAATTTGGAAACTCAGATGACATGAATGAACTCTTTGAAAGATACAAACTGCCAAATTCATTCAAGATGAAATAGATGGGCTGAGTAGCCATATATTTATTGAGGAAATTTAATTTCTAGTTTAAAATTTTTAACTTGTAGTTTTAATAAGTTAAATTTATTTTATAATGTAAAAGTTGAATGTCTTCCCGTAAACTACAGTTTCTTAACTAATGAGTTCTACCAAATATTAAGGAGGAAATAATAACAATTCTACACAAACTATTCCAGAAAACCAAAGAGGAGGCAATACTTCCTTCTCATTCTCTGAGGATTAAGACATTTAAGCAGGTGTTGCACTGATTTAAAATATTAAAAAATTGAAAAAGACAAAGGTATTAAAAGAAAAAAACTACACAGATACAGATATAGATACACATCTTATGACCATAGATGCAAACACTCTTAAAATCAGAACATGTAACAATAATAATATATCACAGACGATAATAGTAATATCTGAAATATACTACATAGTATGATTATGTATTTTGGCACAATATATTGTTATATATTGTTATAACATGTATAACAAAGGTAACATTATGACCAAGTGGAGCTTATCCCAAAAATGTAAGATTGGTTTAAAACGCAAAAATTCATTCACCATGTCAAAAAACTGAACAAGAAAAACCATATGATTATCTCAATAGATACAGGAAAGTCATGTCACAAATCCAGCATCTGTTAATGATATATATGTATGAAAATGTCTTGGCCAATTACGAATATATGAAAATATTTTCAAGCTGATTAAGGGCATGTACTTTCTTTTAAAAAAAAATTACTGTAAGAGCAGGAATAAGACAAGGATGTTCACTCTTGCAACTTTTATTCCACATCATCCCAAAGGTTCTAACCACTGCAGTCAGACAAGAAAAAGAAATGAAAGGCATCCGGATTGGAAAAATCTACCAAAAAGGCAACTAGATCTAAGTGAGTTTAGCAAAATTGCAGTATCAAGATACATACTTAAAATCTATACTATTTTCATGTACTAGCAATGAACAATCAGAAACCGAATTTAAAAATATATCATTTATAGTAGGGATAAATCTAACAAAAGATGTGCAAGAACTGTACCCTGAATAGTATAAAATATTGCTGAGAAAGACTCAACAAGATTTTAAAAAAGAAAATACATGCTTAGTTCACGTGTCTGAAGGTTCAAGATTGTTAAGACATTGATTATACCCAAATTTAATTGTACTAGTGCCCCCTTATTTGTGAGGAATACGTTCCAAGAGCCCCAGAGGATGTCTGAAACCTCAGCTAATACCAGACCCAATATACACTGTTTTTTCTTATACATACATACTTACAATAACGTTTAATTTATAAATTAGGCATAGTAAGAGATTAGCAACAGCAACAAATAATAAAATAGAACAATTGTAACAATACACTATAATAAAGGTTATGTGAATGTTCTCTCTCTCTAAATATTTTATTGTACTGCACTGATTTATTTTCAGACCTCAGATGACTATGGGTAACTGAAACTGAGGAAAGGGAAACCATGGATAATGGGGGACTACTGCATTGTTTCAATGCAATTTCAATTAAAATATCTGCAAGCTTTTTTGGAAGAGTGAACAAGGTAAGTCTAAAACTCACGTGTAAATGCAAAGGACCTATAATAGCCAAAACAACTTGTTAAAAAGGACAAGTAGAAAAGCTAACTCTATACGATTTCAAGACATATCAAACTACAGTAATCAGGAGCATACTATTGGCATGTAGATAAACAAACGGATGAGTGGAACAGAGTCCAGAACTATATCCACACATATATGAACTACTGTATTTCAACAAAGTTACAAAGGCAATGCAGTAGAGAAGACAGAGGCTTCCAACAAAGGGCACTAGAACAATTGGACATTCATACACACAAAAAAAATTTTTGATACTAATACTGTATTAGTAGAGTTCTCCAGACAAACGGAACCAATATATAGATATATAAATATAAGAGGAGACTTATGGAAATTGGCTTACCCGATAATGGAGGTGAAATCCTACAATATGCCATCTGGAAACTGGAAAACCAGGAAAACCAGTGGCATAATTCAGTTCAAGTCCCAAGGCCTGAGAACCAAGAGCTCTGATTTCCCAGGAAAAAGATAAACGCCCTCACTCAAGAAGGGATAATTTGTTCTTACTCTGACTTTTTGCTCTGTTCAGATTCTCAACAAATTGGAGGATGCCTGCTTACATAGGCAGTAATCCTTTTTACTCAGTCTAGTGATTCACATGCTAATCTCTTCTGGAAATACCCACATAGACACACTCAGAAATACGGGCATATCTCAGAGATATTGTGTGTGGTTCCATTCCAGACCACTTCAATAAAGGGAATATTACAATAAAGCAAGTCACACAATTTTTTGGTTTCTCAGTGCATATAAAAGTTATGTTTTCACTATACTGTAGTCTATTACGTGTGAAATATCATTATGTCTAACAAAACCATGCACATGCTTTAATTTAAAAAATATTTTATCACTAAAGCATCAAGGTAAGCCCCTCCACCAGCAAACAGATTATGAAGGCTCAGATGACATCAGTGCCTGGATTCAAAGTTTCAATACTCTTTGAAACTTTGAATCCAGGCACTGATGTCATCTGAGCCTTCATAATCTGTTTGCTGGTGGAGGGGCTTACCTTGATGCTGATGGCTGCTGACTGATCTGGGTGTTAGTTGTTGAAGATTGGCATGGCTGTGGCAATTCCTTAGAGACAACAGTGAAATTTGCCACATTGATTCCTCTTCCTTTCACAAAAGATTTATCTGTAGGATGAGATGCTGTTTGATCACATTTTACCTACTGCAGAATTTCTTTCAACATTGGAGTCAATCCTCTCAAGCCCTCCTGCTGCCTTATTGAGTTTATAGAATATTCTAAATCCTTTGTTGTCATTTTGACAACTTCACAGCATCACCAGGAGTAGTTTCCATCTCAAGAAACCTATTCTTTGCTCATCCACAAGAAGAAACTCCTCATTCACTAAAATTTTATTATGAGACTGCAGAAATTCAGTCCCATCTTCAGGCTCCACTTCTAATTCTAGTTATCTGGATATTTCCATCACTTCTTTAGTTTATTTCCTCCACTGAAGTCCTGAGCCACATAGTCATCAACGAGGGTTAGAATCAACTTCTTCCAAATTCCCATTAATGTTTATATTTTGACCTCATATCATGAATCATGAATGTTCTTCATGGCATCTAGAATAATGATATGGTTAGGCTTTGTGTTCCCAGCCAAATCTCTTCTTGAATTGCAAGGTGTTGAGGGAGGGACCTGGTGAGAGATAACTGAATCATGGGAGTAGTTTCCCCCATGCTGTTCTGGTGATAGTAAGTGAGTTCTCATGAGAACTGATGGTTTTTTAAGGGGCTCTTCTCCCTTCTCTCTTTCTCACCTGTTGCCATGTAAGATGTGCCTGCTTTTCCTTCCACCATGATTGTAAGTTTCCTGAGGCCTCCCCAGTCATGTGGAACTGTAAGTCAATCAAACCTCTTTCCTTTATAAATCACCCAGTCTCTGGGAAGTTCTTCACAGCAGTGTGAAAACGGACTAATACAAATGGTAAATGCTTTCCAGAGGTTTTCAATTGACTTTGCCACATCCATCAGAGGAATTACTATTTATGGTAGCTGTAGCCTAACAAAGTGTATTTCTTCAACAATAAAACTTGAAAGTCAACATGACTCCTTGACCCATAGGCCACAGAGTGAATATTGTGTTACCAAGCATAAAAACAACATTAATCTTCTTGCAAATCTCCACCAGAGCTTTTGTGTGACCATGTACATTGTTGATGAGCAGTAATATTTGAAAGTAATTGTCTACGGCCATACCACCCTGAACACGCTCAATCTCCTCTGAAAAGAATCTTTTTCCTGAACAGTAGGTCTCAACAGTGGGCTTAAAATATTCAGTAAACCATGCTGTAAACTGTCGTCTAAGCTTTGCTTTTACATTTCTGAAGCACAGATGGAGGAAATTTGGTATCATTTTTATGGGCCCTAGGATTTTAAGAATGGTAAACAAGCATTGGCTTCAGCTTAAACTCACCAGTCACATCAGCCCTTAAGAGAGTAAGCTTGTCCTTTGAAACTTTGAATCCAGGCACTGATGTCTCTTCTAGCTATGAAAGTTCCAGATGGCTTCTTCTTCCAACAGAAAGCTGTTTCATCCATATAGAAAATCTGTTGTTTGGTGTAAGCTCCCTCATCAATGATTTAGCTAAATCTTCTGTATAACTTGCTGCAGTTTCTACATCAGCACTTGCTGCTTCACCTTCCACTTTTATGTCATGGAGTTGATATCTTTGCTTAGATTTCATGAACCAAACTCTGCTGGCTTCACGTTTTTCTTCTGCAGCTTCCTCACCTCTCTCAGCCTTCATAAAATTGAAGAGAGTTAGGTCCTTGCTCCAGATCAAGCTTTGACTTAGGGAATGTTGTGGCTGATTTGATCTACACTGACCATTTAAGCTTTCTCTGTATCAGCAATAAAGCTGTTTCTCTTTCTTATCATTTACGTGTTTGCTAGAGTAGCACTTTTAATTTTCTTCCCAAACTTCTTTACATTCACACCTTGGCTGTTTGGTGTAAGAGGCCTACCTTGGCTTTCAACATGCCTTCCTCGCTATGCTTAATCATCTCTAGCTTTTGATTTAAAGTGAGAGACGTGTGACTCTTCCTTTCACTTAAACCTTTAGAGGCCTTTGTAGGGTTTCCTAACTGTCCTCATTTCAATATTACTGTATCTCAGAAAATAGGAAGGCCTGAGGAGAGAGAGAGACTTGAGGGAACCGCTGGTTGGTGGACCAGTCAGAACACACATATCATTTATCAACTCCAGCCTGGGGTACAGGAGTGAAATCCTGTCCCAAAAAACAACAAAATCTATTCTTTTAAAGATATGTTGATAGGTAAAGATACCAAAGACTTATTATTGAAGATCAAAAGAGAAATTATTGCAGAGCAAAATCACAATGATATTTGCATAGGACTTGGATCATATTTATGTAAAATGTTAAAACCTCTGTGTATATACATGTTTGTGTACAAACTGTATGTTGATCTGCAGATAATTGTTTGCAGTCACATACAGTTCAATATTGGAGGTTGCAGGAGAAGAAATGGAGATTTGGGAGCTGAAAAGAGACTTTTCAGGTTTTCTCATGTACTTTTTTGCCTTACCTTCTTTTCAGTATTGTATCAGCAAAAGTAAATCAGTAAACAGTTGACCCAGACAATGTAGGCATTCTAGGCACTGACTCCCTGCACCATGGAAAATCCACATGTAACTTTGACTCCCTCAACATTTTACTAATAGCTTACTATTGACCAGAAGCCTAATCAGTACATGAACAGCCAATTAACACATATTTTGTAAGTTATATGCATTATATATTCTTGTAATAAAGTAACCTAAGGAAAAGAAAATCTTATTAAGAAAATCATTAGGAAGAGAAAATACATTTACAGTAGTGCATTATGTGTATCGGTCCTGTAAGTTTCCATCTTCTGCTTACAACATGAATCATCTGTCTGAAATAGCAAAATACTTGCAGCTGCAGACCTCAATCTCTGGTACACACCAAGCGGTTCAAGTCATGACTTTTCTCTGCTTCTTGGGAGCACTTCCAGCATCACTAGTGGTACTTAGTATGGATGCCATGGTGTCATTCAAGGTTTACAGGATTGCACTAAACATGAAGACAAAATATGCAAGAACCTCAAGAGATCACGTTTTGCTGTGATACACAATTTACTTGAGAGATAAACCACTCACTCGGAGATGATTATCATCACACAGTGAGTGGATACTCAAAACCCTGGAGCTCCCCACAACAGCAACAGGAGGCAGCTAAAAAAATTACTATAGAACTACAATATGCCGTACAGTTAATTTTATGCAGTTATAATTTAATACTGCATCTTTACATTTCTCTCAACTTCTATGCGCCATGCATCGTCTGTTTGTATGTGTTTGTTTTGATAAATTTAAACTTCTTATAACAGATTTCTGTTTATTTTATGGTAGTAACTGATAAAATAGACTAGTGTCTACATATATTTTACACATTCGTGACATACCTACCATTTTCTTAATTTTTTGATATTTCTAGACTACAATGTTTATATGAAAGTCTTTTTCAAATTGTTGCAAATCTCCAAAATTTTTCCAATATATTGATTGAAAAAAATCTGCATATAAGTGGACCTGTACAGTTCAAACCCATTTTGTTAAAGGGCTAGTCATATATACTATATAAGTAGAGTTTAAAGAAAAAACAACAATAGCCTGTACCCACCAACCAACTTAATCATTATAACCTGACTTCTCTGAGGGTTCTTTGTGCTCTACTAAGTCCCTGTGTGGAAATTACCCTAGAGGCAAAGGGATACATGCACACTGCCAGGCAAGTGTGATGGCTGTTTTATATCACATTATATTATTTTCATTATCATTACTTTTGCTTCAAGAATGGGCTTGAACTATATGGAAAGTTTGTGTATATGGTTTAATGTGAGTGCTCTATGATTCAACTTATTATTGAAATAAACAGCAGCAACAATATTATTCCTTTACATTCACATAGCCTCACTCACAATGTCATGGTCTCAGTTGTCTATTATGTGAATATGGGAAAAGTTACAATGAAAAAGCAGCACCAGGACCAGCCACCACTACAAGAAGGTTTAAAAAAAAAGTGCTAATGTCATAAAAATGTGTGTTATTGCTATTTACATTTTGCTAAATTTAATATCTAGATATAAAAATATTACATTGCAGACTAAGTGGTGATACAGAAAACCAGAAAAGAAAAAACGTGGGGTAGCACTGCAGATTTCTCTAGACTTTAAAGAAAACACTTGCAGACTTACAGACTCAAAATTGGAAATGAAAATATGATATTAGTCAGGATATAGTAAGCCATATTAATGACAAAGTGTTAGCATAGATTGAGAGGTCAGCATATCAAGCCTTCTCCAAGATGTGGTCGGCCTCATACAACATTGGATGTGCGGCGCCTGTGGGGTTGAAGAGCTTTGGCCACCTCTTCACCACCTCCAACCCCTGAAGCCCTGTAACAGGGTTGGGAGAGCCTGTGGTTGCAAGTAAATGCAGCTTGGCATCCCTTGGACTCACTCCACAAAATCCCAACACACGGTCCCTCAGAATCCTCAGAAAATAGAAAAGGAGGTTCTGAAGTTAAAAAGAGTGATTAAAATGACAACAGATACTAGGAAGGTGGGCCTTGAAAGAATGTCAAATTATAGTAGACATTTCCAAAATTTTGAATATTACAATCAATAATGAGTTTTTAAATAAACTTGTCCAAGATACCATCATTTCTAGAAGCCATGGAAGTGATTAACTGGAACTTGCAGAGATTCATGTATGAGTTTCATAGGAAATATTTCAGAAAGTTATGTAATTAAGATTTTAAACAATCCTCCTCTTCTACAGACCAAGGACTGGCGAGTTAAATGGTTTGGAATTTCTAACTAATTTTGCTAATGTGGTACAGAATAATACAGAGTTTATTTGTGCTGAGTTGTTTATATTAACAGTAACGACAGTAAGAACTTTGCAGGGAGTGAGGGCAGAAAGTTTCATTTGTAGAACCAGTGCCATGTTGACAATTGGAATTACCTGGAATTCAGTAGTTCACTTTATCGGGATCACTAATATCCAGTATTGATTATCTGGAATTCAGTGGTTTCACAGCAGCCCTTTTCAAGGGTAGACTGCAGTCAAAGTTGATGTCCCAAACAGAAAGGCTTCAAAACACATTGAGATTTTTCATTTAGAAAATTATCCACCTGAGTGCAGTCTGTGTGTAAGGGTTACCTAGCCTTTACTATTATCATATTCTATAACAGGCACAAGAGAGAGCAACCATGTTGTGACCTGCAGTCCCCAGCTTGTAGTGATGCAAACAGTTTTTGTGCTAGACACAAGGATGATTTTATGCCGGTGCATGTAGGATCTTCAGGTGATGACTCCATCTGCGATCAGTGTCACAGTGCTCTTGGACACAAACCCAAGGATTGTGATAAATCAGTGCTATGGAGAAGGGCGGAGAACCCACATGGATACCCCCAGTCTGAGGCCATCTGCTGCTTCAAACTTTGCTTAAAATGGCAGAAAGTGAAGGCTGCTGGTGCAGAAATGAGACATAAAGAAAATATATTTTTTGGAGGGTGCTTCAGGGATTTCTCTCCCCAGGAAAATGAAAGTGAAGCCTTTTATTATGGTGTCCCTAAAAAGTCTGCTTTAAAATTGATAAACATCTATTTTCTGGGGCTATGGGTTTGGAAACTCTAAACTCTCCAAGGATTAGAATGCATGTGATTTCGACTGTAAGAAAGAAACTGAGATAAATACCCAAATTCTATGTATACTACACACCTGTTTAAGAGAAAGTGAAAGTGGAAATTTTAGATTATATGTTATGCTTAGTTGTTTATAAAGAAATCTATGACTGCTGATTTTCTGGGGCATATATATTTATCACTTATTATTTAGTGACAGGTGCTGGATAATTTGATTAAATGCTCCTAAATCTTATGACACAGATGAGAAGTTATGTTCAGAGATATCAAAAAATTAAATACCACTCTTTATATTTCATACAACTATTTGTATTTCTACCTTTGAAGCTAAGTAAGCTTTCACAAGACGTGAAATTTCTAGGACGTAAGGACACTTTCCCCATTTTATAAACATGGTTCAGTCAAAATTATGTGACTCCTATGTTGATTCTAACATAACTCTCAACATATTATGCCATGTAGAGAGAAGGGCTTCTGAAGTGCCACCAAAAATAAGCAGTGGAAAGAGTAGTAGCATTTACTCTACAGTGGATGATGAGATTGGAAGAAGGCCTTGAAGAGATGACCCTAATGGCCTTAGGCAAAGTTTCAAACATGCACATCAGGGCATTGCTGCTTAAATTAATATGTTTAATCAGTAACAAAGGACACATGGACACTCTCAGTATGTGAGGCCAGCATCCATTCTACACAGCTATGTACAGGCGGATCACCAGATGCCTTGGTGCTTTTCATTTCTGAAAGTTACCATCGAGCACCAAAGGCAATACTGACCCACAGCATCTATATGAAGCATTGGGATATCCACATGCCATGCTTCCAGGTGGGCACAGTCCATCAGGTCATATTTTGATAACGATTATGGTGTTCTTTAAGTTTTATGGATATAATGTTAAGGTTGTCATCCTACCCACTTCAAAAACACTATTCTCAGAGCTTCCAGTTCTATGTGGAAAGACTCATTCTGGCTTCGAGAGTTCACTTTTGAAGTCTCTTTAGGGGTCACATAAACAATATCTATCTACACCATGTTTTAAAATGTGCGCACTGGAGACGTTATTATGATGTCACAAACCTGTATTTTTTTGTAGATTTAAGTCCAAGAAATATTTGCAAGGCACACACAAACAAATCCCAGTAATTTCAAAAATCTTCAGAAATCCCACTCGGGGCTGCTGAAGGTGAAATTTCACCCAGGCTATAATTTTCCCATACTGCACTCCAGGGCCAGTGGAGAGCCTTTTACTTTACCAAACCTATTCTGAAATTCCCCAGCATATCAAGGACAACCTCATGAATAAAGAGCACTGCTCAGGGAGAACCTGACACGGAGTGGAAGTGAATGTGGTACTGAGATTTATGAAGTTTGACATTTAAAAGAAACTTCCATGGACTTCTTTAGTGATCTTCATGACCACATCTAAGCCATAAACAAGAGGCTTCCAGCTTTCCCAGATGTATGAGACTCTATGCCAGAAAACACAAATGCCCTGAGGATTATCACCCTGCAGGGGATTTGCTTGAATCCCCAGCAGATGTAATAGAAGCCCACAGGAGACAGATTGCCAAGCCATTTTTTATTTGGGGTTATAAGGTTGCCCAACAGTTAGATCTTTCCAACATCGCCTTAGTGAAGATACATGTAGAGCTTGACCACTTCCTGTTGTCTCTTTCTTATGCTATGTCCTGGTGCCAATTCATAAATGACTATACCTCTATGATTTGTTGCAAGGGTGAATTTTTTAGAATCACTTGCCTAATAGAGAAGAGGGCTAAAACTGTCATTGCCTACGTTAATTCAACATTCATTCATAATGAAGTATAATTTACTTGATTGCTTAAATTAATAGGTTTAATCAGTAACAAGGAATTCCTTTATTTTAGCATCACAGAACAGAGACTGGAACCATCCTGGAGCTGATAAGCTGGCTGAATTGAGTAGGGGATTTGTTCCTCAGGTATATATTGCAGATACTACCTCCGGGGATCTCGATCCATCAGGGCTAATGTTCTTCCCTGTCTCAGAAGCATTACACAGAAAGCTAGAACAGTACCAAAATCAATGTTGATGTCTTAAGGAACTCATGCTTGTTTACTTCCTCAAAAAGGCAGGTAAATATAAAGACATTTTTAAAAGAGCAGTCTGTTGTTTGAACAATTGAGACAGACAATGTGAAAAAACATCAGTGAGCTGTCTACAACAAACATAATTTGATGGCTTTAAGATACTTTCTTACTGCTGAGATTACAGTAGTCTGTGACAACACCCCTTTTCGAAAAACTGAATAAGCCTTCTAAGCTGGGAAGGATGGAGCTGCCTGTGTGAGTGTGTGCAGTGTAATTGTGAACGTTCAGAGCAACAGAGCCCATAACAACAATAAATTAAAAATAAAATCCCACGAAGTATGACATCTCTGAATCATAGCCTCTTCAATATGGTTCAAAATGTATTTTGCAGGCTAAGGGAAACTGTGCCATCATAAGAAAAAGTCATGGTTCTTTTTCAAAATGCTTGGGACTAATTACAGGTAACACTGGCCCCACAGATGTCCACGAACCAAACACTTTTTTTTCCTGTAACCTTGTGTGATGCTGCCGTAGTCTACAAGGGTACCTGTGCTGATTGTATTCATTTGCTGGGGCTGCCATAGTAAATTACCATGAAGTGGATGGTTTAAAAGAGCAGAAATGGATTCTCTTGCATTTCTGGAGGCCCTGAGTCTGAAATCAAGGTGCTAGGAGGAATTCCATAGCCCCTAAGGGAGAACCCTTCCTTGACTCTTCCGACTTTTGGTTGCTCCAGGCATTCCTTGGTTCCTGGCAGCATAATCTAATCCTAATCTTCATAACTATAGAATAATCCATAATTCTAATCTTTATTTTTTTAATGACTTTCTCTATGTATCTTCTCCTTCTGTCTCTCATAAGGACACCATCACTGAATTGAAGAGCCAGCCCAAACTAGGATGATTTCATCTCAAGATCTTTACCTTAATTACATCTGCAAAAGACTCATTTCAAATAAGATCACATTCTGAGATTCTGTGTGAGCGTATCTTTTGGTGGCCACAATTCAACCCACTGCAGTAGACCTAAACACAGCTGCATGAACACAAGCTACACAACTGCTTATGCCTCCCTGGAGGCTCATGATTATCGTTCCTTTGAGATGATGTTATAAGTACATTCCCACAGGGAACTGCTACTGTATCTTCCTGAATCCATGTGGCAGAGTCATGTCTTGCTACATGGTGGGAAGCCCAAAACTTTTGGAATTACTTCTGCAAATATCCTGACAGGGAAAAAGCATGTTTTCGGCTGTATTTGATGATCTAGTTTTTGCAGTCCTTGAGATTGCCCTCAATGTTCTAAAGGGAAACATCCCCCAGATAGTACACTGATTTCAGATTTTGAAAATCATGCAGGAATGACCACAGATTTGGGTAGTACTACAGCCCCCTTAAAACCACAAAATGGGCCGGGCGCGGTGGCTCAAGCCTGTAATCCCAGCACTTTGGGAGGCCGAGACGGGCGGATCACGAGGTCAGGAGATCGAGACCATCCTGGCTAACATGGTGAAACCCCGTCTCTACTAAAAATACAAAAAAACTAGCCGGGCGAGGTGGCAGGCGCCTGTAGTCCCAGCTACTCGGGAGGCTGAGGCAGGAGAATGGCGTGAACCCGGGAGGCGGAGCTTGCAGTGAGCCGAGATTGCGCCACTGCACTCCAGTCTGGGCGACAGAGCGAGACTCTGCCTCAAAAAAAAAAAAAAAAAAAAAAAAAAAAAAACAAACCACAAAATGTCCATGGAGCAAGAGGAAGGTTTTTTGCATTCCAAAGCTTAGCCCACCTTTGCTTCCAACCCCTGACCGTCAGTGATGAAGGGTCCAGAGAAGTTGTGTTTAGCGAAAAACTGAAGAATATACCTGCTGAGGAAAATATGGTCACCACCATTACCCATATCATACGGATATTAGCATTTAAAAAGCCTTAAATACTCTGAGTGTCTGAAGAAAACTTTTAAGAAAAGATACGAGTCTGTACTTCAACAAAGCTCTGTTTCACACCAGAGTAAACAAGGAGACTCTACCTTTTTTTGAACTGAGAGATCCAACAATCAACTTTTACCTAACCCAGCATAAATCAACCATATAAAAAAATACTGCTTCTGAACAAGATGAAGACAAAGAGAGCTGCTTCTGAACAAGATGAAGCAGGTATAGAGGTTAATATATGGCCAGAAGGGCCATTAGAATGCAATAGAAAGCACAAAGCTGCTACCCCTGACAACAGGGACTCGGTCTGTTTGCCAAACAGCTGAGCACAGCTAAGCAACACCCTTAAGGGTGGGAGATATTTATGAGACTCTTATCAGAACTAAACTTTCTATTTGATATCTTGAGGAAACATGCTCAGTGATATCAGCTGGAGCAGATGAAACAAATCACCAGGCAACATTCTTCTCAGCAAAAATGCCCAGTACATTGGCTCCAAGAAAGTGAAAGATTATCCTGATATAGGTATATCAGAACTAAATATTTTGAAGAAAAAAAAAAACATGACTTGCTTTGTAAAAAAAAAAATAGTGTCTTCTTAAAAATAAGGGTTTTATAAGCATTCTGCTTGCCCTCCTTAAAAGGGAAAAATAAGAGGTGACAAAGGGCAGGGGAGAGAAAAAGGAGAGTCTAAGCCTCGGGGCACGGTGGTAAAGTGGGTGATATTGGACTGATCACAGCAAGTGCTGTGGGGCTGGGCTCATAATGAACATACAGCAGAGGTCATAAACTTTTTCTGTTAAAAACAAGATAGTAAATAGTTCAGGTTTTGCAAGGCCAGATAGTCTCTGTTGCACTACTCAATTCTGACATTGCAGGATGAAAGCAGTCATCAATCACACATAAACACATAGCTGTGGCAGTGTCCCAGTAAAACTTTATTTACAAAAACCAGATATGGCCCATCCATATTCATGTAGAAAAGGGATAATAAATATCATTCATGGAGTAAAAAAAAAAATCAGAAAAGATTCTACATTATCAATTACAGCAATTTTTAATGTGCATATTCACAGATGGCCAAACACTTCACGGTCCATCTGTTGGTAAGCAGTGAATGGAGACAACATTTAAAATGTTGCCCCCTATCTGGATGTTTCAGTTATGTGGCAGTAAAATGTAACTCTCCATGTTTATATGTAGTGAAATAATGTATTCCATCTCTGAGTGACATCTATGACAGCATCCAAAACACTATAGGTGACCATGTTAACACTGTCGGCAAAGCTCTGGCGAACCAGTATCTGCCCTCAGCTCCTCATACTAGACAGAGAGCACTGTTCTGGGAAGAGGAGACTGGACTACTCAGCAGCTGTTCTAATGGCAAAATGTGTGATCTTGGCTTTACTCTTCGTAGTTCTCAGAAAGCACTTGTTCCTTTCTGTGTTATTCCCTAGCCTACAAGGGAGTCACCTCCTGATTAAGTTCATGGGTTCCCCACCCACATCCAGAGGCCCTAAGTCAATACCATAATCTTTAAAGTCAGGAGAATTTTTATAATAATCCCCACCAATGGTGCCATTATCCATGGATGACAGAACCCAGCATGAGTTATGTTAGCAACTGCCTTTGGAATGGATTTTCCTGTTACATTCTTGCCTTCCCTGAGACACGCTAAACACTTTCCTACCTCCCCAGTCCACCAGGTACACAGCATTGGCTGGGAACAGAACTCCAGCAAGACCCCAACGTACAGCAAGCACCACCAGCGTCTCTCAGCAAACCGGGAAGCTGAAACGATGTACAGTTTATAGAGTTTATGGGTAACATCTATACTACTTAGCAGTACTATGTAGTCAGTGTGAAGGTTCAAAAAGTGAAAATTTCTACCTCTAGCAGTGAAATATGAATGTTTCTTAATGTCCTCATTTCCTCCTTGCTTTGCTATGTATTTCTGGTTACCAGCAGCATCTTTGTAAAATTGACCTTCTTGTCTATCAGTAGGCCTTTACTGTATAACAAGCTTCCTAAAACTTAGTGGCTTTTACACAACATTGATTATTGTCATGATTGAGTTAGTCCTTTGAATGGTTCAACTGGCTTGGGCTAGCTTGGCTCATTTTTGCAGTCAGCCAGTGGCTCAGTGAGGACTGGATGATCAAGGATGATCTCATACGCTGATGGCTGGCAGGCTGGTTGCTCTAGGGGACCTCACCAAAACAACAGCTGGGACCACTGGAGTCTTTCTCCACATGGCCTTTCATCCACTAGAGGCCCAGGAATGGCTGTTCACACAGTGGCCAGAGGTGGCAAATCTAATGTGCAAGCATTTTCTTCAAAGCTTACTTGATTTCCAGTGCTAATGTCCTATTGGCCAAAACAAGCCCCATGTCAAAGGTCAGAGTCAGTGAGGGTGAGGATGCAGGAGACATTACAAAATTGGGAACCACTTCTGCAACAATTTACTCACCCTGGAAGATGTGCGAGGGTGAATGCTCCCTGCAGTTGATTTGAGTGCAAGTTTCATGAAGACTCTCATGATTTGGCTGGTCTTACTGATGGTAGTGACATGAGCGTAGGTCAGCATTACACAACTTCCCTGTACATGTCAGCTTGTCACCCTTTTCTGTGAACAGAAAACAAGAGCAATTTTTAGCCTCAGGTCATCATGATTTTGGGGAACATAAAATTCAAATGTTTTCCAATCATAACTATATGAGTTGTATCTTTTAAAGGTCCAAATCCAACTTGGTATTTTTGAACTTCAATGTACAAATGTCATTTGCACAAATATTTTTAAAATTACTTTTTTAAAAAAATTAAATAAAACCCGTTGGACTGAATTGTGCCATCCTAAAATTCCTAAGTTGAATCCCTAATCTGCAATGTGATGATATTTGGAGAAAAGTAGATGGTAATTGGAGTCTTTGGGATCTAATTAGGTTTAGGTGAGGTCATGAGGGTGGGGCTCTTATCATGGGATTAGTGGCCTTATAACAAGAGATACCAGAGAGACTCCATCTATGCTATTTTGTTATGACAGCCTGAGCTGAGTAAGACATCTATGGAGGAATAACTTGCTCATCTTGAGGTCTCCTCTCTTCCTCTTTTGGTGTCCACTAGGAAGTCTGAAAAAGTTAACTTGTTCACTTTTGGATTTTTGCTCTTCTGAGGCATAAATATCCTAAGTTTCATCGGGATTCTTGAAACCCACCCCTTTATTTTCTATTTCTTTCTTTTCTATATTTTTAATGTGTGTGACTTTTTAAGTATGCACCAACACATCTTCCCACGACTATTTTTAATGCTTTTAGTGACATAAAAACCTTTTCTTTAAAAAGGCATTACCTTCTACAGGCAACAATAATTTACAGTACATTGCAAAAAAACTAAAATGGTATAATTGGATTGTCTGTAACACAAAGGTAAATGCTTGAGGTGATGGATACTCTGTTTTATACCCTGATGTAATTATTATGTGTTGCATGTCTGTGTCAAAGTACCCCATGCACCCCATAAATATATACAAAATATATACACCTACCATATATCCACAAAAATTTAAAATTTAAAAAAATAAACCAAATAAGTAAAAAATAAAAAGAAATGACCTAAGGTAACCAATTTTTCTTGGTTTGCCTAGAACTTTTCTAATATTAGCACAGAAATCCCTACACGTGAGGACACCCCTAGGTAGCCAGCAAGCAGGGATGGCTGGTCACCCTGCATGCCCTTCAAAACAAGCTTCCAAATGAGCCCCACACATATTTACTGTTCCATGAATATCTGTGAATCCAAAATTCTATTTAGAAAGCGACTTTTTTTTCTTTCTATAAATAGTTCATCCTTCTCAAAATACAACTCTCAATAATACATGTTGGTCCTGCTCAGCCTTTATTTTGATGCTGCTGCTGCTGCTGAAAGGATGGTTGCTTACCAGCTATGGTGAGAAGTGTGAAAAGTGAGGCTCTCACCATGTCATAGCTCCTGGCTCATGTATTGTTGGTGATGAGACGTGCCTCAGCCAGGACATACCTCATCGGTGGCAAAGTGTGATTTCCAGCCATCCGATGCTGTATCATAAATATGTGGATATGCAGAGGATTAAATCTCATACAGCTAGGATGCTGGTAGACTCCACATCTGTTGTTACACTCTGTAACAGGACCAGAGTGTCCCTGATGATTAGGTAACAGTGACCCCAGCAGGCTTTAAAGGCACCACAGGGTGGGCTCAGAACAAAGTTTAGCATGAGTCAGTTTATAGTTTAGCTTAATTTTATCTACTCATTCACATTTTGTACCAAATTTTTGTTCCCCATTCTTGTGCCCTTGTTTGAACTAACATGTTCAGGGAATATGTATCATGTTCTGGAATACTCTAGGCAGGAGTCAGCACACTTTTTCTATAAATAGTAAAATAGTATTTTAGGCTTTCTGGGCCATATGAGCTCTGTTACAACTATTGAACTCTGCCATTGTAAAGACAAAGCAGACACAGGCAATACATAATGAATGGGTATGATTGTGTTCCAATAAAACTTTATTTATAAAAATAGGCAGTAGCCAAAATTGTGCCTGTGGGCTGTAGCTTGCCAACTTGTAGTCTAGTGAAACAATTGTAGTCAGATGCAGAGGTCTGAAGCAAACAAATGTTAAAGTATTTTTGGGGATTGTAATAGAGAATCCAGTTTTATCCATTGGACTGCTAAAGGTTTCAAATCATTGTGATCTTGATCTAATTGTTCAACTTTGGGGGCCACTCCAGAAATTTCACTAACACATTGCCACACTTCTTGTCCAGGGGCTTTTGGGAGCGTTGAGTGCAGATCTTCTGAAGCTCATTTGGGTTAAAAAACAAAAGCCTCTCTGCACTCTTTGAGTATATAAACTGAGCAGAGCCCACATTAAAATCTTTTGCCAGGCTGGTGCAGTGGCTCACGCCTATAATCCCAGTGCTTTGGAAGACCATGATGGAAGGACTTGATGTCAGGAATTCAAGACTCCATCTCTACAAAAAAATTTTTTAGTTAGCTAGGTGTGTTAGTTCATTTCATGTTACTATAAGGGAATAACTGAGGCTAGGTAATTTATAAAGAAAAGAGGTGTCTCTGATTCTGCTGGCTGGACAAGCAGCATGATGCTGGCATCGGTTCAGCTTCTTCAGCTTCTGGTGAGGACTTGGAGAGCTTTTACTCATGGCGAAAGGCAAGGGAAGCTGGTGTGTCACATGGTGGCAGAGGGAGCAGAGAAAGAGGAGAAGGTTGTGGGCTCTTTTAAACAACCAGCTCTCATGTGAACTAACAGAGTGAGAACTCACTTATTACCATGAGGATAGCACAATGCCACTGGTAAGGGATCTGCTCCCATGACCCAAACGCTGTCCACTAGGCCCACCTCCAACACTGGAAATCACATTTCAATGTAAGATTTGAAGGGGACAGACATTCAAACTGTATCACCGGGAGTGGCGGTGTGAGCCTATAGTCCTAGCTACTTGGGAGGCTGAGGTAGGAGGATTCCTTGAGCCCTGGAATTTGAGGTTGAAGTGAGTTATGATCACACCACCACACATTCCAGCCTAGGCAACACAGTGAGACCCTGTCTCTTAAAAATATATAATATATTTAGCCAGAATAAACATCTCATCTGAATGTTGCTCTAACACTTTTCAAAGTTTGCCTTTAACTTAAAGCTTCTCATTTCTTCAACTGGTACACAGCGGGCCTTGCCAATTGTTCTCGTGTCTGGTGCCATGCATAAAAATGTCCCAAGCCTCTTGGGAATTTGCCTCAATAACATCTAGGGACCTGGGAGGGTTGACTAGCAGGTTGAGTGTTTGTAGTCAATCATAAAATCTTGAAGGCCACTTGATACCGTGTCCCCACCCAAATCTCATCTTAAATTGTAGCTCCCCAAATTCCCACATGTTGTAGGAGGAACCCAGTGGAAAATAATTGAATCATGGGGGTGGTTTTCCCCATACTGTTCTCATGGTAGTGAACAAGTCTCATAAGATCTGTTGATTTTACAAGAGGTTTCCCCTTTTGATTGGCTCTGATTCTCTCTTGCCCGCCGCCATGTAAGACATGCCTTTTGCTTTGCTTTCCACCATGATTGTAAGGCTTCCCCAGCCACTTGGAACTGTGAGTCCATTAAATCTCTTTTTCTTTATAAATTACCCAGTCTCAGGTATGTCTTTATCACCAGCATGAAAATGGACTAATATACCACTTAAACTCACCCATTTTAAGTGTCAGGGTCTTGGTAAATCATTCAACAATCTCTACCTTAACTGAATCATTGTGAACAAAATGGACTCATTATATAAAGGCGTTTTACAACTCACACTTTTAGAAATGTTGAAACCTAGTCTCTGTTCAATTTCTCATCCCTTTCCTCAAAATGTTACAAAATAAAAGAGACCTCCATTTTGGCTGCCAGTGGCTCCCCCAAAATAATAAATTTCTTTTAATAGTAACTTCCTTTTAACATGTGCCACAGTTAGTTGTGTTAGGAAACTCTGTAATAAAAATAAGCATCTTTATTCACATAAGTTAACTCTAGGGGAAAAGCACCTATTTATCACATGAAGGAAGGTTTTTTTCAGAGAAGACCCATCTTGGGGACATGTCCAGACAAGCTCCAATGCAGTTGCTTTGGGTAGGTGGCTCCCCAGGGATGTATACTCTGCCACAGCTCTGCTGCAATGATCTTGCAGAATGCTCCCATAACATCTGCCAAAACATCAAACTGAGCTGTGAAATTGTTGCAAACTCCTGTATGAGTTTGTCTATAAACAGTCCAGATTTGCTATCATTAAATTAACAGCTTCCCTAGTAAAACACAACATCTGTATCAACCCCAGCAGAGCAGGTATTTTGAGTTTGTCTTCTCCTCCTCACTAGGTGCCAGGTAAAGCAGTTCTGAGCCCCAGATTATATGGCCATCCACCAGAAGGTATTTAGAGATGACCTGTTCAACCATGGTGAGTAGGGGATGGTGGAGGCTGATGGTCCATTCACACTGTCAAACATACCTAGTCTCTTACTTTCTTGGTCAGCCATAAAACCTTAGCATAGAAAAGGAAATGACATGAAATAAAATGAATTCCTACAAAAAGTTAAGCCAATCCTATTAATACATAAAACCCACCTCAACTGGAGTTTCCTGCACACCAGCTTTACTGATGACAACAAAGTCCCAGATAATAATTTGTTGCACAGTCAGGGGCCAACCTCTTGAAACCATATCAGCCTACTTTTCCTTCTGCAGTGAATTCTGAGAGACTTTTCCTTTCTGTCTCTTAGACCACTAACTCATCTTTACCCAAGCCAACTTCCCTATCTACCTGTTGTTTGCTTTTCATTGACCAGAATTCTGTCTCATTCTTGACGAGTTATGAGCCCTCTTTTGTTAATATTTTCTGTTGTATCCCCCATTAACTCTTGCTTCCTCACATAGTTCTTGTGTTTTCATAATATTGGTGATTGTTTACATTAGTAGTTTTCTGAAAATTTTTGGAGATTTTGGACCGTATGCTGCTATTTTAAGTTGACAGTTTAGTTGACCACAAGTGTACTTTCACTATCCAAAGAGAATTCCTATTCACCTGTGTATGACAAGAAATCCTGACTATGGACTGTGGTGTTTGCTGAGAGGAGGGGCCAGGCAGAGACGAGGTTGGGTGAAGTACACGTGGCCACATGAAGAGGGAAGGGTTCTTTCTCCAATCTTCCTGTCCATCAGATATTTTTCTAGGAGTCTCTATCAGAACTTTCTCTGCAGGAATTTATGCCCTGGCTTTAAGCTAGAGGCAAAAGTGCCACTTCCTCCAACTTAAAGCAGAAGTTTCAAGAGGTTATTTAATCTTGTTATTGTAAAAGGAAATTAAATCTTGGGACCCCAAACTCATCAAGCCAAAGGGAAAAGTCAAGCTGGGAACTGGGTCAAGCAAACCTGCCTCCCCCTTTTTTTGTTCCTAAACAAAATGGCTACAAGATGAAAAGCTACACATCTCCCCGCTATTTTGCCCACAAGGAAATTCTTGGTGAGCTGCAAGATCTTTTAAGATGTTTCTGTGAAAATTTCACCATGGCAATGCAAATTGACAGCTTATCTTTATAGGCAAAGTAACCCCAGCCTACCACACACAAATGCTTATCTGATTGCTCCCTTGCCCAATTTTGTCTATGTTATCTTACGTAAAATGCAGATTTCCTACAATTTTCCTCTGCCACATTTGTCTATGCCATTTTATGTAAAAGAAAAAAATGCAGATTCACTGAGCCAGATAAAGGCATGAATAACCCCCTCTTACATGAAAATTGTGTACTTCTTAATATCCCTCCCTTACCCCCTTGAATTTGGAGCCCTCAAAATCATCTTTGGAGAAAGGCATAGACCTGTCTCCCGGGTGTGTCTTTAATTTTGGCAAATAAACCTCCTAAAATGATTTGAGATTTGGCTCATTTTTCTTTACTGACGTTATCAAAAGGCAACTCTTGGTAAAGACATATGGGTTTGCTTTATCATTCTTTCTCTCTCTCCTCTGTGTCTCTTCCTCAATCTCTCTTTACCTCTCTCTCTCTACACATTTATAACACATATATATACATTTTTATATTTATTCAATCCTTAAAATATTTTAAAGTATTATGATCAATTTTATAGATGAAGAACATTAATTGAAGGTTAAGAACTTAGTTAACTTGATCTAATTTGAAGTAAGTAGGAAACTTTGTACTACACCTTATCTACTGTCATAGAAATAGACTTTAAAATGTATTTGTATCTATTTTTAAGTGATTTGCCCCAACTAGACTTTGAATTCTATTGGTCAGGATAATGGTTTATTCATTTCTGTCACTGGTGCCCAACAGGTGCCTACCACTGCCTTCCAGATGGTAGGTAAAGTTTAACACAGACTGTGTGCCATGAGCATTGTCCTCATTTCTGCTCAGAACCAATTAATCATCATGGCTGTAGCCCTGTGGATTAGTGCCTTGATGATAGGGCCACAGAACAGCCACAAGACACCCATGGAGACCTAGATGTCCAGCAAGAGAGGGTGGAAGCCCAGTGGATAATTGTGCAGGAGAGCTGTAGTACCTGGCCCAGACTGATAATGATTGTGAAAACAAATGGGATACCTCGGGGAGCTCCCTCAGGATTATTGTAGGGTGCTGCAGAAAGTGAACTTCACATGGGACTGCATGTTCTACGAGATAAGGCAATCAGCCTGTCTTCTTTTGAGAAGTGTCTGTTCATATCCTTTGCCCACTTTTTGATGAGGTTGTTTTTTTTCTTGTAAATTTGTTTGAGTTCTTTGTAGGTCTTGGATATTAGCCCTTTGTCAGATGAGTAGGCTGCAAAAATTTTCTCCCATTCTGTAGGTTGCCTGTTCACTCTGATGGTAGTTTCTTTTGCTGTGGAGAAGCTCTTTAGTTTAATTAGATCTCATTTGTCAAGTTTGGCTTTTGTTGCCGTTGCTTTTGGTGTTTTAGACATGAAGTCCTTGCCCATGCCTATGTCCTGAATGATATTGTCTAGGTTTTCTACTAGGGTTTTTATGGTTTTAGGTCTAACATTTAAGTCTCTAATCCATCTTGAATTAATTTTTGTATAAGGTGTAAGGAAAGGATCCAGTTTCAGCTTTCTACTTATGGCTAGCCAGTTTTCCCAGCACTATTTATTAAATAGGGAATCCTTTCCCCCTTTCTAGTTTTTGTCAGGTTTGTCAAAGATCAGATGGTAGATGTGTGGTATTATTTCTGAGGTCTCTGTTCTGTTCCATTGGTCTATATCTCTGTTTTGGTATCAGTATCATGCTGTTTTGGTTACTATAGCCTTGTAGTATAGTTTCAAGTCAGGTAGCATGATGCCTCCAGCTTTGTTCTTTTGGCTTAGGATTGTCTTGGCAATGCGGGCTCTTTTTTGGTTCCATATGAACTTTAAAGTAGTTTTTTCCAATTCTGTGAAGAAAGTCATTGGTAGCTTGATGGGGATGGCATTGAATCTATAAATTACCTTGGGCAGTATGGCCATTTTCACGATATTGGTTCTTTCTATCCATGAGCATGGAATGTTCTTCCATTTATTTGTGTTCTCTTTTATTTCACTGAGCATGATTTGGCTGTCTGTTATTGGTGTATAAGAATGCTTGTGGATTTTGCACATTGATTTTGTATCCTGAGACTTTGCTGAAGTTGCTTAGCAGCTTAAGGAGATTTTGGGCTGAGATGATGGGGTTTTCTAAATATACAATCATGTCATCTGCAAACAAGGACAATTTCACTTCCTCTTTTCCTAACTGAATACCCTTTATTTCTTTCTCTTGCCTGATTGCCCTGGCCAGAACTTCCAACACTATGTTGAATAGGAGTGGTGAGAGAGTTTTGCCCACTTTTTAATGGGTTGTTTTTCTCTTGTAAATTTAAATTCCTTATAGCTGCTGGATACTAGACCTTTGTCAGATGAATAGATTGCTAAAATTTTCTCCCATTTGGTAGGTTCCCTGTTCACTCTGATGATAGTTTCTTTTGCTGTGCAGAAGCTCTTTTGTTTAATTAGATCCCACTTTGTCAACTTTTGCTTTTGTTGCTATTGCTTTTGGCTTTTTTGCCATGAAATCTTTGCCTATGTCTATGTCCTAAATGATACTATCTAGATTTTCTTCTAGGTTTTCTATAGTTTTGGGATTTACATTTAAGTCTTTAATCCCTCTTGAGTTAATTTTTGTAGAAGATGTAAGGAAGGGGTCTAGTTTCAACTTTCTGCATATGGCTAATTCTCCCAGCACCATTTATTAAATAGGGAATCCTTTCCCCATTGCTTGGTGATGTCAGATTTGTTGAAGATGAGATGGTTGTGGGTGTGTGGTCTTATTTCTAGGTTCTCTGTTCTTTTCCATTGATCTGTGTGTGTCTGTTCACATATTGGTCTATATGTCTATGGTACTGTGCCAGTACCATGTTGTTTAGGTTACTGCTGCCTTGTAGTATAGTCTGAGGTTGGGTAGTGTGATGCCTCCAGCTTTGTTCTTTTTGTTTAGGATTGTCTTGGCTATTTGGGCTCTATTTTGGTTCCATATCAATTTTAAATAGGTTTTTAAAAATTCTGTGAAGAACTTCAATGATAGTTTAATGGGAGTGGCACTGAATCTATAATTTGCTTTCAGTAGTATGGCCATTTTCATGATATTGATTCTTCCTCTTAGCATGGAATGTTTTTCCATTTGATTATGTCATCTCTGACTTCTCTGAGCAGTAGTTTGTAGTTCTCCTTGAAAAGGGCCTTTACTTCCCTCCTTAGCTGTATTCCTAGGCATTTTATTCCCTTTTATGGCCTTTTATGGCAGTTGTGAATGGGAGTTCATTCATGATTTGCCTCTCAGCTTGCCAGAAGAGAGTACCTAGAAATAAAACCACACACCTACAACTACTTGATCTTCGACAAACCTGACAAAAATATAGAGAACCAGGGAAAAAGATAGCCAAGAAGAGTTCTCCTTGCGTAAAGCAAGATGTAAAGACTACTCTTGCAAAGGAATCCAACTTTAATTGGATAAGACTGGAGCAATGTATGGCCCAAGGTGTTGTCAAAAACAATATAGTAATCAGCCAGCAATTAGCGGAGCCTACCAGTTAGGTGTGATATCAGCCTGTAGCTTAATTGGGTGTTCAGGGAAACAGATAGTCCAAGAGAACTGGACCATGTATAGCCATCTCTCGGAAGGGAGGTCAGAGAAACTGTGTACATGCCCAAGGCTGTGCCCTCTGAGAAGTGACATCTCATGACCCTTGTGTGCCTCTTTGTGAAGCCCCATTTAGCAATTCCAGGGAAGTCAAAAACCTTGCAACTTCCTTCTCCACTAACCCAGGACTAAAAATGGACAGGTTGACCTCAGTGTTTACAAATTCAGGATTTTGATAGCGGCATATATGGAGAAAGACCTATGTCCTGGGTCTCTGCTGTATAGCCTTCTTCAGGCTTATCGTACTCAGTGAACATTCAGTGCTGGGTGCAGCTCCATCACCCTTTTGTGTGTTTACATGCCTCTTTCTATGAAAAAAGGGTTGTGTAGGTGACACATCCACTATTCTTTTCAGTTTGGTGAATTTGAATTGTGAAACATCTTTGACCAATGGGTGTCTCTGTGATGAAGGAGGTTCAAGAGGCTGTGCTTTCCAAGTGATATTCTATAGTAGTGTTTAATTTCTTGCAGCTCCATCTAGTTACAGCATTTGAAGCATGGCATTAATTGGTATTTGCCCTGTTATTTGACCTAAAGTTGAAAGGTATAGAGTTTTTAACCTGATCTATAGAGCAGAGAGGTTGAAAGCACTTAACTCTTGTTCAGTACCCATACTGCCTTGCTGTCTTGGGTATCTGGCCCCTTTCCATAAACATTTTTTTTGAGTTCATGTAGTTCTTTAATAGAAAGCTGTTGTTTATATTGTCATTTGTGAAGGAAGTTGGAGAGTCACAGCTTTGCCGTGACAGGTTTTGCCCGAGGCTTTGATACCTGTCACCCAGGGTATCTTAAAAGCAAGTTGTTCTCCCATCACTTTCTTTTCCCTCCTCCCTGCCATTCCTTTTACAATGCTGTGAAAAAAGTTCTGCTTCTTATATGAATGGGTACTTTCTATTTTGTTTCTAAATGAGCAATTTTGAGGATTAAATGGGAAGATACACTTGCTTCCCTTTTGCACCTATCTGGAATGTCCATTCTGGCAGAAGGGAGTCCTTACTTTTAGTTTCAAAATATATTACTTTCCTGGATTTCCTTCTTAACTTTTTCTGACTTTGGGTCCATTTTCTTTTCATTGCCTTATTTTCCAGGAAGCTCTATTCTTGAAGAGCCATGGCAAGACATATTAAAATTCCAATAGAAAACACTAAAAGGAAAGTCTGTAGAATCATTAGTGACTAAATACTGGCAACCTATTTTCTCAGTCTTCCTCCATGTTGTGTTCTTTGTATTCTCAAGATGATAATACATTATGTATCTGAATTCCTGAAAAATGGGAAATCTTTTAAGACATATGTATATAAAACATATGCTGTGTTGGTGCAATAATGGAAATTAAAAATATGAAGAAAAAAATTCCATTTATAATAGCATCAAAAAGAATAAAATACTTAACAATAACTTCAACAAAAGAAATGCAAACCTTGCACTGCAAGTTTTTGCAGTATAAAACATCACTGCAAATTACAAAATTAGAAAACTATAAAACATCACTGAAACAAAGTAGAAAACCCTAAATAAATGGAAAAACATTTAATTTGCTCGTGGATCAGAGACTTAATATTTTTAAGATGCCAATACTTCCAAACTGACCCACCAATTCAATAAAACCTTTATCAAAATTCCAACTGGCTTTATTATGGAAATTGAAAAGCTCATTCTAAAATTTATATGGAAAGGCAAGTGACCTAGAAGAGTCAAAACTGCCTTGAAAAGGAGAAAGCTGTAGGACTCAATTTTTCTAATTTCAAAACTCACTATAAAGCTAGACAATATGGTACTGGCGTAAGGATAGATATATAGACCAATGAATTCAGAATTGAGAATCTAGAATTAAACTCTTACACTTATTGTCAATTGATTTTTGAAAAGTGTGTGAAGACCATGCAGTGGGAATACAACAGTCTTCGCAAAACATGTTATCGAGACAATTAGATACACACATGCAACAGAAGGAATGTGGACCCCTACCTCTCATACCATATGCAAAAAATCAACTCAGAATGAAACAAAGACCAAAATGTAGGAGCTAAAACTATTAAACTTGTAGAAGGAAGCATAAGTACACGTATTTGTGCCTTTGGATTAGGCAACAGTTTCTTAAATATGATACCAAAACACACACACACAAAGATAAATTGGACTTTATCAAAGTCAAAACCGTGTGTGTGTCAAAAGACACTATCAAGAAAGTGAAAAGACAACCCACAGAATTGTATCTGATAAGGGCTTGCTATCCAAAATATATAAAGAGTTGTATGACTCAATAATAAATAGACAACCCAATTAAAAACAGGCAGAGTTTGAATATAATTTCTCCAAAGAAAATGGCCAGTAACACATGAAAAGGTGTTCAATATCATTAATTAAAGAAATATACGTCAAAACCACAATGAGGTATCTCACACCCACTAGATTGGCCATGATCAAAAAAGGAAAGAAGATAAAAAGAAGGAAGGATATAAGTACTAGCAAGGATGTGGAGAAATTGGAACCTTCATACATTGCTGATGGGAATGTAAAATGTTGCAGCCGCTATGGAAACCTCTTTAGCAGCTCCTCAAAAATGTAAACATCAAGTGTCCATACAATCCAGAAATGCCTCTCCTAGGTATATATCCAAGAGAACTAAAAACCATATTTTCACACAAACATGTATCCCCATGAATGTATATAGCAGCATTATTCCTAATAGCAAAAAACTGGATATAACCCACACATCCATCAACTGATAAACGGATTAAACAAAATGTGAACTATCCATACAATAGCCATAAAAAGGAGTGAAGTACTGATAACACTCTACAACATGGATAAGACTTCTAAACATGGTGGTCAATGAAAAGAACTAGACACAAAGGGTCACATATGATTCCATGTACATGAAATGTCCAGTATAAGTAAAACCCTGGTGGATTAGTGATTGCCGGTGGTTGAAAGAAGAGGTCATTACGACTGACTGTGAATTGATATGAGGCTTCTTTTTGGAGTGATGGAAATATTCTGGAATTAGATAAGGATAATAGCTGCACAATATTGCGAATACGCTAAAATCCACCTGTAAAAATCTAAAATCATGAGTATCACATTATGTGAAAAAAAATTTTTTTAATTCTTCAGAAGCGTGGGTTAGGGAAAGCCTTTTTAGATATAACACCAAAGGCACAAGAGACAAAGAAAATAGATACATTTGAGTTCATCAAAAATTTCTTTTGGGGTATAATAAAAATGTTTTAAAATTAGCTTGTGGTGATGGCTGCATTCCTCTGTAAATATACTAAAAACTATTGAATTTTATGATATATGAATTGTATCTCAGCAAAGCTGTTAAAACCAAAAGCACTATGGGAACTGTGCTGCAGAGAATGGATGCAGGCAGCCAGAGTAGAGGTGCTGAGCCCAGTTTCCAGGCAATCCCACTCATGTGAGTGAAAGATGCTAAGTGGCTGGACTGGGCTTGCATTGGAGGTGGACAGATGTGACTAGATTCAAGAGATAGGTGGTGGGAGAAATCTGCAAAAATGTGAAAAGAAACATGAGGATAAATAAGAGTCAGAAATTAACATGGTATTGGAATAATGTGCTCTAATGAGCTCTTCAGAGAATAACTGCCAAATAAATCTAAATAAATAATGAGAATCTGTGCCTTGACGAAGATGTAAAATTATTCTTCAGTGAGTGTTCTGCATAAAAGGCAACATCTTTCTTGATTGCACTTGGCGACTTCCCAGAAATTCTTTTAATTGTTTTATTGTAAAGCTGGAAGTCTTGCTCTATCTACTAACATCTCCTTCCCTGAATTACAGTTTTTGGCATGACTTAGGGGGGAAGAACAGCACAGGTACTCAGGATTCTTAATAAAAAATCAGAAAGCCATTTATTTCAGAATAGATATTTAAGCCTATTATGTTGTTAACTTAAAGGATTCAATAAATGGAGGTCTAAATTTTTAAGCAATTTTTTTACCTCACATCTTCAGGGTCTACAATAGTTAACAAGAAACAAACAAATTGGATAAGTCTTCATTGTCTTGTAAATATGAGTTATTTCTCAAGATGCTAAAGCAAAGGGACTAAATCTGCTGATGCTCATCCAATCATTAAAATAAATAAATAAGTAATGATATATTTGACTTTTAGCCTCACATCTTATACTTCAGGTGTGAGCTTTAGTTCTATTAGCAAAATTCATCTTTTTAAATTTATTACCTTCCTTTTAATTATTGATTTCTTTACACAATGTATTAACTTCATTTCTGATCCTGAGATTATCTAATTTGAAACTCACTTTATCAAATACCATTTTAACATCTGATTTAGTGTGTGTGTTCAGAATGAGACAGCCCAGAGGGAAAATGCTGTGCTGAGCCGACAACAAAAACATTATTTAAAAAAACATGCTATACTTTCAGATGCAGTTGATACGACTTATTAAAAAACTTAGTTGACCATGGTTGTCCCTGGGTTTCATATTCACTGGAGTCAAAGACCATGTTCTAATTGTCTTGCTATTGTTGGGCAGTGCTTTGTTTTGTTTTCTCTTCACAGCTCTGCTAAATAGGAGATGAATTCCATCTTAATATCAAAATTAATGTATTATTATATTTATCACTCATGCCACAGCATTAGGATGTGAGAATTTTTTCACGTGATAAGCTCTGCAAAGTGTTTATGGAAATTTCAGGATGCAAAAATCAGATATCTTTAGGAAAGACAGCTTTTTTGTTCCAACTAGAATTTAATATAGCTTACAAAAACATAAAATAACATAGCAAATTAAATTCTAGCTAAGGGAAATCAGGGAAAAGAGTTGATTAATGAAGTTAAGGAAAGAAAATGAGTAGGTCCATACAGAAAGCCTGCTATGGAAATGTTTTTAAATCAAGCACATGATGCAGTACAGCAATATGTATCCATTTAAGTAGACTTCAAATATACTCAAACAACTGTGACAGGCTGTTACACTGACTGGAGTAAGACTCCTCCTATATTCGATAATAACCCTTAGGCTTAAATCACACTACATATCTTTCCTTAACAACCAAATTATGTTAGAGGGGAAAGAGAACAGTAACAGTTATTTTGTGCTTATGACAGGGCTTGGTCCTAGCTTTACAAATTGATTTCAGACAGTTAGGACACCAAAAACTCCCAAGTGTTTTTTCTCAATGGTAGTATCAGTAATAGTAATAGCAATGCAATTAACTCCAAAGATGCCAAGCCAAATTATTACAAGTAAAAAATAAAACAGTTATATAGCAAAGAGCTAAGATAGTAGTGCAAACAGGCAAAGATGAAAATGTTAATAATGACCCACAAATATTACTAATAGCAAGCACTCTATCAAAGTTACTCTGGAAAAAGGTAATAGCAAAATTTCTTTGGAAAAGAAACATTGGATGAAGCTCCATGAACTCAGTGGGTCAATATTTTCAGTTATTTGGTCTTAGAGCAGCAAGTATTACAAAACATGTAAGCTACAATGTAAGCAATAAACACAGGACCCATAGGTGAATGGGTATTTATTTAGGTAGATAGAAGCCACTATTTCTTGAGTACTTACTAGGCATCAGCCATTGCATCTGGTGCTATGCCTAATTTACTCATTACAATAGAACTATTTTCCTTATTTTTAAAATGTTTAAATAGTGAGGTTTATTATTGTTCCAAGGTCAAATGTGGGCAGCATTTCAACCCAGGCTTGTCTGTCTCTAAATCATGTGTTGTTAACAAATTATTACATCATGCTCTGTCTCATAACAGTTATAAAGGAAATGTTTACTGAGTGCCAATGTGTTTACTCTTTGATTACATGTTATGTATTTCAAATACATGATCTCATTTGAGCTAGGTATTATTTTATATGTAAGACTCAGAAAGGACAAATACTGAATAGTTTTATGGCCACCAAATCCTTGGGATCTTTTAATGATCTTCCAAATGCAATCATTTGAAAGATAATGTCTTCATTCGTAGAAGTATAATAATGCATAGGAAAAACGAGAAATATCTTTTTCTGTTTTAAAACTTTTAGATGAGGCAACTGAATTACAAATAATTCAGTGGCCTGCAAGGTCTGTAGACAGTCAGGGGTAAAGCCAAAATTATAGCTCCTGAGTCTGAGTCATGCTGTTTCTCTGGAATGCTCCTTACCTGAAAAGGCCTTTGTTATTCCACTGCCCATCAAACTTTTGTGACTTAATCCTGGCTTTTCTCCTCTGTTGGTCTTTAGGGAGACCAGGAAGCCGATGCTTGGTGGAAATAGTGCCTCTGTTGTAATATATCAAGAAACCATGATGGGTCTGTTGGCAGTTCGTGTTTTCTCTAGGGGTGTGTGTGTGGGGTGTAGGGGGGTGGGTGGTGTTTTCATAAAAGATACTTTGGTGGAGATAATGGGCAGTGTAACTTCGGTTTTAAAATAAGCTTGTTTTTCAGCTTCTAACGTCAAAGACTCTCCAAAGATGTGGAAATCTAAGAAAAATCCATGATAAAAGACTTACATAAGCAGAATTTGTGCTACACATCCATGTGAGACCCCAAGGAGAAAACAGAAGTGCTTTGCAAAGCAGAATCTAGAGAAAATTCAGCTTCCTTCTGAACCTGTATATGCTGTGAGAACACAAAGACCTGCTCCCTGACTGGCCTTGGCAGAGGAGAACCATGATTCATTCTTATTACCACGACAGTGGGTAACATGGGCTGTCAGGGGGGACAAAGCAAGGCCAGTCTCCTATACTGAACTCTAATGGCCAATATGAATGAGGAGGACAAAACAGCTGAGGACGTTTACATCATCCCTGTTCCTATGTGCTTTAGTAAAAATAGCACAGACTTCACTAGGTGATCTGAGCTCCTTACCTTTCTTGATTAATATGATGATTTAAAAAATTAATAGCGGCCGGGCGCGGTGGTTCAAGCCTGTAATCCCAGCACTTGGGGAGGCCGAGATGGGCGGATCACGAGGTCAGGAGATCGAGACCATCCTGGCTAACACGGTGAAACCCCGTCTCTACTAAAAAAATACAAAAAACTAGCCGGGCGAGGTGGCGGGCGCCTGTAGTCCCAGCTACTTGGGAGGCTGAGGCAGGAGAATGGCGTGAACCCGGGAGGCGGAGCTTGCAGTGAGCTGAGATCCTGCCACTGCACTCCAGCCTGGGCGACAGAGCGAGACTCCGCCTCAAAAAAAAAAAATTAATAGCAATGATAATGACCTCACAGGACTGTTGGAAAGATTTTTTTAAACCTTGTGTCTGTGTTATATGTAAATATAATATATATACTATAGCATATATACTGTACATATAGATGTAATATATATACATATATAAAGCACTTAGCACAGTATTCATGCATTCAGGCACGCATTCATTCAAACGCACAATATAAATACTGGTTTCCTAGAGATTTTTTTGTTCTGCCCTCCTTATCTCAACCTGATTTAAATATGTTTGATATGTTTCAATTCATTATAGTTGTTATTGGTGGTTCAGTTATCCCACTTTTTGAGACAAATGTGAGCCAATTTAAGTTTGTTCTTGACTCCTTTTGATATGACTTCAATGTGATTTTCAATTCTTTCCTTACTTTCAAGATTGAGGTTTCAGGCTTCTTTTGTACATTTGCTGCCACAGACCTGGAATCAGCCATTTCTCCAAAGATCCCTGGTAGCTTTCATTAAAGTTGGGATTTAGAGACTACAGTCCAGACACTTGGGATGGTCATCTGTTCTGAGTCAGTAGTTTTTCTAGAACTTTTCAGTGGAAAAACTTAGAAAATATGTAAGGTTTTGTTTTGTTTTTGTTACTGTTCTATGAGACAGAGTTTTGCTCTTGTTGCCCAGGCTGGAGTGCAACGGCACGATCTCGGCTCACCACAACCTTCCCCCTCAGTTTCACACGATTCTCCCACCTCGGCCTCCCAAGTAGCTGGGATTACAGGCATGCGCCACCACACCCAGCTAATTTTGTATTTTTAGTAGAGATGGGGTTTCTCCATGTTGGTCAGGCCAGTCTTGAACTCCCAACCTCAGCTGATCCACCTGCCTTGGCCTCCCAAAGTGCTGGGATTACAGGCATGAGCCACTGCACCCGGCCAAAAAGATTTAAGTTTTTAAAGAGAAAATGCATTTGATATTTATGAAATTTACACTATTTATCATTCAAATTTAAGACAGGTTTTGATGTAAAGTCTTTGATTTTATATTTGTATCTCTTCCCTCTTACACTGAAAATATTGAACCCTAACAGCATTAATATAATTAGCATCATTACTGGTTTTCTATGTTCTAACACGTGTATGTAGGCATACACAGACCTACTTATTCATGTTGGTTTAGAATAACAATTTTAATAATATTATAAACACTATGATTACTAAAAACTGTTTAAGCTTACTTTGTTCTTTTTCTCTTTAGGATATATTCTAGAAGGAGTGTACTATCAAATAATTGTGTTTTAAAATCACTTGAAATACTTATTCTCTTTGTTAAAACAACCAACTCAATACAGAGGCAGGTTCTTTCATGTCATTTTGACTTTTATTATTTAGATTTAATTTTGTTTATAATTATGTAAAGAATGTACATTTTTCCAGTGCCAAATCTACTACATAAGATGTATGCTAAGAAGTCTACCTTTCTCATTTATCATTTCCACTCTGTGTTCTCCTTCTCCCTAAAGATAATCATTCATGTTAGCTTTATCATTTTATTGTTGTTGTTGTTTCTTATTTTGAGACAGGGTCTCACTCTGTCACCCAGACTGGAGTGCAGTGGCGCAATCACAGCTCACTGCAGCCTTAACCCCTCGGGCTCAGGTGATCCTCCCACCTCAGCCTCCCTGGTAGCTGGGAATACAGGCATTCGCCGCCATACCTGGCTAATTTTTGTATTTTTTGTAGAGACAGGGCTTCTCCATGTTGCCCAGGCTGGTCTCTAACTCCTGGACTCAAGTGAACCACCCGCTGCGGCCTCCCAGAGTGCTGGAATTAAAGGTGTGAGCCACCACACCTGGTCCTTTCCATTGGTTTTTGAATATAAACAAATGTGGATGGATGTATTTTGCACCTTCCCCTGTCTCAGGTAGAAGGCAGCATAGTTGACACACTTCTCTCCGCTATGCCTTTTCCATCTATGAAACTACCCTAGCCACGTTTTCTAGTGCCGATGGAGATCTTTGATATCTTCTTCATGCCGCACAGTCCTCCATCGTGCAGATCTTCTAGGGCTTATTCTCCTATTAGTACACATTTGGCTGGTTTAATCTTTTGCTATTACAAATAGTTTTGCAATAAATAATCTAAGGCGTACATATTTTCATATTTTTGCTAGTTTTTTAAAATAATTACCAAAAGTGGGACAGCTGAGTTAAAAGTAAATGCATGTGTAATTTTGCTACCTACAACCAATAGGGAATGAGAATGTTGGTTTCTCTCAGTCTGGCCAACAATATTATTTTCAAACTTTTGCATTTTTGCCAATCTAATATGTGAAAAATATCTTGGTGAAATTTTAACTTGTATGATTCTCACCCTAAGTGAAGTTATCTTTTCTCACACTTACGGGCTATTTGCAGTTTTTCCTTTTTCTTCTAAAAGTTTATTGAAAATTTTTATTTATATTTCTAGAAGCTCTTTATATATGAAGTGATATAAGTGGCACTATTTTTTCCCATTGGTCATTTGTCTTTTTAGTTTACTTGCCATGTAAAAGTTGCTTTTGGATTTTGAGTAATAAGTAGGAAACTATTCCACGCTCCTGGTGTATAAAGAAATTCATCCACGTTTTTGTCTAGTATTTATATATTTTATTTTTCCAATTTAAATTACTAATTTATTTGGAACTTAATGCTAGTACACAGTTGGCAGAGATATCAATTTTTTTCTCTTTCTAAACAGCTATCTAGTTATCCTTACATCATTTTTTAAAAGTCCATCTCCCACAAAAATTAAAAAATAAAAAAGTGTTTGCTTAAAAACAGTAAGAAAAAACAGAATAAAATTTCAGTAATACTAAAAGATTCTTTTTTTTTTTTTTTTTTGAGATGGGGGGGTCTCACTTTCTTGCCCAGGCTAGAGTACAGTGTTGTGATCTCAGCTCACTGCAACCTCCACCTGCTAGGCTCCAGGGATCCTCCCACCTCAGCCTCCCGGTAGCTGGGAACACAGCTGCAAGCCACCACACCTGGCTAATTTTTTGTATTTTTGGTAGAGACACCATTTTGTCATGTCGCCCATGCTGGTCTCAAACTCCTGAGTTCAAGCGATCTGCTTGCCTCAGCCTCCTAAACTGCTGGGATTACAGGTGTGAGCCACCATGCCCAGGCCTAAAAAAATTAAAAGTCCATCTTGCTCATCCTTTTCATCATCTTCCACATACTTTCCCTTCCATTTCCAAAACAATTCTCTCTTAAACACATTCAGTGGAGTGTCCTCAGAGTCCAGGTAGGATCCAGCATTCGTGTGTGTGTTGACTGAAGACTACCCAGTATTAGGAGTCAGAACCCAACACAGGGAGGTAGACATTCACATGTTTGCAAACCCAGGCATGAAATGTAAGAGCCAAAGCAGAGTGAGAGGCATCTATGCAGAAGGTAGGCCAGGAGTGCAGAGTCAAAGCCCAAGCAAGGAAAAGAGGATATCCATCTGGGGGAAAACCCTAGCATGCCTGTCACAGCCCAAATAGCATAATTAAGTTATCTATGTGGGGGAGCAGACATGGCAAGAGTGCTGGGAGACTGGTTATATTCAGAGGAATTGATCAAATAGGTAAATATATGAAGGCTTTTTTGGAGAAAGAAGTACAATACAGAACAAAAGAACAAAAAATGGACCCTCTACACTAAAAACAATAAAATGTTGCAGACATAAATTAAAGAAGACAAATTATTTCAAAAATAGACAATGTTAATATATTGAAAAACTCAATATTGTTAAGATGTGAATCCTTCCCAAAGTGATTAATGGAACCAATGTTATCCTGTTCAAAATTCCAGCATTTTGGTGGAAATTAACTAATTGATTTTGATATTTAAAGGAAATATAAAAATGTGGAATAGCCAAAACAATCTTGAAAAAGAAGAAGAAAGAGGACTTCAGTTATCTGATTTTAAATTTTATTGTAAAATTATAAAATTATTAATAGACTGTGCTATGGTATAAGGACAGAAAGACTCATGGGTCTGGTCTTCTTTAGTTTCTCTCCGCAATATTTTGTTTTCAGTGTGGAGGTTTTATATGTTATTTGTAAGTATATTAAATTGTTGATTGTATTATAAATGGTACTGGCTTTTACATTTGATTTTCCAACTGTTGGTTGCTAGTATACAGAAATAAATTAATTCTGTAGATTGACTTTTCATCCTGTGAGCTTCCAGAGTTCTTGCAGATTCATTTAGAACTGCCAACATAGACAATCATGCCATCTAAGAATAAAACTAGTTTAACTATTTCTTTCTTCTATATGACTTTTGTTTTATTTGTATGCCTTACTATACTAGCTAGGACTTCCAGTACCATATTAAATAGAAGTAGTGAGAGTGGATCACTTTGCCTTGTTTCTGAATTTAGGGAAAAAACATTCAATCTTGAACCATTAATTATGTTACCTGTGGTTTTTTGTAGATTCCAATAATCAGACTGAAAAAGCTTCCTTCTAGGTCTAATTAGTTGAGAGGTATTGTCATAAATAGACATTTAATGCTTTCTCTGTATGTATCGACATGGTCATATAGTTTTTCTCCTTTATTCTGTTAAGAGGATGAATCATATTGATTGATTTTCAAATGTTAAACCAACTCCACACTCCTGGGATAAAAATCACCTGGTTATAATGAACTATCCTTTTTCTTTATTTCTGGTTTTGTAGTATTGTTTGGTTTTGGCTATTCCACATTTTTATATTTCCTTTAAATATCAAAACTACAATACTACAAAACTACATTTGGTTTTGTAGTATTTTTGTTAGGACTTTTTCCATCTATGTTCATCACAGTTACTAGTCTGTAATTTTCCTGTCTTTTACTTTCCTTCTTTTTTTTTTTTTTTTTTTTGAAACGGAGTCTCACTCTGTTGCCTGAGCTGGAGTGCAGTGGCATGATTCTGGCTTACTGCAACCTCCGCCTCCCGGGTTCAAATGATTCTCCTGTGTCAGCCTCCCAAGTAGCTGGGATTACAGGCATATGCCACCATACCCAGCTATTTTTTTTTTATGTTTAGTAGAGATGGGGTTTCACCATGTTGGCCAGGCTGGTCTTAAACTCCTGGCCTCATGCGATCTCCCCACCTCGGCCTTCCAAAGTGCTGGGATTTCATTATGCTTTCTTATCACCTTTTTGATCCCTGTGGATTCTGTGTTAATGTTCCTCTTTCCTTCCCAATGTCAGTAAACTGTGCCTTCTCTATTGTCTTTATCAGTCTTGCCGAAAATTTATAATTAGTAGTTTTCAAAAACTACCTTTTGGAATTACGACTTTTTCTTTTTTTTTTCTTTTTTTTTTGGAGACAGGGTCTCACTCTGTTGTCCAGCCTGGAGTGCAGAGGTGCTATCTTGCCTCAACCCCCCGGGCTTATGCAGTCCTCCCACATCAGCCTTTCTAGTAGATGGTCAGTTCCTGCTTTTGTCTTTATTTTGGTCATCGCTGGGTATTTCCAAATTTAGCAGACACATTTCAGTGCCCCCAAGTGTTAGAGTGACCTAATCATGCACGGAGGTGAATCACTTAGGAGATGAACTTAGTTTGTCGAAAGTTACTGCTTTTCAATAGAAACTATTTAGCTAACCATTAGAGATCTTTCACTTTAGCAAAGAAAGCAAAAGAAACCTTTTAATCAAAGAAAAAATATAGATAGTAACCCTAATATTACTTGATACAACTTACATTATCCTGGTAAGCCTCAATATAGTAAATTTTTGAGTTCAACAACCTGGATTGTAAAAAACTTACTATCTTTATGGTTTACTACATAATTACTTGCTATGGCCAAAATTTTTCCAAAGAAATTTTGGGCTATTAATGAATTAAATTTAAAAATCATAGACTTAAACCTTGATTAAGAAACAAAAGTGGTTTATAACTATACATTTATGTCACTGTTAATTAGTTCATCAGTTATTCAGCTAATGTAATAGAATTTTTCCCTAAGAAGCTGAAATAAAGCTGGTGATGCATTTCACAATTGATGATATCTCTGAATTCAAAAAGTGGTATTTTTCAGAGAAATGGTACTCTGTGTTTGTGTTCATGAGTACAGTGGTTTTTAAATATTTCCTGATTTGTTTTTCCTAGCTGTGAATCATTTTGATTCCTCATATCTTGGCCAATACAAAAGGCTTGGTTTGAGAAGGGAGGGGGCCTGATGTAAGCACATCTCAGTAAAATGAAAAAAAAAGTATGTACTCTGGTCTCTGGAATAGAAGGAAGAAGAAAGTGGAGGAAAGAAGGGAAAGCAATGAAACACGCAGATCCTGACCTCCTCTCTCTGGTCTAAAGTCCTAGAGTGGGTTAGTACAGTGGAAAGCCTCACTTTCCTGCCGGGGGCTGTGGAGAAGTCTACCTCACAGGATGCCCTGCCCATCAGGTGGTGGCTTCATCCGAGTAAGGGGGCAGCCCTGCCAGTTTGCAGGAGGGAGGGACGACTGTTTCCAGCACCCCTGTCCCTCCAGTAGTTTATCCAGAACTGTTTCCAGTACCCCTGTCCCTCCAGTAGTTTATTCTGTTAGTAGGTGCCAAAGCCAAGACATCAGTCTGGGCAGTCTAAATCCAGAAACTGAACACGGAGCTACCAAACCATGCACAGATAGAATCCAGGTTGGAGAGAATGACTGCTATTTCCAAAGTGTAGCAAGCCTTCTTCCAACTACTCATGCTATTGTCTCCCCATATGAGCGTAAAGGGCCTCCAAGCAGAGTCAGACTTTTGGAGAGGCTTTTGTTTTGCCATCCAGCAATGTGCAGGTAAGCCTGTATCAAGAGAAAGATGCATAGCCTTAGATGAATTCATTATGTTACAGTAGGTAGGCTGACATGAGCAGCTGCCCCGCACCAGGAACGTCAGGAGACCATCAGGTGATGGTCAGGCAATTATTAAGCGGTCTCTCTAAAACAATAATTGGTTGCAGCCGGCACAGGGAACAGCACTATCCCAACAGACAGAAAAAACCTGAAACTGGTGATCAGCAAGTTCCTAATAAGATCTGAGGAGTTGGGTGAGTAGGCTCAAGCATGTGCACTAAGAGACAAAACGCTGACATGTTTTTAAAAAATGCCTCAAGGGAGCATGCATACAACTCCAGCAAACACACTGCACATGCAGCCCCTCTCAAGCACTGGCAGGCCACTGCGCATGCAGACAGCCCATCCCAAGGGAAGAACGAGGGAAGAAGCAACACAAGACCCCAGAAGTATGCCAACATATAAAACCCTAAGTCAAAGCTCAAACTGTGCCCTTGATCTTTCACATTGCCCACTGGGCCCTCTGCTGAGTGTACTTTACTTTCCTTCCTGCTCTAGAACTTTTTAATAAACTTTCAGTCCTTCTCTAAAACTTGCCTTGGTCTCTCACTCTGCCTTATGCCTCTCAGTGGAATTCTTTCTTCTGAGGAGGCAAGAATTGAATGAGGTTGGTGCAGACCCATACAGATTCACCACCACTCACATACTTTGGTGCCGCCTGACTCAGATACATTCCCTAAGTGCTAACAATTATGTGAGAGGGAAATAAAATCACAGGACCCCAAACTCACTATGCTAAAGGGAAAGTTAAGCTTGGGAGCTGAGTCACGCAAAAAATGCCTGCCTTTTATTTCCAGACAGTAGTACCTTCACATGCTTTATCTCATATAAAATGTAGATCTACTGAGCAGGATATGAATGCAGAATTGGCTATTTCCCCGTTCCTTTCTTTTCACGTATAAAATGTAGATTCACTGAGTATTAATCCGAGCCTCAAAAGAATATGACCACTTGCCTCCTTGCCTACTCGCCCCCCCATTTTTTTTCTTTCTTCTTTCTTTTTCTGCTCACCATTTGCTATTTAAATATTGAAGTTCTCAATATTTGGAAGAAGCACAGGACACAGATTCTACCGTGACTTATGTTTCTTTTTCCTGGGTGTGTCCTCAACCTTGGCAAAATAAACCTCTTATCAATTGAGACCTGCCTTGGTCACTTCTGGTGTACAGTTACAAAGTAAGGATGAAAATATAAAGCTTAACATTCTAAGGAAGAAGTTTGAAAATCAAGAAAAACAAGAAAAGCAGGAGAGAACTAATAAAGATAAAAGTAGAACATTTTAATGAATTAGAAAAGAAAAAATTGCAAGCAATGAATACATACCGGTTCTTTCAAAATGTCAGTCATCAAAGCAAATCTCTAAAATTCAGATCAACATCAAAATAAAGAGAACATGAATAGGAAACATCTGGAATGAGAAAGAGACTATAACTACAAATACCAGAGGATTTTTTGTGTTTGTTTTAAGCTCTGGGGAATGTTATGTATAATTATAAGCCAAAGTTCTGAAAATTTCATGGATAGTGATCACCTTTTAGGAAAAATGAGAAACCAAATTAAAATAAGAAGAGCAAGGAAAGTCTGAATTGAGCAATGATCATGGAAGAAAAAGATAAAACTGTCAAGTACAAGAGCTGCTGGCCCCAAGTGAGCCATTCCCCAAGTCTGTTTGTTCAGATATTAAAGAAAAGACAATAAAATCACCTTTGCAAAAATTCTAATAGTGGGAAAATTATGGTAGTAAAAGAGATTTGATCTAAGGCCACCTCCATTTGCCTTTAGCCTTCAAACTTACCTGACGTATTTGCAGGCTTGGGCCAAGCTAACTTCGGGAGACATTTAGTTGATAGTTTAAATCATAGTAGCCCTTCCTCAAAGCTCAATCGCCTTTTTAAATCTAATGAAAGGCCACCAGGCTAGAAGGATGAGAGGAGCCCAAATTCTGCGAAGGTGTAGACATAAACAATTACAAGCCATTATTCTGAAAGTCACAAGATAGGCAACTTTCCCAATTACGCCTGCAGATAACATCACTATTACAGAACCTAAGATTGGCCTGTTGAGGTATCTTTTCAGGTGTTTTCTATGTCTGATGACCAGTGGCTACACCTGGACCCACCCATGGCTCCTGTGGCACCACCCAGCATTGACTCAGCACACAGGAGGGCCATTTCCCATACCCCTGTGATTATACACCCAACCAATCAGCAGCAAGCACCCATTGCCTGTCCAGCTCCTCTCTTTCCCCAAACTATCCTTGAAAATCCTAGCTTCCAAATTTTCAGGGAGGTTGATTTGAAAAACAATAAAACTCTGGTCTCTCATTTAGCTGGCTCTTGGTGTGGGCAATTTTATTACAATTCCCCTGGCTTGATAAATCGGCTCTACCTGTACAGTGGGCAAGAAAAACCCATTGGATGGTTACAATTACTACTTAGCTATTTAGATTCTTTTTGAGCTTATAAACAAATATAAAGCTTCCTTATTTATATGAGAAAGCCAGCATAATCCCCATACCAATTCTAACAGAATAACACACAGAGGACAAAAAAATTGCAGGTTGATTTATAAACAGTAATACACAAATCCTAATTAAAATAGAAAATCTAATTCAAAATCATAAATTTCAGAAATTCAATTATTGTTACAATTTCTAGTAATATTATTAGTTGAACATTTCTCAAATATCCAATGGAATCTACAGTTATAGAACAAGCAAAAGGGAAAGAGCTGAGTTGAACAAAGTCAAGGAAATGTCTTCACTCTAAGCCTCCTCAGTACCTATAATTTGTCCAATGTTCTTTTTGCTAAAACATTTTTGAAGGCCAGAGATGAGCTAACTAAGAACCAATATAAAATTTCACAATGACGGACCAGACATTCTTGCTAACGTCAAAAAAAGAGAAAAATAAGTCAGCATGCTTATTTAAGAATGGTCATAAATTCTTAGTGGGGTACTGACGTGAGAAAAGAAATCACACACGACTATGGGAAGGAAAAAGGACAATATAAGTTTATAATGACAAGTTATCAGGAAAATAACTCAAAAAAAGTCAATCAGTAAATGTTAAAATAATAAAGTTCAATAAGCTAATCAGCAAAGAACCAAAAGTATAGCAACAAAAAATCAACTAATAGAAACAAGGGCATGGTGGCACATAACGACAGTCCCAGGTACTTGGGAGGCTGAGGCAGGAGGATCACTTGAGGCCAGGAGTTTGAGGATACAGTGAGCTATGATCATGCCATTGCATTCCGGCCTGGGTAACATTAACGAGATCTAGTCTCAAATAAATAAATAAACAAATAAATAAATGTTAGGAAATATTTGGAAGAAGTTATCCCTATTTAATAAGCACAAAATATAGGCACTGCATAGGAAAAAGGTAAAAGAACTATCCTGGACCTATGTGAACAAAGTGATACAACTTCATTGAAGGACATAAGCGAAGATGTGGACAACTGAGCAACAATACGAATCTGACAAAATGAATACCAAGTTATCTAAAGACAGGCAATAAAAAAAAAGCAAGTAACTTTTTGGGAAAAAAACAATCAGGGGACATAGCACGGTAGAGACTTGGTATGTAAGCGACGTGAGATTAAAAGCTAGAGTGTGGTATCTGAATCATGAAGGACACAGAGATTAACGACACATATTGGAAGGCTCTGTAACATCCTCTGGCATCCAAGAAAATTCATTCATGATAAAAGTGATTTATCTGATGCAAATTAAAACTACAATGAGATATCATCTCACTCCAGTTAAAATGGCTTAGATTAAAAAAAAAAAAAAAAAAAAAGCCAGACAATAACAAATGCTGGTAAGCATATGGAGAAAAGGAAACACTTGAACACCATTGGTGAGAATGTAAATTAGTACAATCACTATGTAGAATAGTTTTGGAGGTTCCTCAAAACACTAAAAACAGAGCTACCACATGATGTAGCAATCCCACAGCTGGGTATACCCAAAAGAAAAGAAATCAGTTGTATCAAAGAGCTATCTATACTTCCATGTTTATTGCAGCCCTGTTTACAACAGCCAAAATTTGGAATCAACCTAAGTGTCCATCAACAGATGAATGGATAAAGAAAATATGGTACATATACACAACGGAATACTATTTAGCCATAAAAAATGAATGAGATCCTGTCATTTGCAACAACATGAATGGAACTGGAGCTCATGAGGTTAAGTGAAGTAAGCCAGATACAGAAATCAAAACAATTGAACTCATGGAGATAGAGAGAACCATGGTTACCAGAGGCTGGAAAGGGCAGTGAAAGGGTATGGGGAGGTGCGGATCATTAATAGGTATACAAAAAAATAGTTCCAAAGAATGAATGAGACCTAGTATTCAACAGCACAATAGGGTGACTGTAGTCAATAATAATTTAACTGTACATTTTTAAACAACTAAAAAAGTATAATTGGATTGTAACACAAAGGATAAGTGCTTGAGGGGATGGATATGCCATTTTACATGATGGATTTTTATGCATTGCATGCCTGTGTCAAAATATCTTATGTACCCCAATAATATATACACCTACTGTATACCCACAAAAATTAAAATAAAAAAAATTTAAGAGAGAGAAAAGAGTGATTTATCTCTTAAAATAAATTTGGCTGCATGAAACAGAAAATCCAGTGATGAGAAATGTACCAAATAGGAGTTTAATGTTTCTCACAAATAAGGGTTGGTACCTGCAGAGGCTACTCCAGAAAGCCATGTAAGGTCGGACCTCTCTAGCCTCCCGCCCCACCATTTTTATCAGGTGGGTTTGCCCTTATGGTGGAAAGATGGTTACCTAACCTACAAGATTCACCTCATATTCCGGGAACAAAGAAGAAAAAAGAGAAAGTAATACTTAACAGTGCATCCACCAGTTCAGGAAATATTAGCTTTGACAGTTCTGCTTTCTGGGTCATGCAGCCAGCTGCAAAGAAATATGGGCTCATTGCTCCCAACAATTGGGTTCCATGAGTAAAAAAGAATGGGAAATGGTTATTGGACAATATTACAGAACCAGCCATGAATGTATTTCAAATAAAAGATGAAAGGCTGCATTCTTTAACACGAAGGGTTGGGACACTTGGCTAGCCATTTGTGGGAGAGGAAACTATTAGAACTCTATTTCATGCATTACATGAACTAAATTTCATGTGGATCAAAAAATGTAACAACTGAAAACATAAATGGTACAATTACCAGGATAAATCACAGGTTAGTATCCATATGATCATACAGCGGGTGATGCCTTTCTATGACAAATGCTATGAGCAGAATTCATGAAGGGAAGGTTCAATAAATCCCATTATGAAAATGTTGAAAACTTTTTAGCAATAACTTTTATAATTTACTTTTATTTACAATAAAATGCCATGAATGAATACAATCCAACAACAAACTATTTACTAACAAAAATATCTTCATTATACATGAAAAGGAAAATATCCTCAATGTAAGATTTAGTAAGAAAAGAATTCATAAAAAATGGCAAAGATCATCAATACAGTTTGCAAGAGAAAAGAAAATTAACCAACAGTTACATGAAAATGTGTTTAATTTCATTATTTAGTAAAGGAATGCAAATTGGCAACAATGAACTACCATGTTGTACCTATAAAACTCTGATGATACTCAGTGGTTAAGGTGGTCAGGACACAGACCAGAAGAAATGGTGAAACTGCCTGTCAGTGGGCAATATAACAGCAGACGTATCAAAATCTTTAAATATCTTAAATGCCACTGCTAATGTTTTATTCTATGAAAATCTTTAGAGATTGTGAAAAGTTTAGCTATGAAACTTTTATGACCATATTGTATTTGGAATGAAAATCTGGAGAAGCATAAATGTTCACCATAGGAGATTGGGTAAATAAATTTTGTTATACAATATAACTTTATTTGGTCATTATTAATTAGACTATGCTGAAATTTTATTGTTATAGAAATACTCTCCTGGTATACTTAATGGAGCATATAGGTTTAAAAAAACATTAGAAAGCGACTGACAAACAGAGATTGAGAATAAGACAGACAGAGACACACAGAGAAGACTGAGAAGGATATATAAGCATTTACAAATGTGGCTATGTTATGGACACAGGGAGGGGAACAGCACACACTTGGGCCTGTTGGGGGGTAGGGGGACAAGGGGAGGGAGAGCATTAAGACAAATAGCTAATGCATGCGGGGCTTAAAACCTAGATGACAGGTTGATAGGGTGCAGCAAACCACCATGGCACACGTATATCTATGTAACAAATCTGCACATTCGGCACTTGTATCCCGGAACTTAAAGTAAAACAAACAAACAAAAAAATGTAGCCATGTAAAGAAAATTTTGGTGTGTTTCATTTTGTGTCTTAAATTATCAGTATTTTCTTTACCTTTATACAATGTATACAATGTTTGTAATAACAAAAGGGAACAAAATGTATGATCCTAATCATGAATTACACCAAAATAACAATATTTACCTCTGGGCAAAAGCACTATGGGGTTCTCATTTTTTTTTTTTTTTTTTTAAGCTTTTCTGTATTTGCCTTCATGAACAGGTAAAACTTTTGTAATCGGAATTTTTAAATATTATTTTTTAAAAACAGCGGCAAGATGCTCTCTGTGGCCCTCATAATAGGGCCTAAAGTTTATTCAAATGTATGTAAGTTCATTCATTATCTGGCCTTTGCTCACCACACCTTCTCTACTACTGTCCAAGACTGGAATGAACTACTCTCAGGTCTCCAAAAACACCAAAGCCTACTCTCCCCCAGGTACCAGCTCCTGACGACATGCCCTTCATTGATTTCTCACAACCCCTTCTGCTGGAAAACCCCCTCATCCTGCACCACAGAGCTAGGTGGGCCAGGTGCCCCAGGAATACCTACATCTCTGTGTGAATCCCAGCCTATTCTATTTTCTGCTTGCTTGCCTTTCTCATTCCCTCAACTCTAAGCTTCTGCAGGGCAGCACCTACTGGGTGGTCAACAGGTTTTTCTGTCAATAGAGGTAATAAATGAGAAAGAGCAAGAATGGGACCAGTCTCCCCTGTGCCTTGGATCTCATTTACTTTATATCTCATTGAATCCCAACCAAGATCTCATGAAGTAGGTATTATTACCCCTCTTTCCCAGATAAGGAGACCAAAATCCAAAGAGTTAAGAATCTGGATCACCCTCAAACAGCCCCTAACGCATAGTCAGTGCTAATAATTATACAACTAAAGACCATGTGTAGCCTGTGGCTATTTCTCTAAAGGCAAAATTAAATGAAGAACCAAGCTAATTATCTATAAGATTAAAACAAAAAGCACCTTGCTAGGAAAATGAGATGGGGAGTGGAAATAGGAAGAGGATGTTTATTTTACTTTTTCTTTTTTTGTCCTGAATCTTTTTGGATCGTTACACAGAGTGACTGAATTCATCTGCATTAAAACCCCTTGAGAATTTTTATAGGTTGAACCAAAGCAGAATAATGAAGTGAACCCTTCTAGGCAGGAAGGCAAAAGCAGACTTAAAAGATGATTCCTCTTTGTTACTTGGCCTTTATAGAATAAGCCGTGATGAGCTCCTCGAAAATGCATTATTGATGTGATGTAATAAGGCAGGCTTTCTTTTTCCTTTTCAAATAATGACTTATTTTATATTAACCATGCCATGAAACATTGCACTAAAGGTTGTTTTTCAGCACCAGTGAATTGTATTTGATTTCATGCCTTGCCTTTTCCATCTATGGCAATAGCTCTCATGTTTTGTCAGTGAGGTTTTATTCATATCATTATTCGATTTCTCATTCAGCATGGATTCAATAGATTCAAGATATTTTTCTTTCCTCAATTACGCCTTTGTTCCCCTATTTTCAGTTTTCTTTGATTTCCAAGTGATTTCTGGTTAATTCATGCTTACCTTCATATTCCATTTATTTTATCTTCTTCTATAAGAAAACTCCTTAATTGTGCTACATTGAAAAAAATAGATATGTTTGCAAATAATTAGATATTTAGTTTTTTTAAAGGGCTGCCTGTTCCTAATGTCTTGAAAAATATTAAAATCCACAGCCCTGTTCTCTCTTTATACATGCAAATTCCAACTGCATGCAAGGTTGTTATTGGACTACCAGGACAAACAAACTCAAAATCCAAATAAAGGGACTTTATTTAGAATACCAATTAGATGGGGAATGTTAATTAGGGTTTGATACAAAAATTATGAATCCAAATTACACATAATTAATGTTCTTCCTCAGCTACATTTGGTAATGATTTATCTCTATTTAGTATTCACTTGGCATAACTTGTAAATGCATACTCATAAATGCATGTCCATTTTCTGTCTTTCTACAATGGAAAGCCCTCTGCGTGCCAGGCACCGTGCTAGATGCAGTCTCAATTTACATGGAGCTTGTGGCTTGTGGTCTAGGAGACAGACAATGAAATCGCACTAACGAATATATAATTTCTTCAGGGTACTGAGATGAGTGCCCTAAATAAATGGAGCACAGTCCCAGAAGCTTCTCCAGCCTGGGCCAGCCAGTTGAGACCTCAGGATGAAACAGAGGTAACAAAGGCTTGCCCTCTGCACCTCCACCCTGCGGTTCACTCCCTGCAATTAAGCACATGCTCCTTTAAACCTTGAAACTGCAGTATCTGAAAATTCTGTTGGATTCCTGCCTTATCATATGGAGACATTTTCCCTCCTAAACAATTGAGCTGAAAAACTTGCTAGACCTGACCTGGCCTGAATTTTGAAATTCAGTGGCCTGTCCAGTTAGAAAGTCTTCTGCTTCTACTGTTGGCCGTAGCTGCCCACCTACTAAGTTTCATTGAAAATGTGTAGTTTAAAGTTTTCGGCTATCCACAGCCAGGGGAGACTATGGGATAATGGCTGGGCAATGTGGAGCGTGGGCTCCTGTGGAGCCAGGGGCTTCAGCAGCAAGGAACAGGCGCTCCCTGGACAACTCTGTCCTGTTTCATCATTGTTCACAAATAAATTCCCTTTGGATCCGCAACACATACATACACATACACACACACACACACACAGAGACAGAAAGAGAGAGAGATTGAGACTTCACATAAGATGTATACCCTTGGTTAGAAACATTAGGAAACAAGTGACAAAGCAAAGTCTCTGAGTCCATCTAGAAAATCTTAACGCCAGAAAAGGAATGAATGGGTAAAAGGAAGAACTGGCCTTTTGGCAAATGCACATGGTGAAGGCAAATCTTACACTTGGGAATGGTTGACTGGACCCAAGATTCAGTGAGTTTGTATTTGCTGCTTGATGACTTTACATGGTTCACATGGGGTAAATATCATCTTACGGAATTACAGAAAAACACAACTCAGAACTTGTCCAAGGTCACCTGGCTTCTAAGTGGTAAAGCCTAACTTCAAACTCACTCATTCAGAGTTCATTTCATATCCTTATTTGGGAAGAAAGTGCTGAAATTAAAAAAATTAAAAATCCAGAGTTCATCTTGGGATGGCTAGAAAGCTCACGGAGAAGACCCTGGGTGGAGAAGGAAAGGTTCTATGTTCTGCTCATAGCAGAAACACCAAGATCAATCAGGACAAGTTATCCTCCTTTGGAGAGAACCATTTATTTCCAGGGTTAAAAAAAAGGCCTATATAATATTTTAATTTACTCAGTTCTCCACTTGACAATCTTCTAGAATCCAGATGGAAGGGTGACACTTTTATGGGTTTTTTTCCTCAATCTGCTCCTTTGTTCTCCCATCCCTTGTCTAGTTTTTACCCCAATGTCTATAATAATATGAACTGTGTATTTAACAAATATTAGCTTATTATCTTGATTCTTGTTTCCTAGATGCTTATCGTGATCAATAAAAGTATAACGTCAACTCTGTATTTGTGAAGTGAAATTCACGGGAATGTGTGGGAAAGAAACATGTAAATAGTCACTAGTTTCCAAGATACTTGCATAAGAAAAAAAAAAAAAGCATTCATTCTTACCACAACACGGCAAGTCTATATTAATCACACCATTTTACATAGAGATGAACAGAGACTTAAAATCAAGGTCATAAGCTCCTGTGACCCACAGGGCACTTGCCGTGAAGTTACTGCCCTGTAATCTAAGTCTGCTACAATGGGGGAAAGGTGGTATTTAATGACGTTGCTCAGCAGTGTCACAAAATGACACAATTAGGGAATAAATTCTAGATTTGAAGTTAATCTTCTCACTACTATCACCAGAGGGTGCAGAACACTGATGCTGCAGGCAAACGCAGCCACCTGAACCACCACAAATGGCAGACAGTGCGAGGTGGTGCCGGGGACTGTGGCATTACAAGCCATTCCTGAGGTTACCCAGCAATAGCTAAGGACTGTGAGAAGGATGAAAAGGCAGGATGGAGACATTGCTTCATAGTGTAAGGGACAAGAACAGAGAGCTGCAGAAAGATGTTGCATCAGACCCCACCAGGACTAGATCTTTGATACCAGTCACAGAGTGAGGAGAGTCGGGACATTAATAGTAAAAGCCTCTTGCATATTATTTAGAACTCATCAAATACGACCACAGCTATTTCATCAAGGGTGTACATGGTTCTTCTACTGACAACAGAAGAGTAAGGGCTGACTATATGGGTTAGTGCAAAAGTAATTGCGTTTTTTGCCATTAAAGTTGTGGCAAAAACTGCAATTACTTTTGCACTAACCTAATACAAACCTATCATCTTCCTAAGGTCCTAAAGCACCCATGCAGGTGTTGTTTTGTACCTCTTGCTGGGTGCTGAAGTAACAAAGATGCCAACAGATGACCACCAAGACAGGTACACAAACTGGGTACACAGACTGCAGCTAGTTGCTGGGGCAAGATTAGAGTGCTCTGCCTAATAGAAGAGGAATTTATTTTAATGCAAAGTGAAAGGAGGAGAAAGGAGCCAGTGGATTCTGTGGGGAAAGAAAAACAAAGCTCATGTCTGGGGACCATACTGCCAGAAAGTGACTTTAAAGAACGGAAATGCCCAATTGAAGATTTTAAAGTTATTTTCTGTGGAATATCTGATGAAAACACCCCGCTCTGCCCCCAAAGGACTCTTCAGTAAAGTCTGCATTGTTCCCCAGTGTTTTCCATTAATGGATTCTTAGCAGAGAATCAACCAAGTGCTGAGCTGGGCATCTGGGTTGGTGCTGGGCAAAGACAGCTGCAGGAACCTGGGGAGATGGGACAGCTGGCACAGGTAAGGCCTCCCAGTTGGGCACACCATTCACTGTGCTTAGAGCGGAGATTCTGACAGAAGTGGTGGGAAGAGAAGAAAAAGAAACAAAAAGAGAGGACGAAGGGGGAAAAAAGAGAAGGAGGAGGGGAGGAAGGAAGCAAGCAACACAAGGTTGTTTTTGGATGTGCAGAATTCTCTTTGGATGTGCAGAGCTCCAGAATTGAAACCAAGTGTCAAAGCCCTGCATTTTCTGCTAAAGTGTAAGCGTACAACAAAATCCCTGTTTCTAAAAGTGAGCCCACTGTATGAACTCAGTCCATGCTGAATTCAGAAAGCAGAGGAAGCTTGAATGGTTCCCATGACACAGTGAAAACAGCCAAACTATCAGAAGCGCTTTCCAAGCCTTCCACCAAACAGCTCCAGGCTATTGGTCTAGCCTTATGTTCCACTTCCAGGAGCAGCTCTAGTCTGCAACATTTCATGCTGCAGGCTGTCTCCCTCTGGACATCCCTGTTGTCTCCCTTCTTCACCTACCTAAGTCTTTTGCATTCCTCAAGTTCCTGCTTGCATTATGCCAGCCCTCTCCACCTATCAGGAGAGGTTCTCAATTTCCTTCCCAATCTCCTCACTCCGTATGTCTGTTGTCTAGGTCATCTTCAGCCACCTATGCATCCATTTACAGACTCAGCACAGTGAGGGGACCTAATTGGTTCCCAATAAATATAGATTGCCTTGAAGTTAAAGATGTTGTGTGTCTAACAGTATTTGCAGTGAAGCTAAATAATTTGGCTTAACAAAGTGTTCCCTCTAGAGGTTTCTCCAGGAAGACAGGGAAAATCAGACTGCAGTGATCTAACTCAGAATTCAGATGCAGCAAACCCAGCATGGCTGTCTTACAGGTTGCTCCTGTGACAGCTGGTGTCTGATTTAGAAGTTGCCTGCCCAAGCAGGTATGTGCTTCTGTTAGATCCAATTAGGAGGATGAAATGGTGCCCAACAGACAAAAAGTCCCATTGATCACGTTTCATTCACCTACACTCATATCTGTGCCTATGTGCCAGCCAGATCTAGTGTAACAGTAACCAGAGCAGCGAGTTCTTGAGGCGAGTCATGGGCTTGGGTGGGCACATTACAGGGGGCTGATTGGGTGCTCTGGGAGATGTGCACGCCAAGATGCCACTGGGGTTTCTAATTTCTTGGCCCAGGTCCTCATTGCACCAGCAGGAACCGCAACTCCAGCGGACACCAGGGGACTGTCTGTGAGGTCCTTGTGTCAAGGCAGCAGATCTGATCTTCTGAACTCCAGGAATGCAGTGCCTGCCTCTTCTTTTAATGCTGTAATTAATTTAGTGCCCTAATTATTAAATTAGGAGATTTAATGATTTAATAAATTAGGAGAGATTCCATCCTCTCAAGAAGGCCACATGGAGACAGAAAAGCAATGTGGTGAACAAAGTGTCCTGAAATTGGAATGTTGCCCGTTTATTCCATGAGGACTTACATCCAAATGGAAATAAACATAACATTACAAAACGGTTTATGTCCTTTTTCTGATTTGCCTTTGCCAACATTATCCTTCAGAGACACCTACTGCCCTTTTTAAAAGGCCCCTCTTAGATGGTGTCTGGACACAAGTATCACTAACAGAAGAGCAGACGCTGCTGAGCAGCATATCCTGCCCCTGCTTCAGCTGGCTTCTTCAAGTTGGCAACATTTGAATGTGAAGGAGGAAAAAATGGTAGAGAGGAGCTGTAGTAGACAGACAGGGAGAGGTAAAGGGAGACAGTGAGCCAGAAAGAAAGAAAGAGAAAGATAGAGGCAGGAAGGGAAGGAAATAAAGTCTGAGGCATAAACAGAGACAGAATTATGTCCAGACAGACATACAGAGCCTGGCAGAGCAGGCTGATGGACAGACAAACCGACCACCAGAGGTGGTCCAAGACAGCCTTCACCCAAGCCATTTCCAGGGCTACTCTGGGCTAAAGGGCATCCAAAACCATTTTCCCCAAAATACCACTCCCTCTGCTCCCCTGACACACTTCCTCCACTCTGTCCTCCCCTAAAACACATCAGTCCTCTACGACTCCAGCTACTCAGAAAGACCCAGTCTGGGATGACAGCCACAAGGAGATACTTCGCAGACAGACAAGAGTAGGAAACAGACTCAAGAAAAGAGACAAGGGGAAAATGTCCTGGGGAGAAGAAAAGAGAGTGAGAAAGAGAAGACAAGATGATGCTGTGACAAGGTGGGCTGATACAATATGGCTCTGTGTCTCCACCCAAATCTCATGTTGAATTGTAATTCTCTATGTTGGGGGAGGGACCTGGTGGGAGGTGATTGGATCTTGGGGGTGGATTTCCCCCATGCTGTTCTCATGATAGTGAGTTCTCACAAGATCTGATGGTTTAAAAGTGTGTGACATGTCCCTCTCCCTTGCTTGCTCGCTCTCTCCTGCTGTCATGTGAAGAAGATCCTTGCTTCCCCTTTGCCTTCTGCCATGATTGAAAGATTCCTGAGGCCTTCCAGTCATGCTACCTGTTAAGCCTATGGAACTGTGAGTCAATTAAACCTCCTTCTTCATAAATTACCCAGTCTCAGATAATTCTTTATAGCAATGTGAGGATGGACCGATACAGAAAACTGGTACCAGAATTGGTACCCAGAGTACCAAGAGGGCACTGCTATAAAGACAACTGAAAATGTGGAACCAACTTTGGAACTGGTTAATGGGCAAAAGTTGAAACAGTTTGAAGGGTTCAGAAAAAGATAGGAAGAAATGGGAAAGTTTGGAACTTTCTAGAGACTTATTGAATGGTTTTGACCAAAGCCAACCTGAGGGAGTGGGAATGGGTACAGGGCTTCACTTGCACGAAGTTCCAGACTTCCCAGGAGGAGGAGTGGGAGCCTTTCTCTGCACACCTTTGTAACTCTGGTGCCAGCTATCTGGAGATCTTTGAGTGCTCCAGCCTTTAGAGCTGACCCTTAATCATATTTAAATGATGGTGGCTTATATATACTTAAGTCTATAGTACTCGAGTGTCATGATATTCCACAACTCATATGTAAATGCCTCAATAAATAAGTAAATATACAAATAAAAAGTTAAAACACATATAAAGAAAAATAAAGTAAATATGGCAAATGTTAATTCTTGACTCTATGTTGTGGGTATACAGGATGTCAGAAGGCTCTTCTTTTAACATTTCAGGATGTTCAAACTTTTCATTTATTAGAGAGGCTGGAATTGTTTTAAAAATAAAGTAAGACAAAAAAGTGGCTCCGGCTTTGATATGGTTTGGCTCTGTGTCCCCACCTAAATCTCATCTTGCAGCTTCCATAATTCTCACATGTTGTGGGAAGGACTTGGTAAGAGATGACTGAATCACAGGGACGGGTCTTTCCCATGCTGTTCTCCTGACAGTGAATGGATCTCATGAGATCTCATGGTTTTAAAAACGGGAGTTTCTCTGCACAAGCTTGCTCTTTGCCTGCTGCCATCCACGTAAGATGTGACTTGCTCCTCCTTGCCTTCTGTCATGATTGTGAGGCCTCCCCATCCACGTGGAACTGTAAGTCCCATTAAGCCTTTCTTTTGTAAATTGCCCAGTCTCGGGTATGTTTATCAGCAGAAAACAGACTAATACAAGCTTCTTTCCCAGACATGATGGAAAATACAGGGCCCACTCCTTTTTCTCCCAGGCACTGCTTATGTAGAATCCACTGCATCACTTTCATCCTCCTGCTGAGTCTGCCACATTTTTCTCCTCATACTTGCTGGTGTTCCCTTCTCTCCACTCCACATTGATCCAAAGATGGAATATGGCCCCTTCCTCCTTACCCCACCTTTACTATGGATTTGGAGGCAAGGACTGGGGGCGGGGCTTCTATTATAGAACATCAACAGAGAGACAAAATGGAATATTTTAAAATCAAAATTTAACTCAGTTTACCTTTACCGTTTAAAATGATAGATATACTTTACTATCTTATATTTGTAGTATTATTTCTAATGAAGTGAGAAAACTCAAGGGCAGCCTTGCTCTTTTTAGAGGTCCCCTGGCCAGATCTATCACCAGGAGGGCCAGATTCAGATATTTTTACGGGTCATCTCTTCTCAGGACCCAGCTCTGTTGTGTTGCTCATCTGGTCCCCTTTCATCCTTCACCCCCTCACTCCTCTGACCACAAACACTCTGAATTCAGCTTGATTTCTTATGCAGAGCCATTTGGTTCTCTCTATATCTGGCCCTCTGCTTCCAAATGGTGTGGCTGCTTGTACAGTAGGAGGGGAGCTGCCCCCAACAGAGCCACATATCTATTAATTCATTTGGTTAAGCAGAAAACAATTTGGCCCTAAGAGCAATTATGCTAGCAGAGGGAAGAAGCATTGATGAAGTATTTGTTTTAAACAGCAATTTTTAAAATTCTTGCTACTCTGAAACTGTGGCTTCACCAAAGAACCCTACTTAAAATGTGGCAACACTCAGTGGAAATTTGCATGGGAACTTTGGCTGCAAAGCCTGCCTCAGGAAAGCAGCCCTATTTAAAAAGAGCTATATGAATGCTACTGTCTTTGTGTTTTCCTGGGTCACTAGCCTAGGAGACCACAATTGAGAAAATGTAAAGAAGTCTACCCCCAGCTCATTTTCCCAACCTGGTTATCTACCCAACTATCATTTGTATTCTTGACTCAGCCCTCCGGCTGACAGCTCTATTCAGCCTCCTTGGCTTCTATTCAGTGTCTTTGGACCCAGCTCTCAAATCCCCTTTGGGGCCTTTCTTTGCTCATTCCTACTTCAGGGTCCAGTACCTGTTCTGGATCTACTCTGTTCCTGGAATCTCTGCTTTCCATGCAGTGTCCCCAGTGTTTGGCCTCCTGTGAACGGGACTCAGTGACCTCTGTCCCTCATACCACTTTGCCACTCCAAATTTACACAGCCAGTGTGAAAACCTTCAGGAAAAGAAGCTTTCCCTGTCACTTCCTCCACAGTCCCAACTCTCACAGAAGTTTCTTATCAGAGAGGCAAGTTCCAATTCTTCACTTTGGGGGAAGCCAGTGCTCTCTCTGCCTTGTTTCTGTAAGGTCCTTTGAACAGGCTACACCATGGTCGAGCCATTGTGACCCTTGTGATCCACAGGTATAGGCTTCCTGGAGTCACAAAGCCTGGAGCAACAAGAGAACCACTAAAGAAGAAGAAACAGCTAAGTCCTGCCTTAACTGATTAACCGACCTTGCAACATTCCACCATTGTGGTATTTTCCTGCCCTACCCTAACTCATCAATCGACCTTGTGACCTCCCCTTACCTTGTGACTATGTACCTCGTGACATTCTTCCCCTGCCCGAAAAAACTGCCCCTAACTGTAACTTTCCACTACCTACCCCAAACCTGTAAAACCAGTTCCACTCCCACCACCCTTCACGGACTCCTTTCTCGAACTCAGCCCACTTGCACCCAAGTGAATAAACAGCCTTGTTGCTCACACTTACCCTGTTCAGGATGTCTCTTCAATTAGACACGTGCATAACAATTTCTAGAACTTTGGATCATCAGAAAGAACCGTGGAAACATCACTGGTCTAAGACCAACCAGAGCCCTCCTGGTTCTGAGCAAGACAACCTTGGAGTCTTTTGTTTGCAAGAAAATGGAAACTTCAGAACTATAATAAGAAATAGAGACTTATTCAAGGTTCTCTCTGCTATGCTCTATTAAAGGAAGTACCAGGAAATATTTAAATAGCACATGCAATCCTGGATTGAGGCTTCTTCAGCTATAGAGCCATCCAACTCCAGAGCTGCTAGAGCACTGATCAGAGCCACCAAAACTCCGTGAGTCGCCAGAACAATTCACTTATACCTGGGCAGGGCACCCGTCTCTGCACTCTTATTATTTCATTCAGACCAAAAGTTACAGTCATAATCTTGTCTTATCAGATTTGGGACACTCTGGAACAAATGTCATCCTAATTTTGGTAGCAACATAAAAGCAAGTGAGCATGATTTATAAACAAAGGGCTTTTAGCCTAGGATTTGCAAAAGCTTTCCTTCACTTTTATAATTTAGTCTATCTGCAGAGGAACATTTAGACCTTATCGTACCTTTCCAAAAATTCTGCAACTAAGAGTCACAGCCTGTTAATCCTATCTGCTTCCTTGGAGTCAGGGGGTCTCCTGTAACCACTACATGCCAGCAGGTGCTGTTCTAAGAAAATCTGCCTTCTTTGAGGAGCTTCTTCCCCCACACCGTGCTCTCACACGTACACCCCTGTAGTCTATCTCAGTGACTGGTGACCTCTTCCTCCTGGGCCAGAGTCCTTCCCCTGGAGTAGTATAATAAGCTCAAAAGAGACAGCCCTTCCCTCTCCTAAGATTTGAAAACTTCAGAGTTCAGAACCACCAGCTTCCCCTGTGTCACAGGGCAAACCCCAAAATTAGGGTCAGCCCGGGAAGCCAAGTGGGTCCTTAGCTAACTGCAGGAAAGAATTCAAGAGCAAGCCAACAGAGTAAAGTGAATACACATTTAAGAAAGTAATGCCATAAAAACGTGGCTACTCCATAGGCAGGGCAGCCTTGAGGGCTGCTGGTTGGCTATTTTTGTGATTTATTTCTTGATCACATGCTAAACAAAGTGTGCATTATTCACGAGTTTTCCAGGTAATTTCTTAGGGGTGGGGAGTGGGCCGCCAGGTTGCCATGGCATTTGTAAACCCTCCTGGCACTGGTGGGAATGTCTTTTTGCATGCTAGTGTGTTATCATTAGCACATTATGAGCAGCAAAGGTAACCAGAGGCCACTTCTGTTGCCTTTTTGGTTTTGGTAGGTTTTGCTCAGCTTCTCTACTACATCCTGTTTTATTGGAGGAGTCTTGTATCCTGTGTCTGAGGAAACCAGTGCCGCCAAACTCCTATCTCTCACCTGTGCCCACTACATATCCCCAGCTTACCAGAAGGAGGAGAGAATGAACATAACACAAACAACAGCAGAGGAGGTGAGTGACCCTGCGGGTGCCTGGGGTTTCAGCATGAGAAGTTTTCAGAAGAGCCCTGGGCACAGCCTTCCCCAGGTTCTGCTTTGAGGTTTTGTTTTTCTGTTCTGATGGTGGTGTTGACTTTCTAAACCACCCCAATCTTTCCAATAAATCTTTTCATATTTAGATGGACTCAAGTTGGTTTTCTATTACCTGGAACTCAAAGAATCCTAACAAACAAATGGCCCATAATTTATCTTCATCATTCAAATAATTACTATGTGCCAGGTATGACATGAGACCTTGAGGAAATGTGTATAAATAGGATGGCCTCTGCCCTTAAGGCATTCAGAATCCAAAGGAAAGACGCACAGGGTAGCACTCCTTCCCCTGAGTTCCTACTTCCTGGACTTCCTACCTCGCATGCCAATGAGTTGTACACGGGACACTCCACCCCACTCTGTACCCTGGGGGCAGCGGCTACCCTTTTTGCCCCTCAAATTCCCGTTACCTATGGCAATCATAAAGACCCTATGAAGCCTTGTTATGGGAATAAGTGAAACGCAGTAATAACAGTAATGCTGCTTTATGGTTTTCAAAGCCCTTTCAGATAAATCATCTCAAATGTCAAGAATATGCAGTTTCAGGGATGTTTATAGCAGAAAGCTGAGGTTTTCTGGCCTTCAGAGCCAAATAAAAACAATGTTCAACTTCCTTCCTTTTCTTATCTAATCTTAATTTGGCTTTCTAAATAGGCTTTCTGCCTACGAAATGAACGCAAGAATGCGCTGACGGTGGGGAGCTGGGGAGCAGGAAGGGTGATAAAAGTACCTGGGTAAGTTGGTCACGTTTTCTGAAAATCAAATGAATTGATTTCTGCTGAAGAGAAATGTCAGGGCCTCAGGTACCCAAAGGCCTGATCCTCTGTGAAAGAAAATACCATCCCGTGATCCCAGACTCACTACACCAAAGGGAAAGTTAAGCTTGGACAATAGAAGGCCACATATCTCCCTGATGGCCTCCTAGAGAAATTGCTCACAAGGAAATTCCCTGTGAGTCCCTAAATATTTTAGGACAGCAGTCCCCAACCTTTTTGGCACCAGGGACCGGTTTCCTGGAAGACAATTTTTCCACGGATTGGGGCAAGGGAGAGGCATGGTTTTGGGATGAAACTGTTGTGCCTCAGATCATCAATCATTAGTTAGATTCTCATAAGAGTGCATAACCTAGAGCCCTCACATGTGCAGTTCACAACAGGGTCCGTGCTCCTATGAGAATCTAATGCCACCACCGATCCGCCAGGAGGTGAAGCTGAGGTGGTAATGCTCCCTGGCCCACCGCGCACCTCCTGCTGTGTGGCCTGGTTCCTAACAGGCCACCGAATGGTACCCATCCACGGACTCGATGTTGGGCACCCCTGCTTTAGTATATATATCACCCCATAAACTAACCCTAAGACCAAATTCTGTTGAATTACTTTCTGATAATGTCAATTGCCGGTTTAATTCCACAGGACAAGGACAAGACCAGAAATCATCCCTCTGTCTACCCTGAGATGAATGTATAACTGGTTTTTCCCTCTATTCCCTCTTTTCACATGTTTACTTTAGTTTTAGTTTTTGTTTTTTTGAGACAGGGTCTCGCTCTGTCACCCAGGCTGGAGTGCAGTGGTACAATCATAGTTCACTGCAGCCTTGATCTCCTGAGCTCAAGGGATCCTCCTGCCTCAGCCTAGTCAGCGAGACTACAGCCATGTACCACTGTGCCTGACTAATTTTTTTTTTTTTTTTATGTTTTAACACTCAGGGTCTTGCCTTGTTGCCCAGACTGCTCTCAAACTCCTGGGCTTCAGTGATTCTCCCACCTGGGCCTCAAGTGCTGGGATCACAGGTGTGAGCCACTGCACTGGACATTCACTTTATGTTGTGTGAAGTGCACAATTTACTGAGTGGAAGACGATGTATAATTGACTTTTACTCAGCCCCTCTTTTCGCATGTAAACTGTAGATATTACTGAGCCTAATCAGAGCCTCCCAAAAATATAACCACCTGCCTCCTCTTCCTTTTTTTCTTTCCTGCTTATTGTTTCCCCTTTACTGATGTTCCCAAAACCCCCTTTGGAAAAAGCACAGGTCACAGATGCTCCTGTGACTTGTATTTTTTCCCAGGCACATCCTTAACCATGGCTAAATAAACCTCTATCTATTGAGATCTGCATTAGTCACTTTGTGGTTAATATTTCCAAGAGTGAGCTGGCAACCAAAGTTCAGGAACTGCAAAGCCAAAGCCTCATTCATTCAACTCATTCAATCCACAAGCTCTATTGCATGCCAGTTTATACCAAGCACTATGGTAATGCTCATGACTGTACCCACTCTCATCAGGATTTTACCACTGAGTACAGTGGTTCTTGAATTGACCTGTGCCCTGGAATCACCTAGACAGCTTTTAAAAATACTGATCCCTGGATCCCACACCCAGAGACTGATTTATTTAGTCTGAGATGTGATCTGGATAGCAGGAGTTTTTAAATGTCCCCAGGCGACTCTAATGTGTGGCCCAGGTTGAGGCCAGTGGTCTAGGAGAGGAAGATGAAAAAGCAGAGAATCACCAGAAAGGGTCTAAGCACTTGAGGCAATGAAATCATGTGGGGCCCTCAGAGCCCAGGATCTGGGTCCTCTGAAAGGCTCAGGAGCCCAGAGAAGGAACACCTCAGATGAGACCTGCCAGGTCCTGCCAAATGGCCAGGTGAAGATGTTGGGAAGATGGGAGAAGAAGAGTGTTCTGGGCAAATAAAACAGCCAGAAAATGCCCGAAGAAAGTGCCCCGAAGGGAGACAGAGGCTGGTGCGTTAGCAAACAGAAAATGTCCCTACAGCAAAGGAGAGGCAGGAAGTGATCAACTGAGCTTGGAGAAGTGAAGAAAGATCAAAACACAAAAATTGAAGTTTTGAGATGCAAATCTGAAGACAGTGAGAAGGCATTAGAAGGTCTGCAGCAGGAGAATGAAAATGACCAGATGTGGGTAAACAGAGCACTCGCTGTCTTTCTCTCACACTCTTAGAGAATGACTAAGAATGACTCTCAGGCTCAAGCCTATAAGTAGAAAACAGCATGGAAACAGCATGGTTAATGCGGATAGGTGATTCTGTTAATGACGTATCATTTTACTTTTTAAAATCTCGTCTGTATCTAGTCATTGGGTTTGATATATTTATAACCCTCTTTTTCTCCCCAGGAGAGCAAAGCAGCTGCATCATCTCATTAACCTTCACTCAGCATTCCTGGAGGAGATTGCCAGGTAAACAGTATTAGGGAAAATTTAAAACACTTAAGGTTCGAAAAACATTTGCCAAAAACTCAGTGTGATAAGCTGAGAAAAAGCCAAGTTCTGGGGCTGCTTTTTTCCCTGATTCTTAGGGTCCGATTTATCTGCAAGATGACATTGTTAAGAAGAACAGGTCAGTTTGGGGCATGTCTGCAGAGCAGGGCAGTGCCGAGTTTCAGGCTAACCTGCACTTAGAAAAAAAATCAGAGAGAAATGAAATTGTTTTTTGCTCAAGGAAACTAACAATTTCAGTTCCAGGGAAAATAGTCAGTTCATGAACTGTGAGAGAAATGACTGCATTGGCTCCCAGAGGAAACAGGATCTTGCCAACTCTCCCACTGCTAATAAAAATTTTAGACTATTTTACATTTGCTCTCATGAGGGAGAGACTAGATATTGCTTATCTAAAGCTAAAACACTTTGAATTTGATTTGACCTGGTAGATTTTTGCTAACTCAGCAACTACACATTGAGACTGGCCCATTTATTCTGTTTTGAAACAGTCAACTGTGTTTCCCAACATACTGCCAACTCTTGTATGCCCAGAACTGATTTTCTTTAAGTTACTGCTCTTTCCTTAAGTTACCTCTTACCTGCTCACTTGAAAAAGGAGGTTTAAGTTTACCTTTTTGTTCCAGTGCTGAGCTCAGCCCACTGCCAGAGCTCAGACAAAAAAGTCAGAGCGTGGATTACACCAGTGCTTCTCAAACTGTAATGTACTCCCAAATTACCTGGGGATCCTGTTAAAATGTACACTGGTAGGCCTGGGGATGGCCCCGGATTCTGCATTTCTAAGGAACTCTCAGGTAATGCCATGCTGCTGGTTCCAGGGCCATATGGTGTCTACTGGTTCTGAAGCCCTGAGACAATCCCTCCTCTTAAAACTCTCTCCCCTCACCCTGCTTCAATTTTCATTATCACGGAATCATCTGAGTCTTAAAGACCTTTTGCCCTTCCAGTGTCTCCTTTAAAAACCACACTCCCTGGAGGCTTAATATTTGATGCTCTCTCTCTCAGTTAACAGTATCAGAGATTAAGTTTCAGCTAGTTGAAATCCAGACCAAAACGGAGTAAGTCATGACTGTGGATGCTGAAGAGAAAAAGGAAGCAAAGAACACAGAAAAGACCTGGTGGTGACTTTATCCTCCCCAGCGAAAGAGAAACAAAACATGAAGCCACTCAGAGGAGTTTCAAACCACAGGCTATCACCTAGAAATGTCCTGTGCAGAGCTACAGCCTTGGCAATAAATCCCACTTCAGCCCCAGGACTGGAGGCAAATTAGGTCGCATTTTGCATGTTTCCTACTCTGTAAAATGGAGATGACAATACACACCCCATTGCACCCCAAGTTACGGTGAGAATTAAAAATGAGACATTTAATCTTAGATATTGCCAAGCACCTGGTTTGGTAGTTCTAATCATTACTCAAAATATAGTCAAAATGTAATTAACAATGCCTATACCACTTACAAAATCAGATTAGCTGGAGTGTGGGGGTGAAGGGAATAGTTTATCACACAGTCCTCCAACCTCTTCTCTGTTATTTGCCTTTTTGTATCTTGCATCCCATGATAGTTTTCCTCTGCTCCTTTCCTCCACATTTGATCCTAATTTACTTGTAGCCTTTTCCCCTAGGGAAATGTCCTATTCAAGAATAAGAAAAGCATCAGGAGTTACCATGAATTCCTACTGGGATACCTTACTTAATTAAAAGACACGACTGTAAATCCATTACTTCACTTGCCCTTTACTAGCTGACCTTGGACAAATAATTTTCTTACACTTTTTTTTTTTCCTCTGTAAAATGGAAACAACAGCAGCTATCTCACAGGGTCATTGTAGATGCTTTGACAGAGTATTGTATATGGCCCCTTGAATATTGTAAACTGGAGTCCTCTTCTGCCTCAGAATTCCCCCATCAATGTCCCTTTGCTCAACTGCATCAAATAGGCATTATCCTTAGGAATAAACAGACCAAGCTAACAATGAATTCTAGCCTTATTTCTTCTTTTTCTTTTTCAAACTTGAAATGCTCACTCCTATTTTCTCAGCTTTTCTCCAAATTGAAGCAGCCCAAAGAGCTGTTATTGGAAAAGCTGTATCGAATATGTGTTTGAGCTGTTCTTTTTTAAAGGTCTAAATGGGACAATTTCAAATTGCTAAGGAAGTCAGCATTTTAGCCACTCAGAGTTGGATGGGAACTGCTCTCAAGAAATGGAGGTATATAAAAAAGAATGAGATCCTGTCATTTCCAACAACTTAGATGGAACTGGAGAACATGATCTTAAGTGAAATAAGCTAAGCACAGAAAGACAAATGTCACATGCCCTCACTCATGGGCAGGAACTAAGAGAAAAACATAAGTTGAATTCATAAAGAGTAGAATGATGGTTGCCAGAGGCTGAAAAAGATAGCAGAGAGAAGATAACGTGGGGGATGTTAATGGGTACAAAAATACAGTTAGACAGAATGAATAAGCTGTAGTATTCAGTAGCACAACACAGCAACTACAGTTAACAATAACTTATATATTGTAGAATAACTAAAAAAGTGGATAATATGGTTTGGCTGTGTCCCCACCCAAATCTCATCTTGAATTACAGCTCCCATAATTCCTATGTCTCATGGGAGGGACCAGTGGGATATAACTGAATCACGAGGGCAGGTTTTTCCTGTACTCTTCTCATGATAGTGAATCATTCTCACAAGTTCTGATGGTTTTATAAAAGGACAGTTCCCCTGCACACATTCTCTTGCCTGCCGCCATGTAAGACATGACTTTGCTCTTCCTTCACCTTCCACCACGACTGTTGAGGCCTTGCCAGCCGTGTGGAACTGTAAATCAACTAAACCTCTTTCCTTTATAAATTACCCAGCTTTGGGTACATCTTTATTAGCAGCATGAGAACAGACTAATAGAGTGAAACACAAAGAAATGGTAAAGACTTGAAGTGATGGACATTTCAATTACCCTGATTTGATCATTACACACTGTATGCCTGTATCAAAACATCACATGTACCCCATAAATATATACAACTATTGCCCATAATTAAAAAATGTAAATGATTAAAAAAATTTATTAATATATATATTACTTTTATATTGTATAAAAGTAGTAATTACAATAGTTGTTAAAAAATAAATGGAGGTGTTAGGAACAATACTCTGACAGGATCACAATAAGGTCTGGAGAGGAGTTCTTTCTTTCTCCTTTGGAACTCAAATCACCCAATCGAATAATCAAAAGCAAAATTGCCAGCATATGTTTTGTTTTCCACCATATGATGTTCAATTTGGGCCATGAGGATATTTCTAAAATTCCATTTAATATAAACTTTGTTTTATATGAGCTAACAGATGGATCCTGAAAGCTATGAAACAGAATGGCTGTACAGCATGTCATAAGTCACACTGGTAAAGGTGTTTATGTGGCTTGGGAAGCTATTAAAAAATATGAAGAAAAGCAGTTCAATATTAGGTGTTTTTAAAGTCAAAAAAATAATAATTTGAAAATCTATGGGCTGTTCATCTGATTTTTTTTTTTTTTTTTTTTTGACGTGGGAAATGCAATGATAAAATACCACTTGAATAGGCAACCACCTTTCAATGATCTCATCTTCCCTGGGCCCCAGTTTCCTTATCTATGAAATGAGGTTCGTTTTGGGTCAGAAGTGGCAGAGATTTCATTTTGTGTGCTATCTCTAACCCATGACAGTGGCTGCTGAGGCCTGGCCTGAGAGGTCTGAAGCTTTGTATCAGTCAGGGTTCTCCAGTGAAACAGAACCAATAGAACGTGTGTGTGTGTGTGATTTCTTATAAGGTGTTGATTACAGTCTGAGAAGTTCCAGGATCTGCCATTTGCACTCTGGAGATCCAGGAAGTGCAGCACTGTGTTTTGAAGGCCTGAGAGCTGGACAGCCAATAGTGTAGATTTCAGCCTGAGTCCAAAGGCCTGAGAACTAGGAGCAGGCAGTAGACTGATGTACAGCTCAAGCAGTCAGACAGAGAGAGGGTGAATCCAACCTTCCTTCACCCTCTTGATCTATCCATGCCCTCAATGAACTGGATGAGGCCCACCCACACTGGGAAGTCTGCTTTCCCCGGCATACCAATTCCAACGCTCATCAGACATCCAGGCATCCTGTGGCCCCATCAATTTGACACAAAATTAACCATCATAGATAGGCTCTGTCTGAACTGGTGTCACAGTAGATAATGAATATCTGTTATGAGTCTAGGGCAGAGTCGGTTAGGGTTGTGCCAATCATTTGTAACACATGTGAATTAGACGGTCACTGATGTCCTTTGCTTTCTCCGTAGGTATTGAGTCTGATTTGCCTACCACAAGATGAAGGACACATGTGGCGGGGGAGAAGCAGAAGATCGGATTGGGAAGCCCAAGAGTCATCTGGAGGTGCCCTAAGAGTGTAGCTTTGGATAACAGATATCCTGAAAGCTGGCTTGCCTGCCACTGAACACCACATGCAAATTCAACCCCAGTGAATATGTGTGGTCTCAACTGAAACCAAAAAAAAAAAAAAAATTTTTTTTAAGAAACAATACAGATTTAGGCCCTCACAATTCTCTCAGCAACTGTAATGGGTTGAATGGTGGTCCCCAACATTATGTCCATTTCCTAACCCCTGGAACCTGTGACTATGACCTTCTTTCAAAAAAGGATCTTTGCAGAAGTAATGAAGAGATCCGATCGTTCTGGGTTACCCAGGGAGGCACTGAATTTAATGACGAGTACCCTTGTGAGAGACAGAAGAGAAGACACGCGAGGAGGAGGGACTGTGGCCACTGAGGCACGCTGGAGCCACACAGGCCAGGGAAGTCGAGGCACGCTGACATTCACCAGAAGCTGTCAGAGGCAAGGGAGGGTTCTCCCCTAGAGCATTAGGAGGGAGTGCGACCCTGCCAATAATCTTATCTTTCAACTCTGGCCTTCAGAACTGTTTTAAGCCACCAAGAGGGAGGTAACTTTTATGGCTGCTGGAAAAAACAAACAAAGCAGCCTACAAAGGCAGTAGAGCAGCTCAAGCTTGGCCACAGGAGGAGTCAGGCCTCGTGCACAGGACATGGGCTCAGATCCCCACCACCCTTCCCAGCTCCCCTGCTCTGCAGATCCCCTCCTTACACAGGATCCCCCAAGTAATCAGCCCCTGCCTGCCTTCCTTTGGGCTTTGCCCCTCATCTGTGCCATCTCCTCCCTCAGACAGCCTCACCCAGGCTGCTCCTTGAGCCTACCTTGACCTCAGCCAAGTTCTCTAGTCCAATTCAGCTGCCACGCTAGTCACTAATCATAATTCTATTTGCACAGGAGGCACATGGCCAAGTTGGAGAGTCTGCCAAGCTATGCTCCCTCTCCTTTATTACCCAAGTGACAACTTGCAACTGCACACACAACCCTGCCAGCACTTGGCAGCTGAGGAACGGAGCAGGAGAGGCAGGGAGCATGCCAGCAAGTGAGTGCCCTGGAATAACGTCTGACAAAGAACCTTTCCTCTTCACACCATAGGGTGAATCTGGAATTGGTTAACAATCATTTATTGTGTGTGGTCCAATGCTAGAAGAAAGAATTTTGAATGTTCCCAACACAAAGAAACGATCTGTGTTTGAGCTGATGGATATGCTAATTACCAATTTGATCACTGCATATCACATGCATGTATGGAAATACTCTGTACCCCATAAGTATGTATAATTATTAGGTGTCAACTAAACACATAAAAAAGAAACTTTCCTCTCCCAACCTGCAACAAATAATGCACACAAAAGGGGTCATTTCTGAAATGCTATCTTTATAGACTCAGAATTTCAACCCACAGGAAGAGCATTCACAGGAACAAGTGGTCCAAACCACTCACATCTTCAGACGCTGCTGCCCCGCTCTATCTTGTTCTAATGATGGATATTGCTTGCACACACCAAGGACATCTAAAATTCATCATATAGCAAACCATACCCCCCACCTTGAAACTGGTACATTTCCACCTTCACTTCTCATTTCATCCACAGCCATTTCTTTTACATTGAGACCTCACCTGGAAAAAGAGAACAAGCTGTCTTATAAGTTGGGTCTTCCCTACTGTCACAGAACACGGCAAGGGACTAAGGTGTCATCTGGTTCCTGTGTTATGATAAGAAATGTGAGGAAAAAAAAAAACTAGGCCAAAAATTCTGCTTGCTAGGTATTATAATATAATACTGTACATTACTACAGTCTACCCTGAGCCATGTGTGTCAATAGTAGTAATGTAGACCAATACGAAACATCTGGGAGACACCAGTTTTTTGTTTTAAGAAACGATTAATTAGAGCTTCCTTGCATAATTAGAGTGGGAATCAACATATCGAGTCTAGGGCTCGCACACAGCAAGTCCTCAGTGAGTATCAGCCACTGGCAATCCTGTTGCTGTTATTGGGATTGCTGTTAAAACCACCCTCCCCAAAGATATGTAACGATTTGTTTCCCTACATCTCCTACCAGCCCTCCACCATTCTCACTTGCCTCCATATTTGCTCATCTAATGACGAAGGGAGGGATCAAGATGATAGAAGAAATGAAAGCAGAAACTTGGTTCCTGCCGGATCAGAGAAAGGGCCTTAGCCATTCAAAAGACTAAAAGGTGCATTTGTCTATCAACCACTTTGCTTAACTCTGTTCCATATTCTGCACACAAAGTCATTGTAAGACACTTCTGCTTCAGAAAGCACAGCAGCCTAACTGGCACTTATTTTGTCTCCAAAACCACAAGCCTACATGTAAAATATGCATCACCCCAAGAAACCATCTTTGTTTGTGAATAATTGAACACATGACTACAGAATGACCCTGTCCAGACAGACCATGCTGCCCTGATCCCTCCCCTGTAACTGGGAAGGTGCTGCCAGTTTTCTTTGGCCAAGCACAGAGGAGCGTTTCCATTTCTGTTTCCTCCAGCCTTGATGTTTGTCCACGGAAAGCCAAGTCTTGTCCCACCTAGGGTCCTGGCTCCACGCAGTGCATTAAGCAAACCATGGTGCCTCCCACTGTTCCCCTTCAACCCTCAGCTCTGTCCCCTTATCTCAGCACCCGGATCCTCCCTTCAGCTCCCCGACTCCTTTCCTGACCTCTCCATGCAGACATACCCTTCTGTTACCTGCACAGACCTAGCCCATAGCAAAAACAAAAAACAACAAAAAAAAACAGGTTGCAAACCTTGTGACCTTGTGTATGACGTCCTTAGACAAACTTCAACCCTCTTGATTGGTCCATCAATTTCCCTTCATGCTATTGTAGTGGTAACCGGATCCTGGGTAGTATGCCTGGTCAGCTGGGCAATGCTTCCACTTTCCCTGCAATTTCATCACTCCAGTCAAAGTCGTCACTCATCACCTTGACATGAGCCAATCTCTTAGAAATGAATCTGATGAACTAATCACACATGCACATAAATGGCTGAGAAAGCAAGGCTTTCCCCTGGACTGGTACCAACTGGGGTGGGCATTCCCTCCTTCTAAGGGCCATTCCTTGGGTTCTGCTGTTGCCCAAAACATTGGGACCACAACCTTTGTACCCTCCTAAAAATACATTATTTTAACTCAGGTCAGCTACTTAGTGTATTAGTTGGCTAGGGCTCCCATAACGAAGTATGACAAACTGGGTGGCTCAAACAGGAATGTATTTTCTCCCAGGCCTTGGAAGCTAGAAGTCTGCAATCAAGGTCTCAACAGAGTGGATTCTTTCTGAGGGCTCTGAGGGACAATCTGTTCCATGCCCCCTCCCGGAGATTCTGGTAGCCTCAAGCATTCCTTGACTTGTAGATGATGCTCTCCCTGTCTTCACATTGTCTCCCTCTGTGCATGTCTGTTTCTGTGTCTAAATTTTCCTTTTAGGTAAGGACATCAGTCATATTGGATGAGGGTCACTGCAATGGCCTCATTCTAATTTAATCATCAGCAAAGGCCTTATTTCCAAAAAGGTCCCATTCACAGGTCCCAGGGGTGAGGACTCCAATATCGTCTGGGGAGACACAATTCACCCGTAACACTTGTGTATACCATATTCTTATTTGGGTCAAGGATGCATTCCTCCAGACCCCCAGAGAACTTAAAATTTTCATAATACAAAATTAATTTTTCTAAAGGTAAAACAATTGTGGAGGGACTACAATCTCAAAATATATTTAATCCATTAGTTTATGTATTTATTATTTTTGAGACAGAGCCTCGCGCTGTCACCTAAGCAGGAGTACAATGGCATGATCTTGGCTCACTGCAACCTCGGCCTCCCAGGTTCAAATGATTCTCCTGCCTCAGCCTCCCGAGAAGCTGGGATTACAGGCACCCACCACCACACCCAGCTAATTTTTATATTTTTAGTAGACATGGGGTTTCATCATGTTGCCCAGGCTGGTCTGGAACTCCTGACCTCAAGTGATCGGCCCACCTCAGCCTCCCAAAGTGCTGAGATTACAGGCATAAGCCACCACGCCCGGCCTCAAAATGTATTTAATCCACAAACATGTAACATGTTTGCTTTTTAATATTTCTTTTTTTCTTTTCTCATTGTTTTCTCTAAGTTTCCCTTTGGGCACTCAAATTTACATAACCTCCACCACAAAGTGACTGATTTTTCAGCACAAGCCCAGGCAATATGGCTTAATGACAACTTAGATGATACGTGATTCAAAAGTTTTAATTTTTAAGCAGCAATGAATATTAAAATAACAGTACAAAAATAACCAAAATCCCTTGCAGAAATTCTGGTGCATGTCAACATGAAAGTGATCCACAGCCACCAACAATGGAAGCCGCATGTTTCCATTAACCAGCTGAAGGGGCACTGTCATCTGGCAACTGCATGAACACAGGAGACAATTCCAATGGGGGCCCTACTTTGAAACTGCGTAAATTGTTTACACTTTTTTTAATTTGGAGAATTACTGAGTTTGTTTCAAATTTACAGTGTGAACACAGCAGACAATTCCGATGGGTCCCCTGCTCTGAAATTGTGTAAATTATTTACACTTTTTTTTAATGTGGAGAGTTATTGAGTTTTTTCCAAATGTGCATAGCCTATTGAGACTTTGTTAATATTTTTAGGTCCCACTCTTTCAAATTCACATCGTTCAAAATTGCATTCAGTGCCACTGCGCTGTGTAACTTGCACTTTTCCTTCAGGAGGAAGAATCGCACGGCAGAACTACCCAGAGGAAGCAAGGTGGCAGAAATGACGGCTACATGTGTAGTCACAGAGGCCAGTCTTGTGTAGATGAGGATAGAAATGGGTTTTAGATACTTCTCTGATCCTTGGTCTTTAAATGTTGTTTATTATCTGGCCCTCTCTACCTAGCTCTGAAGGCTGATACAAGAAATACTACTTTTGTTGCATGTTCTTTTGCCCTCCCCTTCCCTGGGCTACCAAAAGAGGCCTGTCATCTCTTGGTATAAAAACTCAGCTCCTAAAGCAAAATGACCTCAAGGCAACAGGAGGCAGGCAGTAAATATTCAGCAATGTGGTGTCGTGGTTGACCGGGAACCAAAAGTCCTGAGACTTGGCTCTGCCACCAACCGATTATACTTCCTGGAATAATTTGTTTAACTTCTCTGGGTTCCTACTCCTCCATAGTAAATGGCTTGTACATTTTTGCTAAATTGATGGAATGCTAAAGGCAACACACCATTGAGAACTGCTCGGCAATTCTCTCACAGAGAGAAGCATGACTGATGTGATGAGGATCTCTGTCACAAGGCTTCTCATCTCCTCCCCACTAAACCCATGGTTTTCCTGAGTTTCCCAAGCAGTGCTGAGGCCTCCCATGCCCAGGAGAGCAAATAGGGCTGTTCCCACCAGTTTTGCCAGCTGTCTCATCCTCAAAGGCCTCAACACACCTCAGCTATCCCCGGTTTTACAATGTATATTCACTCCAACCCCAGCAGGGAAGCAGAGGCTATCTTGGATGCATTGCACTGATCCCTGACCTTGACAGTACAGCAGGTGTTGGACAGTCCCATCCTTGGGCTTCTGGATAGAAGGGCCCTACGTAGATACAGTAGCTTCTGAACTAAAACAGGTGATTTGCTTCACAAGAGACTGGTGAGTTTTGAAAGTAAAATAATCTAAAAAATATAAAAATCAAATCACATTTAGCAAAGCCTCTAATTAATTGCTCTAATCAAAAAAGAACAAAATTGCATCAGATTCATCCACCTAAGAAAATCCATAATGGGGCATACGGTTACACATTTCCTCCTTATTAGTGAGCAACAGGAATGCTCTCCTCCCTGACCTAAACCATCTCTACTGCTATTTCCACAGATGAGCCCCATTTCTTTTTTCCAAAATCCTTCCCTCTCTCTATAAAGGAAGACATTCCTCTTCAGCCTCATGAAAAAATAAACAAAAGCGAGGACACAGCTTGTCCTAGTCTTTGGAATGTCAATGTAAAAACATGTTCCACTCTTGGAGCAAAGGCTTGTTATTTTCAACCTCTCTTCAGCAAGAGTGCTCCACAAAAGGGTCTAGAGTTTTACCTTTTGGTTCCATGCTCAACATCTGAATGGGTTTGTTTATATGTTTGATTGCTGTTTGGGTTTTTTTTGTTGTTGGTGTTCTTTTGGTTTGTTTGTTTATCTTGTGAGTGTGAGAGTAGAGTGAGAAAGGTATTAAATACTTAACTCTTGCCTGCTCCCAACAATACTGACAGCAACTGGTGTCAACAGAAGACAGTGAAAAATGAGTTGGGATTATTAACATCTGTGAACCAGGTCTCCCTTAAATCTGACGTGAAAGTTGATGACAGGAAGTTGAAGTCAATAAAACAGGGCCTTGCCTTTGCAAAGTATAGTGAGAGTAAATAATTTGGAGAAATAAAAAGGTCTCCTAGGCATGAGCACCATTTTTCCCGTTTTCTTATGGAAATATTGCCCAGGAGAGAATTGATGAAGAGGTCAGAATACATAGTTATTTTGGAGCCATTTGGCAATTTTGTCTGTACTCAACCAAAAGGTCATTAGAATTGCAAACAGCTAATGTTGCGTGCCAACTTATTTGCAGGAGAAACCAATTATCACAAACGAAAGCCTCTTGTCTCAGACTGGTTTACTCCAACTGCTTTTAGAAAAAAGAAAAAAGCAGATGATCCTCCTGCTCTGATTTTAACCGGCCTCCCCTCGACCCTTCTGGCAACAGAGGCCTTAGGATCTTAAGCCAAATGGGCACCTACAAAGCAAAGCGCTGCCACCTCGCTGGGATCTGGCCTCCCGCACTCCCAGCCTCTTGAACCCAATCAGTGCTTATGCGGAACCAAGTCTCTTCTAAGTTGTTTTCTTTATTTAAAACAAATGACAGTGTTTGAAAATAACCAAGAGCTGCAGCACTAACTCTCAAGGTGAACTTGGCTGACTGAAGTGCATTTGTAGACTCTGACCTGCTTGCTAGAGTGACTGTTTACAGTCATTAGGAGACTCTGGATAATTGAAGGTCTTTCTGTGGATTTCTTGATATTTTTGAATACTTAAAAGTAGAGTTTTTTTTTTTTTTAACGGTATCATTTATAAACCATTTGACTATCTTATGCTTCTTAATTTGCATATTTAAACTTCCATATAGTTGATTAATATAGTAGAGGCATTAATGATTAATAATTTTAAGGAACCATAAAGTTTAGAATGTGCACTCATTTAAAGAGGCAGCCCAGCACAGTGGTTAACGCACAGACACTGGAGCCACAATGCATTTGAACACTGGCTGTATGACCTTGAACAAGTGACTTAACCTCTCTGAGCTTGTTTCTTCATCTGTAACATGGGCATGGTAATCATTCATAAATGATGTCCTTTAAATGATTTATAAATAATGTCCTTTAAAAAACACCTTTTTATTTCCTCACATGAGCTATGAGGACTATAACAGTGCTATATAGCTAATAGCTCATAGTATTTATAATTTTTCCAAGGCATAAATTTGAATCATGTGTTCTGTGAGAATGGCATGAAATAGCCTATCACCTGATTTGAGAAACTGGCTGTTGCAGGTTAGGAAGGAAAGGATGACTAAATTAATAATGCTGCTGGAATAGTTGGTGGTCCTTACGAGAAAAGAAAAAAAAACAGATTTCTATCTCAAGACATACACAAAAATCTATTGTAGATAGAAATAAAGACTTAAATGAAAAGAACAAAACTTTAAATCTTTTGGAAGAAAACAAAAGAATACCATTATGGCCTCAGGATAGGAAAGAACGTATTTAAAAAGACAAAATAAGGCTGGGCATGGTGGCCTACACCTGTAATCCCAACACTTTGAGAGGCCACGTCTGGCAGATGGCTTAATCCCAGGAGTTTCACACCAGCCTGGGCAACATGGCGAAATCCTGTCTCTACAAAACATTTGCCAGGTGTGGTGACATGCACCTGTAGTCCTTGCTACCCAGGAGGCTAAAGCAGGAGAATCCCCCAAGCCCAGGAAGTCAAGACTGCAGTGAGCCATAATTGTATCACTGCACTGCAGTCTGGGTGATAGAGTGAGACCCTGCCTTCAAAAAAAAGAAAGAAAAAGAAAAAGAAAAAAAAAAAACTGTGGTGGGAGGAACTATTTTTAAAAGCTATAATATATTTAAAAACATTAAAATTAAGACCTGCTCACCAAGACATCATAAAAAGTTGAAAAGACAGCCACAACCTGGGAGAATATATTTGTAAAACATTTAACTGACAAAAGATTAATATTCAGAATAAAAGAACGTCAATGAATTGATAAGAAAAAAGCAAACAACCTAAAAATAAAAAATAAAAAAAAAAAGAGCAAAACACCTGAATAGGTATTTCACAGGAGAGGAGACAGGAAAGCCATCAAATATATGAAAATATCCTGAATGTTATTACTAGACAAGGCAATGCAAGTTAAAATCACAACGAGATACCATCTCACAACCACCAACGTGATGAAATACCAAGCACAGCAGAAGGATAGAAAGCAATGATCAGGAACTCACGTGCTACAGGTACACAGGTGCAACCACTTTGTAAAACAATTGGGTGTTGCAGGGAATTCAAAATGCTCTAACTTACAATCCAAAAAGTCCATTTCTAAGAGTGGATCTCAAACTTTGCTGTATATCACAGTTACCTGACATGTTTTTTAGAAATCCTGATCCCCAGGCTGTACCCAGACAATTAAAAAAGAATCTCGTAAGACCCATACATCATAAGACCCATACATCAGTATTGTTTAAAACATCCAGACGATTCCAAGGTGAGCCAAGCTTTCTAGCCAGCAGCACCCTCTGGGCTGTGGCTTTTGACTGCTCTTCAGTACTGGCTGAAGGGGAGGAGACCCAGAATCAGCAGGACACCTAGTAGGCTGGGAGCCCACTGAACAAAATCCCATTCATGCTGCCCATCCACAACAGCCTAGGTGTGAGAAAGAGATCCTCTCCAACTCGGATATTTACCTCTTGTGCCACACAAACAAGGAAGTCCTCCAGCAGTCCTTTGGTCCAAGACACAGCCAGGTTTTCCTCCCCAAATACCAGTGGGGTACCTCCTCCTCTCAAAGTGTACAAACTGAGAAGTCTCATTTTTGGGTTCTAGGGCTGGGGGCTGGGAGGTCAGACAGGACTACTAGAACATGTACTATTAGTCAGAGGTCTAAACTGAATGGTTCCAGCCATTTGTAGCAGAAGGTCTCTTTTGCGACATCTATTTAAGTAGCAGGGTAACTACTCTAGCCATGCAAGCCTACTCAGCAAATCAGAGCTTCCTCATTATTTTGTAACAGTTGATATAAAAATTTTTGATTGAATTTAAAATTGAGTTGTGTTAGCAAGGTATTTTCAATGTAATGCTTGTCAGTGGAAAAAAGGAGCAATTTGATTCATTATCATTTTTGAATTCTTATTAGATGATTTTAAAATTTTTATTACCTACACCTTGAGAGCAATAGTTTTCATCAGTGGTGACTATCAAGAATTTAAAGAGATCATCATTTTAAATCTTGACCAGAAATTGCATGTAACCATTTTATGCGTAAAGTCTGACTTTAAAATATATATCTATGTTCAAGGAGGAAAGCTTAAGTTTCTCTTTTTAAAAATGTTGGAAGATTCCACGTGGAAATTTCATACAAACTCATTTGTAATACAACTATGTAACATAAAAAAATTGTTTTTTCACCAAGACCCGTGGAGATGCCTCCAAACACCCTCCAGGTTACCCCTGTGTGTTGAACAAATGCTGTCATTTTCTATGTCTTCTCATGATGGGTCAGGAAGTATGGCCGTGAAAAGAAACTTGTCATGAAACACGTGCAAAAACATTTATGGAAGCCTTGTTTGTAACAGCAAAATACACTAGAAACCACCCCCAAATGCATCACAATGGAATGGATAAATGGTGGTGTGCTTATTCAATGGAGTAGAATGCAGCAGGGGAAACAGTGAACTACAGGGACAGGTTAAACATGGAGGAATCTCAAAAGCTCATATTAGGCAAAGAAAAAAAGCAAGTCACTGAAGAAAACTACAAAAAGTTCAAAAAATAGGCAAAACAAATGACACATTTTTAAAAGAGGGGATTGATGATATTTTTAGGAGAAAATAAAGTCTCTAAATGTAGCCACTCTAGCAATGCCCCTCACACAATCCCATGTCCACTGTACCTCACCCACATTGGCCCATGGATCCACTACCTCTTCAGGCTACATCCAGAAAAAAAGATGCTCTGAAGTGTCTCCAACTCACCTGGAGTTCCCTTCCCCAGGTCTAAGGCTCAGCTAAGGGATAAAAAAGACCGCTTCACTTCTCAGGTATCCACTGGGGTCTAAGGTTTTGAGTCCTTGAATATCCTTCTACCAACAAATCAGATTTGATTTCATGTACCAGAGGCAAATCAAGCTCTCTCATCATCTTGAATTTTTCCTCACTCTTTAAAAACTCAAAAAAACCTCTTTTTCTGTCAAAAATCTTGGCTCTGGCTCTATTACCAGAAGTGTTCACAACAGTGGTGTCTATTTAGATACTGGACTAATTCTGAGTCCACCATCTCCCACAGCAATGGGCAACTTAATGAGAGGAAGGCCAAGGCAACAATATGTTAGGAAACATCTGCTGTTTCCTTGAAATTTTATCTCACCACAGAATTCATGGCACTACAGGAGCTTAGAGAATGGCCTTACAAATTTAGATAATGCTTTATTTACCTAATCCTTTGGGAAATCTGAAGAGGTATTTTTTTTTCTCTGTAACAGATGTTCACTACCTGCAACTCCCATGCTGTTTAATTTAACAATGCTTGATGGAAATATTTTTACCACATATTATATACTTTCCTAATTTATTCAATATATCATCCAGAAGACAATGACTGTATTTGCAAAAGAAGGTCACCTCATTAAAAGTATTAATTATTGGCCAGGCAGGGTGGCTCACACCTGTTAACGCCAGCACTTTGGGAGGCCAAGGTGGGTGGATCACGAGGTCAAGAGTTCGAGACCATACTGGCCAACATGGTGAAACCCTGTGTCTACTAAAAATACAAAAAATTAGCTGATTAGCCGAATGTGCTGGTGCACGCCTGTAGTCCCAGCTACTCAGGAGGTTAAGGCTGGAGAATTGCTTGAACCCAGAAGGCGGAGGTTGCAGTGAGTTGAGATCACAACACCGCACCCCAGTCTGTCAACAGAGTGAGACTCCGTCTCAAAAAAAAAAAGAAAAAAGAAAAAAGAAAAAGAATGTCAATTATTATCTTATGCTACCCAGTAGCTCTGCAAACTATCACGGGTTAGGGAAATGGGCAAGACACCTTGACTTTCACTCACATTGGCTGGTCTGTTCTTCTGCATCCTTCCTTACATCAGCTATAGCTCATGGCTGCTAGTTTGTGGTCAGCAGTAGATCTTCTGTTTACAACAAGGTGTCCATGCTTCTCCAGGTGTGATCCTTGGGCCAGCAGCATCAGCACTGCCTAGGAACTTTTAGAAATGCAGACTCTTTGACCATCCCTAGACCCACTGCATGTGGATTAACATTCTTTGGCACAGAATAATTCCTAGTGTAAGGTGAGCTAGGACACTTGTCCCTTGCCATAACTCTGAACTGATATTGAGGCAAGAAATCAGTGAGGAAAAAAGAAAGTGATAGGACAAAAAGCAGTCTGAGACACAGGATTTTCTTCTTTTTTTATAGATGGGGTTTCACTGTGCTACCCAGGTTAGCGTACAATGGTGAGATCATACCTCACTACAGCCTCCAACTCCTGGGCTCAACTGATCCTCCCACCTCAGCCTTTCAAGTAGCTACAACTACAGGTGTACACCATCACACCCAGCTAATTTTTTAATTTTTTGTAGAGTTGGAGGTCTCACTATGTTGCCAAGGCTAGTCCTGAACTTCTGGTCTCAAGTAATCTGCCTGCCCCGGCCTCCCAGATTGCTGGGATTACAGGCATGAACCACCATGCCTGGCCCTGAGACACTTTTATTTCTATAAATTTCATCAGCCCTGTTGCTGCAGGAAGTCATTACAATCACAGTTACAATAATGCACACACACTTTGTCCAGCACAACCCCCAGATTATAGTTTTGTTACTTACTTTTATCCTCTAACCATCCCCTGGCATTTATTCTGAATTAATTTCACTTGAATTACAACCTTCCCTGTGTTAGTAAAATGAGCATTGACTAGAGTGAGAAGGGCAAACAATGATATCTGCTTTGGGCTCCCCTGACCCCTGTACAGAATGTATCACATGTTATGAAGCTAGACTGCCTGGGTTCAAGTCCTGGCTCTGCCTGTGTCACTGAATGACACTGTACAAGTTATTTCAACTCTCTGTTCCTCAGTTTCCTCATTTGTAATATATAATTACACCTGCATCTCAAGGTGAGCTTAAGAATTATATAAATTTATGTATATATGTATATATGTACACATATATATACACACACACACATATGTAGTGCCTAGAACCAAGGCTGGTAGTATTGCTATGGCAAATGCTCAACAGATCATCACTATATCACTATTATTATATTTTATTAGAAATAATTATTATACTTTTGTTATTATACTGATTATCTAAACCCAGATAGGAGGCCTTGAACCACTCATATTTCTTTCTTAACTCATTTGTTTTTAGCTGTGAGACCTTGAGTAAATGTATTCACCATCTCTGAGCCTCAGTTTCCTAATAAGTAAAAAGAGGATAAGAATAGTACTTACCTCACAGTTGGCTAAAAGTACAATGAGAAAAGTTTTTGTAAAAGTACCTAGACCTGGTACATATGGGCCCTAAGCAAATGTTAGCTGCCTTCTCTCCTTTACCATGAAAGCAAACAGTCAATTCAACTAAATAAGATGTGTTATTTTGCACGTAATTCACATTCAAGATGCCAGTCACATATATCTTCTATTCACCCTGCAGGGCCCAGCTGAAATGTTCCCTGCAGTGATGTCTCCCCATTCTCCCTGGGGGCCCCACAACTCTATCCTGACTTCTCCTAAAGTACTTGGCTTACTGGGTCATAATGTGTCTTGCATGTGCATCTCCCAACTATGCTGTGCACTCCCTGGGGGCAGGTATCAGATTTTATTTCTATCTATGTTTTTAGTACCCCAGGCAGACAAAGAGCCAATAGTAAATACTTGTTGCATGGGTGGGTGGATGAATTGGTAGGTGTCGGGAACAAGGATGGATGAATGAACACCTAGGGAAGCTCCCTGGCCCTTTTCGCCACGGAAAGATTGAGAGACCTGGGACAGCTATTTTCTAAAACACAGTTGTGTTGGATGACTTGAACTGCATCTTACTGGGTATACAGTGCATTACTCCATTACACGGTGAATAACAAACCCTTTCCTCCTATGTATACATACAGTCGGAAAACACAAACAAGTTCTGAGAATTTAGGTAGCCTCAACTCCGTATCTGAGGAGTGTGTATATATTAGGGTTTTTTGAAGTTTATGCAAACCCTTTAGGATGGCATCCAAAGACCTCTCTGATCCGGCACCAGCCTTTCTCCCCTGACTTGCTTCTCCTATTTCTTCACTACCTCCTGAGAACAGAGCAGTCCATGAACACTTTCCAGATGCCCCCCATAGTCAATTGCCCCTTCTCTGCATTCCCTCAGAACACTGCACTATTTTTGTCTTTGCAGTATTATTTATCCATTTTATAGCTAAGGAAACTGAGGATTAGACAGATTAATTTGCCCAAACTCACACAGCTAGCAAGTAGAAGAACCAGGATTTGAACCTAGACTAACTCCAGAGCAAATGCTCTTGAACATTGTGCAAACAAAAGGGATGCTAACTTACTTTTGCAATTATCTCAATATTACTCTGAAAATAAGTACTGACATACTATAGTAAAAAGCATTAAGAAAAGTGATGAGTAATTGCCACAAATCATAACTCATGGTTATTCCATGATTATTCCAATCTCTTTTTGAGGTTACTCTCACAGGAGCATGATATATACAAATACATATATGCACAGACAGATATATAGATATGGATAGATACAGATGATATACATATCTACAGATATACATATAGAGATACAGAGAGTGTCAGTTTCAAATTTATATATAATCTATGTTACACCAGGCAGAGAGTAAAGGGTAAAGTTCAAAGCAGGGTTAAATGAACAGAAATAATTATGCTTGCATTGGCTTTTTTTCCCACTTACTATTGCAGGACTTACAACTCCCTACCAAGCCTCCCTGAGTCTGTTAATTTTATGGAACCCCTTGAGATGTCATGGATATAAGACTGTGCTGGCAACAAACATGTGGCATTGAGCTTCTCTTCACCTGTGTTGTGGGCACCTTGGATAAGGCTTGCTAAGGCCACCTCAGCTGTCACTGGTGTGGCAGTGCTATATTTTCCCCAATTTACCATCTGATAGTCCAACTATAAAGCAAGAGAATGCTTGTCTTCTTTTACAGTTCCCTTAGGATACTAAACTCCAAAGTCATTTTAGATTGCCCCCATGTCCTTAAGGTGTAGCAAAACCAGTTCCTTTTGTTTCTACCTAGAGATCCAACAACTGGGCAGCTGACCAGTGCCCAGTATGGACCTTGAACCCCATCCTCCAGCGCCCCACCTTCTCCAGCATACACTGTCCTTCCAGTGCGTCAGGAACCAGACTCAAGGTTTGAATTTGACTTTGAAGCCTCCTGGATTTTGGTGTGCCCTGTAAATTGCTTAAAGTAATAACACCACCTTGCACTTCCATAGTTCTCTTCCAAAAAAACAGCACTTCCTTGTACTTTATCTTGTTATTATTAGTCACTAGCTATGGAGATAGGCAAGGCTGATATCATTAACTGCCCCCAGTTTGTAGATGAAGAAACATGGACAGGCATTAGGAAATACAAGGAAAAAAAGAAAAAAAAAAACATGATACCTAAAGAAAGGCCAGATTCTGTCTTTGTTTAGTATAGGAAGAGAAACCTAAGTAGCCACTCAAATCATGGTTCTCAATTTCAGTTACACAAAAGTCTCTTACCCAGTAGCTTGATTTAGACCAGATGTTCCTTTTCTAAGTTTAGGACAAAATGTGAAGAAATGCTTTCAAACACTGTACTCCTGAAGCCTTTAGAGTGGATATGTGGAAGAAGGCTATGATGACACAACAGAATGAGATTACTGAGGGAAGTTTCAGGCAATGTTTAAAATGTGGATAGATTTTAACCTCTCTGGAATTGCTTAAGGACTTCCATAGACGGAAATAAATGATATGACTACAGGTGCTCCCCCAGAATCTTGTGATTTGGGGTTTTTGTGTGTCATCTACAATTCTCAGTGTGACCAAAAGGAAGCTGGAGAAACACTTTCTCAAGAAGATTCTGTTCTTAAATGAGGAGTAGGTAGCTTATTTGGTGACTTAACTTTAGGAAATTATCAGTGAAGCAAAATTAAACGGGTTTTGTTTTTTTGTGTGTTTTGTTTCTGCAATATTCCTTAAGTTTTTGCCTTCAAGCAATTTGAATTTCTATGGAAAAGAAATAGCATTCTCTATTTCCTTAACTATTTTCCACAACGTTATTTTTCCAAGAGCATTTTGTAGGATGGACTTTCACAAAATACATTTGAAAAACTTTGGCCTCAACTCAATGTATAGGTATTATTGTGAGGAAAAAAAAAAAGTATTTGCTTTCAAAAGAAGCAGAAATAGAGTATTTGAACAAGAGTTGAGAATAATTCTATCAGGTATTTGAGGTGTTTCAACAATTTTCTTAAAAATTTTATTGTGTAACAAAATGCAAAATCTCTTCTTCACCCCATAAGGAAAGGAAAGAAAGGAGTATAAGTGAGCCAATGGGTTCCCAGAAGTCCACTTGGAGTTCATGAAAAAGATTAGAGACCCAGAACAGAAAGCAAAGGATGTGAAGAGAGTTGCACTGAACTGTAAAGGTGATGAGTTTCATCCAGGGTGGCCTCAGTTTTCAAAACCCCTAATTTCTCTAGTCTGGCCTTTTTACCCATGGTCTTCCAAGACACACCTCTGCCCTTCGTCATGCTTCCTTTTGGCTCTGTCTAAAGCATATCCTCTCCTAGACAAAACCTTGTGAAGAAGTGGCAGAGAATCTGCCCTTGGGTTTGCTGCAGCAGACCACGCAGGAGTTCAATTAGTCCTGATGTTCAAGCACAAATTCCAACTCTTAGCCTTCATGGCTGCCTGTTAGGACAGCCTGAATTGACTAAAGCCATAAAGATCCAAGCAGGTTCACTAAACAATTAGAAGAAAACTTAATGCAGTAAAATTCTCCATAAGATTCCTTACAGAAATATATTTCTGGGACACCTTTTGCCCCATCAGTTGTTCCTCACTCAACACTGGCTTCTACGTTTCCAGAAGCTTCTCTTCCAGCTGCCTTTCAGCATCCCATAGAATGATGACTATCAACAAGATAGACACTGCCGAACATCAACCACAGAAAGGCTCCCCAAGGGGCTAAGGAACACAGGCAGAGAACTGTATTTTCTTGATGTCTCTGCTCCTATGCAAAGAGAGGTTGTTGGAGAGAGGATTCACCCCTCCTAACAAAATTGCCATAACGTCATTGTAAATGACTTCCCAATGGCTACTGCTCAATGCACAGCACCCACCGCCACCTGACACAGCCCAAATCCTAACACTTGGCAGCAGTCATTTGTCTTACATGTATTATCTTATTTTCACAAGAAAGTGGAGCTGCCAAAAGGCCCTGTGAAGAAACACAGCCTGGCAGATGCCACGACAGTCCCAGAGTACAAGGCCCTGGAAAGGGGACTGGCAAGCTGACACGCCTCCCCACATCCCAGCAGGCAGGAAGAAGGCGACAGACACAAACTGAGCTGCATGTTAATGTCTCCAAAGTTCAGAGAACAGAACATAGGAGACACAGAAGGAGAAATTAATATGAAAGAGTTTCAAAGTGAAGTAAAACATTTGTCATTACTTCAGCCACTGAGTAGATTTTCAGATTATTTCAAAGCAAAGGCAGCCTTATAAACAAAGTACAATTATATAAAATACATTTTTAACTGGAAAGAACAATCCAGGGATATTTTAAATGCTTCTTATAATGGAAATATTTATTTTTATTTTATTTTTTTTTTTTTGAGGCGGAGTCTCGCTCTGTCGCCCAGACTGGAGTGCAGTGGCCAGATCTCAGCTCACTGCAAGCTCTGCCTCCCGGGTTTATGCCATTCTCCTGCCTCAGCCTCCCGAGTAGCTGGGACTACAGGCGCCCGCCACCTCGCCCAGCTAGTTTTTGTATTTTTAGTAGCGACGGGGTTTCACCGTGTTAGCCAGGATGGTCTCGATCTCCTGACCTCGTGATCCGCCCGTCTCGGCCTCCCAAAGTGCTGGGATTACAGGCTTGAGCCACCGCGCCCGGCCTAATATTTATTTTTAAATAGGAGGAAAGAAAATGGTTCACTGGAGTCTTTTGAATGAAGGACCAGGAAAACATATTTTCACAGTAAGTGGTAGCATCTTGCCCATGGACCCACCAGTCTTCATGGGTCCTTCATGGAGCAGGTGAAATCACCCCAGGCCCAGTGCCACTCTTTGGTTATGTCCTCTAAGCTGCCACCTTGCCAAAAGGAGCTGTTCAAAATGCAGGACTCTTCACATCCTCCCCTTACTTAAATGTAACAGAGGCTCCTTTCTTGCCCTCGAAGTACAATCTAAAATCATCAGCATGGCCTACCAGTCCTTCCATGACTGCCTGCTGCCTGTCCCTCTGTCCTCAGGCACCACCCACATTCTCCCTATTCCACTACTCACTCTCAGGCTTTTCTTCATCCCCCAACCTTACACATGCTGGTTTTACTTCTCCTCTACTGAGTCAATTATGAGCCATTCTTCAAGATCCCGGCCATATTTATTCTTCTCAGTGCTTCCCTCATATCTCTAAGCAGCATTCCTCTCTCCCTTGCCTACACCCCAGAATAGTCTGCATCCCTCTGTCACGAGGTTGTTATTGGGTATTGTGATGAGCTGTTAGAATGTTGGGGTCATACTGAGATGGTAGGCTCAGGAGGCAGGTTCTTTTCTTATTTCTCTTTGAATCTCTTTGATACCCTCTAAGCCAACATACCATCTGTTGGGCTAAAAAGATCTTTCTCTATTAAAATATGGAGAAACAAACAAATTAAAAACATGAGGTGATTCATAAAATATCTTGATGCTTATGGAAAAGGTAATGCCTTCTGAAAACTTAGATCGTATTTCTAAAAATGGCTTTCAACAACAAAAGAAGGAAGGAAGGAAGGAAGGAGAAGGAAGAGAAGGAAGGAGGGAGGAAGAATGGAAGGAGAGGGAAGGAAGGAGGAGGGAAGATAAGGAAGGAGGGAGGAAGAATGGAAGGAGAGGGAAGGAAGGAGGAGGGAAGATAAGGAAGGAGGGAAGGAGAGAGAATGAAAAGCGGGGGAATGAGGAAGAAAGGAAGAGAAAAAGGAAGGAAGAAAAAATTTAGCATATATTGACTTGATGTCTTCAAAATGACATGCAGGGTATGACCTTAAAAAACAGGACCAGAGAACCATAAAGACAGAAGAGGTCAAGATGAAAGAAGAGATGTAATAGGAACTTCTGGAACTGAAAAAAAAGGTAAAGAATTACAAAAGGGAAGAGCAAAATCACGACTGAATTAGGGCAACAAAAAGTGATTTCTCATCATTCAGCCATACTTTCCATCCAGCACATCAGGTCCTGGCTGCTTCTTCCTACCCCATCTCTGCTACAGGAGTCCCACCACGTCTCCTTAGTGCTCCCGAGTATGACACCTACAATTTCCCATCCCTACAGTCTAGAAGAATCTCAGCTGAGGGACTGGGCAACAAGAAGGGCATGTAATCATCTTTCTTAGGCAGGTAACCTGTTGGATCTTGGTGACTGGATGCCAAAAAGCTGAAGAAAGTAAGCCGTCAAAGAGAAAAGAAAACTAGAAAATAACAAAAACAGTAAAAATAAAAATAAAGGCAAGAATTTACTTTCCTAATATACATTTTTCTTGTTTAAAGATTAAAAAAATACATGGCTATGACAAACATTAGAAAATTTGGAAAATATTCTATAACCAATATGAAAATGATGTAGAAAAGTATCCCCAACTTATCACTGCTGAAATTATCATCTATATATTTGAAATAACTTTCCATGCTAATACATTAAAAATTATGTATCTACCATACACTCATACACATATCCTACATCAATTTAAGTCCCTGTTGCACGCATTCTATGAGAAATAAATCTAGATTCTCTAAGAGAGCATCCTAAAATGATAAAGGTGTATTACTTTCTCAGACCACAGACCATTGTTATCACCAGTGAGAGTCTGCCTGTCACTCCAGGGCCCCTTCCAGCTTGTGATACTAGGCATTTGGAGGCAGTATCTTCAACATGTCTTCCAAGTTACCATGGAAAAGTGAAGAAGAACAGAGGTCAACATGTGCTTCTGTAAGCCAGGCCTCCAAGAGACTGTATCACTTTTGCTCATATTCCATTGACTCTATGTCAGTCAGAGGGTCCTACATAATTGAAAAGGGGTTAGGATATAAAACTTAGTTTTGTACCCAAAATAACAGGAAACATACAGGTATCAGTAAGCACTAACAATCTTTGAGATGTATGGTAGTTTTAAAATATGTCCACAAAATCTCTGGTGGAATCTAATTCCCCTTCCCCTGAGCGTGGGCTCGAGGTTCTAACATGACTCAGTACGAATGAAGAGAGTATGCTGAAAGTGACACTGTGTGACTTCTGAGAATTGGTCAGGAAAGGTTTTGCAGTTTCCTCTTTGCTCACTCTCCTTCTTTCTTGAAACACTAAAGGAATGCCAGCAGCTGTGCCATGAAGATACTCAAACCGCCCTATAGAGAAGTTGAGTGTGATGTGGAATTTAAGACCTCTACAGGCCAGGCATGGTGGGGCTCACAACTGTAATCCCAGCACTTTGGGAGGCTGAGGTGGGTGGATCATGAAGTCAGGAGTTTGTGACCATCCTGATCACACGGTGAAACCTCATCTCTACTGAAAAAAAATACAAAAATCAGCTGCGTATGGTGGCACATACCTATAATCCCAGCTACTTGGGAGGCTGAGGGAGGGGATTTGCTTGAACTCAGAAGGCAGAGGTTGCAGTGAGCGGAGATAGTGCCACTGCACTCCAGCCTGGGTGACAGAGTGAAACTCCACCTCAAAAAAAAAAAAAAAAAAAAAACCCTCTGCCAATAGTCAGTAACAGTGAGACAAACTGCCAACAGCCATGTAAGAGGGCTAGCTTGAAAATGTATCTTCCAGCCCCAGTTGAACCTTCAGATGACCACAGCCCCTTCAGATGACCATAGCCCCAGTCAACATCATGACTGCAACCTCAGAAGTGATCCAAGCCAGAAACATCCAGCCAAGCTGCTCTTGGATTCTGACGTACAAAACTGTATAAAATAATATATACGTATTGTTTTAAGCCGTTAGGTTTTGGGATAATTTGTTATGCAGTAATAGATAATTAATGCAACAGAACACAAACAGCATAAGACTAGGTAAATATCACCTTATTGCTAACTGGGGCTTTGGGACCAGATCCCAATGTGGAAACCATAATGGAGTCTCTGTAACTGTCTTGCTTAAACTCAGTAGCCATGGGATTTAGAGACAAAGTCAGCAGAGGCACTTACTTACACATTTCCTTTATACCCAGACCCATATCCTGGCCTTCTATTACTGGCTTTCAAATGGCCAGGCAAGACCAGGCTAAAGAAAAACAGACCAAGGAAAAACAAGGAAGAAAAGGGGAATCTGACTCTGACCAACAAGCTGCTGGAGGTAGCAGTAGGGCAAAAAGAAAAGCTTGCAGGGGAGGCAGCTTCTCACTCCTTTTAAGAAAGAAGTTCTAGGAGAAAGGAAAGAAAATTTGCAGAGACAGAAAAGCAAAAAGAAAAACTTTCCATTCTGACCTAGAATCCAAGCCTCCTCTCCTGTTTCTCAAAATTCTCCACCTGCAAGTGCCTGGACTCATTAAATATCTGTGTACTCAGATCCATTCACATTAGACTTCCTCTGACCTGGATGGGGTAGGTTAATGCAAAGCAGCATTATTCTCCCTGTGCTTCTTCCCTGGAGGCTAAATGGTGTTATTTCCTGGTGTCCTATGGCTATCTTTCTCTACTTTCTGATAAAAAAGGCTCAAGCAGCCTGCTTTAATTCTCATTTCTAATAATAGCCTATATTCTCAAGTTCATTTTCACTTAATATCATACTCTACTCAAGTATGATACAGAATTACTCAAACAACCAACAGTGTTTCCAAATTGAGACCCTGCTAAGCTGGCTTTAACGGACAGGATATTTAGTACATTAATTGTTTATACACAGAGACTAACATTAATTATGTGAGTTCATCAAAGTCTGAAGTTCTTAAATGATTTGTTTTCTTAATAAATTAAAACTCTCTTTTTATTGAATTCTTACTAATTATTTTCATCTCAACAGATAGCTCATATTATGCTCTGGGTGAATTATCAACAAATTCTGAATTCATGTAGCTGAAATTAAAGAAATATTTCACCAGTAATAGCTATTTGGCTATTGTCCAGTAGCCATTTACATTTATTCCTTGATTAAAAGACTAACTTGCCTGGTGGGCCATTCCTACATGGATGAATAGATAGATAGACAGATAGATAGATAGACAGACAGATAGATAGATAGATAGATAGATAGATAGATAGATACATAGATAGATAGATAGATAGATGATAGATAGATAGATAGATAGATAGATAGATAGATAGATAGATAGACAGACAGACTAAGTTAGGGAGGAGGGGAGAGAGAGAGAAGGAAAGCGATTTGGGTGTGTAGAAACAAAAAGACCTGAAACACATAAGACAAAAAGTCATTACTGCTTGGCAGAAAACACAACACATTAGGATTTCAGACCTGGTTCTATGCCCTGCTGACATTTATAACTTTTTTGCCCCAAGGAAGTAGCTGGAATCATTTTCCATGTCTGTTTCCAAGTGTGTAGTAGGGAACACCACCACCCCTGCTCTGCCGGTAGTGTTGAAATACTTAAATGTAGGTGTCTTAGTCATTTCAGGTAGCTAAAATAGAATATTATAGACTGGGTGACTTCAATGACAAACATTCATTTCTCACAGTTCTGAAGACTGGGAAATCTAAGCTCAAGATGCCAGCAAATCCAGTGTCTGGTGAGGGTCTTCTTCCTGGTTTGCAGATGACTGCCTTCTTACTGTATCTTCATATGGCAAAGACAGAGAGAGAGATAGGGAGGAGAGAAAGGAAGCAAGCTTTCTCATGCCTTTTCTTATGAGGGCATTAATCCCATCACAAGAGCTCCACCTTTATAACACAATCGCCTCACAAAGAATCCTATTTCCATATACAGTCACACTGGGTATTACAGTTTCAACATACACATTGTGAGGAGAGGACACAATAGCATTAAATCTGTATTAGTCAAGGAACAAATAAGAGGAGGCGGGGAGAGAGAGAGAGAGAAGAAAGAATTGGTTCACACAATTGTGGAGACTGAAAATTCCCACCATCTGCAAGCTGGAGACCCAAGAAAGCCAGTAATGTAGTTGAGTATGAGTGTAAAGGCTGAGAACCAAGAAAGCTGATGGTGTAAGTGTAAGTCTCAGAGGAGTAGGAGACTGACGTCCCAGCTCACGTGGCCAAACAACAGGGGCAAAATCTCTCTTCCTTGGCCCTTAGTTCTATTCAGGCCCTCAACAGATTGGATGATGCCCACCACATGGGCCATCTGCTTTACTTAGTCCAGCAATTCAAATGCTGATCTCAGCCAGAAACACACTCAGAGACACACCCAGAAATCACATTTAGCCAAACATCTGGTCACCCCAATGATCCGTTCAAGTTGACCCCCTGGATCCAGTCAAGTTGACACAATAAAATTAACCATCATGGTAGGTGACAGAGTTCTGAGAGAACAATGAAGAGTGTAAGAAATCATGAAGACGGAGAGAAAATGTTTCACGTGTCTATCACCTTCCATTCCTACCCCTTCACTTCCAAAATTACCTATGTTGCTCTGATGACAGTAGAGAAGGCTTCTCATAGCAATTCCAGGGTGTTTCATTCCCTTGAAGCCTCTCTTGTCAGACACTGTGGGGAAACTGCATGGAAGATGAGCCAGGGGAATATTTGCATCAACTGTTTTTTTATATCTATTATATGCCAAACATTTCATCCTTGCCTACTTCAAACCTGTACTTCCAGAATGAACCCAAGCTCCCACTGAAATAAAGATAAACTATAAAAGTGACTTTCTTATCTCTGAGGACACAACAGCCAAGACCAAAACTGTGATTGGATATCCTACCATGCTTGGCCCCAGACTAAAACCACCAGTGGAATAAAACCATTCACTCCTCTTTCCTCCTCTCTCCTAGGATGTTGGCCTGATCTTTGCCCTCACTTTACAACTAAGAATTTTAATCATGGCACCCCAAGGCCTTACTCAAAGCCACTGAATTCTCATCATTTTACAAAGCCCACCCTGAACTGCTGAGACTAACACACAGTTACATTTTCACCTAGGATGCCCCTACTCCTACCTCCCCTAACACATGACTGTCAAACAGAGCATGTTTCCTGCCCATATTTCCCATCACATATTCTGCTCACCTATGGCATTTTGGTCAAAGCATCATTGAATGAATCAGAAGCTGTGAGAGAGTTTCCAATTCACAAATAGTTTTCAGTGTGGGTGGCACTTTACCTTAGTGGATTTGTCAACTGCTTTTTCAGGCTCAGGAATCATGGCAACCTGTGCAGCACAGAACTCAAGAAAAAGTAGCCAAGAAATCCATTAATGTGACAAAAAAAAAAACAACAAAAAAAAAACTTCAAATGTGTTTGGGCAGACAGAGGGTAAGGCAGATATCTAACACTAATAAAGTGATTTATAGGCACCTGGGCATCCTTAGAGACTAAGGCCCCAGAAATACTTGTATTGTCATTGCAACTGTTTGTATTGACAAAATTAGTTTTTCATTTGCCAACAAAAAATGTTCAAAGATGAGCTATAACTTATATGAATTCAGCCTGGATTTATGGGGAGCTGGGGCAGAATTTCAGGAACATGTGGGTTTTTGTAACCTCTACACAACTGATGAACATGCTAGTCACTTTAGGATCCTTTCCCACAGGGTCAGAAAGACCTATGCTCTCCAGCTTAGGTCTCCAGTCTCATCAGGAGAACCTCCTAGCCAGTTATGGCCACTGTATACTGTATGTCTTCACTCAATGCCTTCCCTAACAGCCACCAGAGATATGTTTATTAGAAGCTTCCCCAAAACTAGGCAGCTTGTAATAGAATCAGGGAGCCTGGCTTCTGCCAATGTCTGTCATGAGTTTATAAATCTTTATTGCTATTATCACTACTGTCACCATCGACAATAGATTAGGAAAAACCAGATCTGTTATCACACCAAATGGTGGACCCAAATAGTTTTGAGAGCCCTAGGAGGGTGAGTATGTCATATTTTAAAGTCAGAAGGAGAGTGAGGCTTTGGTCATTTTCTCATCCTAAGTAAGAACAAGTGCTGGGCTGTGGCCCAGATTAATAACACTTACCTATAGTCAAAGACACAGCTTTGTGTCCTTGCAACTTTCTCCACCTCTATCCCTCTCTTCAAAACTGTGTGATGTGAATGTTGTTGATGTCTGTAGCAGACACCATGATGTACAAGGGGTCTTCAAAAGTTCGTTGGAAAAACATATTATGAAAAAACTATGCATGGATTTCAAAATTTTTTGCACCAAAATAAATTCATACTAACTTGTTATACAATATCTAAACAGGATATAGTTTGAGGCACTAAAAGCAAGACATCAGTTTGAAAAGAGTCCCATTGGAACGCCATGCATTCTGCTAAAATTGAAGTAAGAAAAAACATCAAGTTTATGATGAACACTGGGTGGAAGAATAGTGAAATCACTGACAACTTCTGAAAAGTTTATGAAGGTAGTGTCCCAAGGAAATCATAAGTTTACAAATGAGTAACTTATTTTAAGAAGGGACAAGACAATGTTAAAGGTGAAGCTTGCAAAAGCAGACCATCCACATCAATTTCAAGGAAAAAATTAATCTTGTTCGTGCCATGATTGAAGAGATCCAGTGATTAACAGAAGAAACAATAGCCAACACCATAAACATCTCTGTTGGTTCAGCTTACACAATTCTGACTGGAATATTAAAGCTTAGCAAACTTTCCACTCGATGGATGCCAAAACCGTTGTGCCCAGATCAGCTGCAGATGATAATAGAAATTTTAGGCAAGTGAGATCAAGATCCTGAAGCATTTCTTCAAAGAATCGTAACAGGTGATGAAACATGGCATTACCAGTACAATTCTAAAGACAAAGCACAATCAAAGCAATGGCTACCAAGAAGGGGAAGTGGACCAGTCAAAGCACAAGCAGACTGGTCAAGAGCAGAGGTTATGGCAATAAATTTTTTAGGATACTCAAGGCATTTTGCTTGTTGACTTTCTGGAAGGCCAAAGAATGACAACATCTGCTTATTATGAGAGTGTTTTCAGAAAGTTAGCCAAAGCCGTAGCAGAAAAACACCTGGGAAAGCTCCACCAGGGAGTCCTTCTCTACCACATCAATGCTCCTGTTCATTCCTCTCGTCATATAAGGAAAATTTTGCCAAGGTTTTGATGGAAAATCATTAAGCATCCACGTTACACTCCCGATTTTGCTCCTTCTGACTTCTTTTTGTCTCCTAATCTTAAGTAATCTTTACAGGGCACCCACTTTTCTTCAGTTAATGATGTAAAAAAGCCTACACTGACATGGCTAAACTCCCAGAACCCTCAGTTCTTTAGGGGTGGCTTCGGCCCACTGCTGCCATGACTGGTATCATCACTTACAAAAGTGTGTATTGAGTTGGATAAAGCTTCTGTTGAGAAATAAAGTTTATATTTTGATTTTTATCTTCTAATTTTATTTTTTACAAGCATTTTGAAGTTCCCTTCTACTCCCCAGACCTCCATTCAGGAATAAAGGACTCACTTACCTGATTGTCCAGTGGGCTACTGATCAGTGGCCCTCAGCTCTCAGTCCTCTTAGTGAATTGCCTTGGCTGAAGGTGTTGTCTTGCCTAGGGCAACCCTCATCCAGTGACTGGCTCACATGGAGAAATAAGGACCCTTTTCCTCCATTTCAACTGAGGACCCCTCTGAAGAGTCATCTCTGCTTCAAATATCCCTGTGGGGTAAGCTAGGGCCCTCCTTGAGACTGCACTGCTGCCAAATCAACTTCTCCCTCTGCCCACTCCTGCCTCCTTCCCTTCCCCCAAAAGGTGTTGATCCCAGGAACACTCCTAAAATACTTCCTGCCTACAAATCTCCTTCCTAGAGTCTGCTTCCATCCTGCAGCAATGTCCCACCCCACAGCCCCTCAGCTCTGCTCTGAGTTCCCTTACAGCTGCAGTGGACAGTCTGTAGCATGCTGATGACTTCCAATCTCACGTACCTGCTGCTCAAGGCTTCTCTCCCTGGGATTTTCTCGGAAGTTCAGGTTGTGGGTAGGTATGACCCAGGGAGGATGGGAGTTTGTGGATAAGCGCCCTAGCCTCTCTGTGCTTGGGTGGGGCAGTTCTGAGGCATATTCCACACAGCTTCCCAGGGAGCTCCTAGAGGGACAGTTCACAGTACCCTCACAACCATGCACCTTTTGTTGGCTTCTCTCCTCTGTCTTATTTCTCCACTCCCTGCTTGTACTGCCTGAGTCACCTCCCACTAAGCCACCAGCACCCAAGTTCGTGCCTCAGGTTCTGCCTCTGGATGACCTGAAAGAAACTAAGACATCCTTATTTCTCTTTGTGTTTCTAATCGTGCCGGCAACTCACCTTCCTGGGGCAGGATCCCAGAGCGCATTTGCTGGAAGGAAGCCATGAATCAGGTGAGTAACAGCGTCCAAGAGATCAACCTTGTAAGAACACCAAGGAAACATGCAGGGTCAGCCCCAGTGACGCCTGGCCAACTACTATGTATGTTATGATAAAATATTAAAAGTAGATAGACCTAAAATGCCACTCCGGCTCCATTTTCGTGCACAGGAAATCCCCAGGGGCCACGAGGTGTGGGCACTCCAGGGGCTGAATGACAACAATGACTGCCTCCTACTGAGCAGCACCTTGGCCACATGTTGGGAAAAACAAGGGGCTGATCTCACTCCTCCTTCCAGGCCAGTGAAACCATCTCCATTCTCACAAGATTGGAAACTGAGGCTCCAAAGGGTAAAATGCTTTCCTAGTCTCGCAGCCAACCAGCCCAAAGCCAGAATTCAAATCCAGACCAGATCATTTCCAAACCCCAAACCCTTGACCAGGCGGCAGGAGGCCTCAGAAGCACGTACATGCCCATAGATGCTAACTCTGGGTGGTGTGGGGTCTGTGGTGTGAGGATGAACAACAAAGTGGGCTCTGTGCACTGCAAGGGACAGGAATGAGAGGCGACGCGAGGGAAAGGTTAGCAGATTCCCAAAGGCTCTAACAGCAGAAAATAGGTTGAGGAGGATAGAGAATGAGAGAAGAGATAAAAGAACCACATCATCATCAAGGTTAGCAGCAGCCCTTGAGGAATGTGCTTGGTGCCACTGTACACAGGCTGAACCTGAGCTGTCCTGAGGAGGGGCGTGCGTTCAGTACTGTGCCATCTGCCTGTCACTGCTCAGTATTTATTGAGTGATCTTGTGCTGGAAACAAGGAAGTAAACACAAAAGGCAAAGGCCCTGCCCCCAGAGAGCACATGTACAAGTCAGGGGAAACTAGCAATAAATGCACTTATGTAGTATAAATGTCTGAGAGTAATGACAGCTGTAAAAATATAACAACAGGGCTGCATTGGTAGAGAGCAGTGTGAGGGCCATCTTAGGTTCAGCAGTGGGGAAGGCTTCTCAGGAAGGTCACATTCCAAGAGCGAAAGGAGTGAGAGGCAAAGCATTTCAGCGGAGGGAATAGCCAGGGCAAAGGTTTCTTGTCAAGGCTCTCGGGAGCAGCAAGCAGGCTGGCATCTAGGCACAGGGTAAGTTGGGGGAGAGCTGTGACAAATGATGTCCATCTCTGTCCCTTGAATGAAGACTTTTTTTTTTTTTTAACCCAAAAGCATCCAAGCCTGGAAAAATTTAAAGCTCTCCCCAAGTTTTGCAAATTCTTGTGGATCTAGCATTCCCTGTGTCCTGTGGCTTTCAGCCTCTTTGTCCTTCTTTGCTGCACTGGTATCACCTGGTAACAACCAAGAATCCACTTACCATAGCTTTCTACAAGGAACTAACCACAACTAGCAGTGTACAGTTATCATATTATCGTATTTTTCACGATTGGGAGGTATGTGTGGAAAGAGGAATGGTGTCCAGCCCACAGCCCTCTGCCTTCTCCCTCACCCTTTCTCCTCCTCTCTCCTTCTCTTCCTCTCTTCCTCATCCTCTTTCCCACACCCCTACCATGACAGTTCTCCTTCCATTACATATTCCTATGTCCTTCCTTTCTCTGACCCTGGAAACTATTTTTGACTTAAGTAGAAGTCTTGAAAGGCAGATCTCCCTAAGAAGGATTCTAGAACAACTGCTAAGTTAATAAAATGTTCTCTATCTCATGACTCCTGCCTGAGCAGGTACATGGGTAACAGCCCTGACGCCACAGGACTTGGACAGGAAGAATATCAACTCCCAACCTTCAGGATCAGCTTGCACACAAACCCGCACAAATATGTGCACATGTCTTCTAAAGAAAAAATTACATGACCAAATGCAGTAGCTCATACCTGTAATCCCAGCACTTTGGGAGGCCAAGGCGGGCAGATCACCTGAGGTCAGGAGTTTGAGACCAGCCTAGCCAACATGGCGAAACCCCGTCTCCACCAAAAATACAAAAATTAGCCAGGCGTGCTGGTGGGGGCCTGTAATCCCAGCTACTCGGGAGGCTGAGGTGGGAGATCGCTTGAACTGGGGAGGCAAAGATTGCAGTGAGCCGAGATGGTGCCACTGCACTCCAGCCTTGGCAACAGAGTGAGACTGTCTCAAAAAGAAAGAAAGGAGGAAGGAAGGAAGGAAGGAAGGAAGGAAGGAAGGAAGGAAGGAAAGAAAGAAAGGAAGAAAGAAAGGAAGAGAGAGAGAGAGAAGGAAGGAAGGAAGGAAGGAAAAGAAAGAAAGAAAGAAAGATAAGTAAAGAAAAAATTACGTCAGTCACAAATGGAGAGGACCCAAGCACTGTGAAGCCTGTAGATTTCTGTTGGGTTTCCTAGGGAAAGGTCTAAGATGCAGAGGTGTGGTGGTGTCCTTGGAACACCGATAGGCATTTAACAGAGCAGGCTCAGCCTGTCTGACCAATAAATACACACATTACTTTAATGATGGACCTGCGGAGGGTATGCGTTTGGTGGGATGTTTCATTTTTATTTTATTTCTATTTTGTAACCTAGATTTAGTTGTAAGATAAGCCCCAGATAATACATAAACATATTAGCCTATGATATTTTTGCAACAACGTTAGTTTTCCTTTTCTCTATCCCGTCACCCTTTTACTTTGGAGGTGCAGTCATAATTATAATAACTACCATCTGTTGCATCCCTAATAAATGCCAAGACATTTTCCCTAATCTTTATAAGAACAAAACAGTTAATACTATCATCAGTTAACAGATGAGGAAACCGAGACTGAGAGAAGTTGCTTAAGGCCATGTAACTAAAACAGGAACATGCCTGAATCCTTCTGAATTGAATCCCTATGGCCTGTCAAAGAGGAAGTCTTTGTCCTTTCTTGAGTCCCAGACTCTCTGCAGCTTTTGCAAAAACAACCATAGGACATTTCTTCCATTGAACTTGTTCCTTGGTAAAACCAGAGTGATTAGGTCACCAGTGTGTGCTGAGTGCCTGCCATGTGAGCCTCAATCCCAGGGTGAGCAGGTCATCAGTATGTGCTGAGGGTCTGTCATGTGAGTTTCAGTCCCTAGAAGGCGCGTGCTGCAGCAGAACGGTGGGGGCCAAGAACTAAGAGATAGGGTTCCACTCCTCCAAAGCTTCACGTCTAATGAGCTTTTAATGATGACTCCTTGTGACTTTTTTAAGCTGGGAGAAGAATCCAGGAGCAGGAAAGACAATTTTCACCCCTCACACTTCCTTACACCCTCCTCACCCCATCCTCTGGAGCTTACACAGAGGGCTAGTTGAATATTACTCTGTCCCACATCTTCCTCATTGGAAGATCTTCCTCCTAAATTTCTGCATCCCCCTCCACCATCTCTCACCACAGGTCAATCCAATATTGGAACTTTGTATTAAGAAAAGACATCAACAATAACAGTAGCATTCAATTACTGAGCCTTTGTGAGGCTCCAATAAGATAAAGTGTGTGAAAGAGCTTTGTAAACTCTAAACCACTAGAAAAGCACCGTGAGCAATTGTTGTGTGAAGCCCCAGTCAAGGACATCTGTGTTGCTGTTTCAGAATCCTCGCTGGGTGTGGGCCTCACTTATAACTATTATCATTCCCAGCAGCAGCAGCAGCAGCATGAAATATTTGCTGAGGCCGGGCGCGGTGGCTCAAGCCTGTAATCCCAGCACTTTGGGAGGCCGAGACGGGCGGATCACGAGGTCAGGAGATCGAGACCATCCTGGCTAACACGGTGAAACCCCGTCTCTATTAAAAATACAAAAACTAGCCGGGCGAGGTGGCGGCGCCTGTAATCCCAGCTACTCTGGAGGCTGAGGCAGGAGAATGGCGGGAACCCGGGGGGCGGAGCTTGCAGTGAGCTGAGATCCGGCCACTGCACTCCAGCCTGGGCGACAGAGCGAGACTCCGTCTCAAA